>NW_028245427.1:0-396954 GCF_964263255.1 Lissotriton vulgaris
ATTGTGTCAGTCAGTCAGTCAAAATACTTTATTGCGATAACTTAATATCATACAAAGACAATGGCAAATATATGTTACATTAATAACAATACAAGCAATACATAAATTAAGAACAATTAAAAAACAATTAGAATATAACAAGTTAAAAATCATCATACATCATATTACAGTTTATATCGACAAGAGAAATATAAAGTGCAAAGTGCTAATGTGCAAAGTGCTAATGTGCAAAAAGACTTAAAAATACTAAGGAGATCCCCAGCAAAATATTCATTACTAGCATCTAATGACCCTGTTACAGTGCTTTCTATAATTACTGTCCCAGGAAGGTTACAAACAATCTAACTAAAGTGCAGAGTCTGTACTACAAAGGGAGGTAGACACATTTTTTAATCTAATATTCCTGCTTCTAATAGCTCTCACCAGGAAACTAGCCACGTAAAACATAATCCTGGGAGTTTGTAACAGTTGTAGATAAATAAGAGCAGGTTTAACTAAAATGAATCCAGCTTCCTTAAGTATAGGTACAAGGAACAGTCTCCGAGCTTCAATGTAGTGACTACAAAACATTGTAAAGTGCATGGTATTTTGCTCAGAGAAATGATCGCAGGAACAGGGTGGCGCCTTTTCTGGGGTGCTCCATACAGGGTAAAAACCTAGATTAAAATGTATCAAATTAAGACGAAAACGAGTTAAAATAAACCTGTGGTAGGGATGAGTCACCACGTTAAGATAGCTATCAGGACCATTAGGTATAGACAATAATAAACTGGCCCTGACACTAGGTTTTTTCAGCTCGATTTCTTCCCTCTCCAGGGATAGGAGCTCCTTCATTGCATGTTTAGTGTAAACAATATCTTTAGATGTTATAGAGTCAATAACAGTATAAAGCTCAGGCCTCCCCAACCTCAAAAAGGTTTCTTTAATATACGTCAGCCACCTGATGTTATGCACTTTGTCTAGAGACAAACAGTCTCTCATTATGATGTGATTTAGGGGAATTTCTGTGTTAAGCCACATCCTCAGCCAGGCAACTAAAGGTGCTATTTTTATCAGGTCTGAGATGTAGCCTTCCCCTAATTCCATATGGACGGTATAGGACGGAGTTGACTGAGGGACGCCAAGAACAGATCTAAAGAATTTGTTTTCCACTGTCTGTATGGGTTCCACTCCCCTATATCCCCACAATGAGCCACCATATGATGCAACTGAGATACATTTGGCCTTATAGATTTTACTAACAGCTGCAATTGGCCTACCCCCAAGTTTTTTAGAGAACCCATGAAGGGCTGCAGATGTCCTAGCCAACATGATTGCTCTACTATTAACATGGGGACCCCAGCTACCTTTCTCATCAAAGGTGATCCCTAAGTAGGGAAAGGAGGATACACGAGCAAGCTTTTCCTGCCCGCAAAGAAAGATTTTGTGAAAAGGTCTCCTAGAAGCCCTGCCCATAAGCATCACCTGAGATTTTTTAGCGTTTATTTTCAGGTCAAGTGAGCCCATGAAAGATTCAAAGGCATCCAGGAGTCGTTGAAGCCCCACCCCGGTGCGTGCAAGAAGAACCGCGTCATCAGCGTAAAGGAGAACAGGAATCCCCTGATCCCCTGCATGCGGGATGTCGCTAGTCACGCCCCTAAGAGCAGGCTCCAAAGCGTTCACATATAACGTGAACAACAGTGGTGCCAGTATACATCCCTGTCTGACTCTTTTTTCAGAGGCAAAAACATCAGTACACCTTCCACTTGAGGAAACTCTAATCTTTGCAGTAAGGTCAGAGTGCAGGTCGGCCAATAAATTAACTATGGTCCTATCCAGGCCCATGTCAAGTAATTTTAACCAGAGCTTTGTTCTGTTAACCATATCAAACGCAGAGGAGAGGTCCATGAAACCTAGGTACATGGACCCCTCCTTGGCCCTGGTATATTTCTCGATCAGCAAGTGGAGATTAAGGCATTGATCCAGGGTGCCTCTTTTAGGTCTTAACCCCTATTGCACATTAGTCAAGATACTATTCTCTGTAACCCATTCGTTCAGTTTAGCTAATATGACTCTCCCTAAAATCTTAACTGAAGAATCTATCAGTGAGATTGGTCTATAACATGCAGGATCCTGCCTATTTCCTTTTTTAAACACAGGAATAATTATAGATGTTTTCCATGACTCAGGAATGCTATCATGGTTTAGGGCATTAAAGACCCTGCAGAGTAGTCTTGACCAAAAGTTAGGGAAGCATTTAAACGCATCTGCAGGAACACCATCTGGTCCCGGTGCCTTTTTTTTCAGGGTACAGTCTATAGCAGATAATACTTCTTTTACTTCAAAGTGCAAATGGTTCCCAGTGGGGTTAATATTCACCTCCTGCTCCCTAGATTCACCATTACTGTGACCTGAGTAGATGTCACTAAAATGTTTGATCCAACCCTCATCAGGGATGTTGGTTTCAAGGGGGGAATTATCCTCCCCAGTAAGTAAGGGTTGGTTTACAATCCTCCAGAATTCTCCACTATTTTTTAGTATTGCTGGATCAGTGAGTTGTGTCCAGGCTTTGTCTTTGAGCTGTTTTTTCCTTTCTGCGATAGCCTTTTTATATAGGGCTCTACTAGTGGTGATAAGATCACGGTTTTTCGGTACGGTTTTTAAAGCATTGAGCAATGCAGAATGTGCTTTTGAGCAACTGTGATCAAACCATCTTTTAATGGGCTTCAACTTAGGTTTGCTAGTCACAGAAAGCCTACAGTTTATCTTACTACATATGCTACTAAATGCAAGAATCACCCCCCTATCATTGGACACACTGGATAAACACACACCGACCTCCTCCTCAGCCTCAGAAAGTACCTCTTGTACGAAGGGTTCTGGGATTATACTATCCCATTTCAGTCTACGACCCTGGTCCTTAACTTTGAGCGCTCGTTTATCATAACAAGGGCCATAATTACGCCCTATAAGCTCAGAATCTACTAGGTCCAGGGAGACTGGGTTATGATCACTGAAAACGGAGACCACAGTTCTATACATTAAAACCTTAGGTAAAAAACATGAGGAAATAAAAATGTAATCAATAATAGAGCCATTGTCTGTTCCCTTAAAAGTAGGGGCCCTATCCCCCCCCTCCCCACAACTGGATTCGTATAAGTTCCATCTTGCTAGAAAGTTCTCTAAACAACCCCCCTGTTTATTATGTTCAAGATGAACAAGCGCACATTTAGGAGGGGATTCTGAGTCATCGCAAACACACATAAGTGAACAAGGGTGTATGTTAAAATCACCCAAAAATATGATTTCAAAGGCATTAACGTCTTCACTATAGACTGACAAGAAGTAATCCAATCTACCTAGACTATATGATGTACAGTCTACTGCGTTGGAGTTGTAAAAATTTATAAACAAAATGTTGGGAGATTCCACACAAGACAGTTCAACAATTAGACATTGCTCAGATCCTGAGTCACATTCATTTCTTAAGGCTACCTTTAATATCTAGTTTAAAGAGGCTTAGCAATCCTCCCTTAGCTCTTCCCGCTGCGCTAGCAACTGCGGGAATACAAAAGTGGCTGTAGCCATCTAGAGAGAAACTGTTGTTTGTATCCCAGGTTTCCTGCAATGCAATAATGTCATACTTAGTTGTAAAATCTGTCCATATTGCGTTACCTACTTTAGCCCTGATACCCGCTATGTTCCAAGTAAGCATACTGAGTACTGGCACAATATTCTCTGCTTGATTAGGATGTTCTGACAAAAGTCAGTCATTATGGTCCAAAAAGGATAGAGGGGCAAATCGGTTGGACAATAAGAGGGGTTGTGCAAAAGGATTCTGGTATGCTAAAGGAGCAAGATGGTTTACAATATTCTGGTGTTGTTCACGGCCCCATCTATTATTTACATCCCAGTTATTGTCCCATCCAAAGGCTGGTGTCTTAGGGTAGGTGACGTTCTGCTGTTCTCCATAAAAGAACTTCAATGTTAATGGTACAACAGAACCCTGCCTACGTTGGGGTGGGAGTAAATTAATGAGGATGTTTGGCAACACACCAGAGTGTGAGAAACTTACTGCCACACAATCCCCCTTAAATTTTTTGGGGCGATTTCGTAGCCATGAAACCCTTTTAGCAGTCTTAATCTCTTGAGCCAACTGTTGGCCCCCCCTGGGGCTAACCTCATATTATTTGTAAGCCACTGCAGAGCCTTATTAGACAGAGAGGAAGGGGATTCTTCAATACCAGCTTCTAAGGGCAGCACATTAGCCAGTACTAGAACAACAGGTGAGGCTTCGACTATAAATTGTAGAGGGTCAGTTAGCTGAGCTTGTGCAGGGGGTATCTCAACTGTTAAAGGACCGTCCCCTCTACTATTATTTGTTCCATTAGCTTTTAAGACTGGTATCTGAGTTGGGGGATTATTATGTAATACTTCATCTATGTCCTCCCCTTCCTGATCATCAAGTTCTCCAATGTTATTGTCCAAGTTTGTTACCAGCGTTGTAACGTTATCAACACCCTCTGTTATTTTATTCAGCTGCCCACCTAACTTTTTAACCTCAGATTGTAATTTGTCTATTTTGGTAAGTAGAGGTTTAACAATGGTTTTGATTTTACTTTCTATTAAATCGGCAATTCTAGCAAGCAAATCATCATCAAAGATAACATTAGGCTTAACTCTTCCCTCTCCATCTTCCTTCAAGTTAACTTTTGGGGTGTTTACCCTCTTCCTCCTTGTCCCCGATCTTAGTCCTCCCCGTTTTGGCTGGATTTTGGCTTTTACAATGTCTGTCCGGGATGTTTGTTCAGAAATGGACATGTCTTCTTCTGAGGGATCAACATGGTTTTCCTGGTCCAAATCACTGTCTAAGTTGTTTACATGATCCACAATAAGAACCTCAGGTCCAGACAGCGTATTCTTGTTTAAAGTGCCTGAATCCTGCGTGATAGGGCGATTAGAACAAGCTTCAGGAAGAGTCTGCAGGGGAACTAGGTCATCAGGTGAGGGGGATAGAGTAGGGGTCAAAGAGCGTAAGTCAGGTGATTGACTCAGTCCCAGGGATTCTCTCCTCTGTAGGTTAATTTTTTTCACTGTTTTCACCATGTAATTTTCCATTGTGTTTGCTGGTGGTGCAGAGCCTTTTTTAGACATCCTGATAATAATAACAAAGATCAAAACTCCTCAGACACACAGAGAGGTATGAATCATACACAGCACAGTCTTACTTGGATAGTGGGATGCCTCACGAGCTTCGTGCAGGGTTTCCGGCCCTGTCCCTGTCTCTTCGTGCCGATGAGGGCCGTAGAGGGCCCACCCTTTGCCCGGGCTTCGCCCCGGGCGTCCCGCGACGCGGGGGTTTGCCCTGCTTTATTGGGCCCTCGGCGCTGTCTCCTTGCGTCACTCAACGCGCCGCCGCGAGGCCTGCCGGGTATTGTAGTACCCAGAGCGGCGGCGCGGGTCTCAAGGGCAGAGTGACTCTTGGCGGTGGCGGCTTCTCCGTATGCGGCACTGCGGCGTGGCAGGTAGGTTTTCTCCTGATGCGGTATTGTGATTATGTCCGCATGTGTAATTAAAAGAAATCTGGGGGAAAACAAGGCATATTTAGCGAGAGCGAGTTGCTGCTCACGCTGCTGTTTATATTCCGTTGCATTTAGCGCTACTTTTATTGCACAAATTACATCCTCATCTCTATTTTGGATGCGAGGAGGCATTTTTGCGCTAAGAAAGCAAGCTATATACAGAATTACTCTTCTTGCATAATTCTGCATACGGTAATTCTGGGTGGCTCGGGCGCGCCATGAGATACCTCCATGTATAGATAACATAATATGCAACATCACAGCCTTTAGATGCATGGGTTTGAGATGTATAATCGTTCACTTCAACAGGAACAGGAAGGGGGGGGGGTTGCCGAACACAGAGGGGGGATTCGGGGATGGGGGGGGGGGGGGGGAGAACCAGCATGAATGAATGGGAGTATTTTGCCGCTGCTGTTTGAATATTGTTAAAGTTGCCTTATTGCCCAAAGTTTGGATAACTGTCATTTCTAGATGCATGTTTACAGTGAAGTGATCCACCCCACAAGTACTATCGTGCTGGACTGAACTAGAGACTGTAATGAACACTTGCAGAAGGCACAGGACAGAGCCTCATGCGTACTTGTCAGACCTATGCACACAGACCCCGCCTTAGAGGTGCTGTCAGCGTGGAAACGTGGTTTCATCCAGCATTGCTTTGAGATGTTTGTTTGATAGAAAGGTGGGAATGAAATGTCATGTTATATTGATTATCCACAGCAATGTACATTGAAAATCATAAAATGCTAATAAACAGATTTGACACAAAAAAAAGGTAATTCTGGGTGTTTAGACTATACGGGATTATTCAATTTATGGCCATTCCATGTCTTTTTATGTACAGAGTATCCGCAGTCGTAAAATTACCATTAGTAAAATTTAACTTGTAGTTTGTAAATATCAAAGAAATAGTAAACTTACACACAAGTGTAAGTTTACCTATGTGAATCAAGCCCTAAGAGTGTAAAAGTGTAGCGTGTACATCTTCAATGGCTTAACATGTTCATTCATTGCCTCTATAAAGAGATAAAGTGGACATAAACAGAGACTACTGTAGTTAACTACCTGGAAACCAACAGGAATAGAGATGATGCGTGGAGACCTGGGTCTGTGCTGGAGAAAAGCTGCAGAAGAAGTGTTACCTTGCATTCTTGTTAGACAGTTTGAGATCAGCCTTGTGAGACCTATGGGGGCACAGTGGGAAGAGGTAAGAAGGTAGCTTCCTTTGGAAGATGCCTGGCAGCTTTCCATGTTGCATCGGCTTCACTTCTTACTACGGCAGTTCCATAGTTTCATCTGTAACCTATATTTTCTTCCTTGATCAGTTCCCTGGGTTTCCTGACTTCCAACCTGTCTCTGATGTGATCACAAGGTTATGCTTTCTTGCTTGGCTTGTTCTTGTTTCCCATTACCACTCTTCAAGGATTACTGCAGACCTGGATTTTGTCAGATGTGGATTGGCTTCTACCCATCCTGGCTTCGGTACCCAGCACCCCACCATTCCGAGGAAGGTAATCAAAATCTTCTGTACTGTAGGATCATACTGAATTTACTGATATTTGTTAATGGTACTAGATATATCTGTGCTCTACATATAGGTAATGCTAGCTTAATTTGCCTGAGAACACTAAACTGTGTGAGCTCTGTTATGAATGTGCTGAAGTCCCTCATAGTTGCAGTGGGCGAGACTGTGACACTCTCTCTTTCTCTCTTTCTTTCTCTCCCCTTCTCTTTCTATCTTTCTTTCTTTCTTTCTTTCTTTCTTTCTTTCTTTCTTTCTTTCTTTCTTTCTTTCTTTCTTTCTCTCCCCTTCTCTTTCTTTCTTTCTCTCTTTCTTTCTTTCTTTCTTTCTTTCTTTCTTTCTTTCTTTCTTTCTTTCTTTCTTTCTTTCTCTCCCCTTCTCTTTCTTTCTTTCTCTCTTTCTTTCTTTCTTTCTTTCTTTCTTTCTTTCTTTCTTTCTTTCTTTCTTTCTTTCTTTCTTTCTTTCTCTCCCCTTCTCTTTCTTTCTTTCTCTCTTTCTTTCTTTCTTTCTTTCTTTCTTTCTTTCTTTCTTTCTTTCTTTCTTTCTTTCTTTCTTTCTTTCTCTCCCCTTCTCTTTCTTTCTTTCTCTCTTTCTTTCTTTCTTTCTTTCTTTCCCCATCCCTCCAGTATTTAGTCCCACTCTTCGTATTTCACCCCATAATAGCAGAACCATATTCTGGGACGTGGGGCGGATGGGGCGGATGAACATCAGACTCTGAAGTGAAACAACTTTAAATCTTGATAGTAACAGTGGTGAATTCCATACTCGAAGATTAGCTGCTATTACGGGTGGGTGTTATGGAGGTTGCACCTACTTACACATGTTGTTGCTTACGTATGAAGAAAACAATAAAATACATTTAAATAAAGTGAACCAATTCCATAATAACTCTGATATAAGTCTCAAAGTGTATCTAAGAGAGCCAACCTCCAGATGTGCTCCACAGATAAAAGACTCCGATGTAACTTACAAATACAACTCTTGAGGTACGCTTCAAAGACAAGTATTGAATGTATGTCACACATACAGCACAAGGTACACCCCTGGTGCACGTCTTGAATGGATGCTATAGCTAAGGCGCACCTTAAATACAAGTTTTGGACACACTTTATAAACATAACTTCTGCATATACAAGGCCCCACATTGATCTTATAGCATTCGCTGAGGTACACCTTTTAGTGCTTAATTTGTAAAAGAGTGAGCACCGGTGCCCAAAGCTGTGCTCTGAAGCCCACCGCCAGAGCTATTAAAAGTCGGCGTGCTGAATACCAGGGCTCCACAGTGTTGCATCCACCTCAGGCCTCTTTAATGCACTTCTAGACGTTCCCTGCCCCTTTATCTCACTATTGCTGGTCAAAACATGCTCTCTTTGAGACGTTTTTTTTTATCTTTCGCTTCCTTCTTCTTTCTCCATTGTTTGTTTTTCACTCGATTCTTCTCAGGAATGTTCAATGAGGAACAATAAGTGTCAGTCCCCAAACCTGAGTGGTGGCGGGCCCCACTGGCAACCACTGCCTCAAATTAAGCACTACCTTTGATACAAATGTTTGTTGTATCTCATAAATAAAACTATTCGGGTACACCCCAAATACATGATTTAAATAGAAAGTATAACTACATCTTCTAAGATACTTCTTAGATGCAAGTTTCAGCAGCACATTGTAGAACCAACTGTTTACGCCCACATCAGATACAGGTCTTAGTGATATCTTAGAGATAAAAAATCTACATCCTAGAGTTACCTTACAGAGACAATCCCACAAAAGATTTTACGGAGGGCTCAAAGAGCTATCATGGAGACAAATCTTGAAAACTAAACCTCTAATATGGCTTTAAACCCACAGTAAGCACACAACATGCATGTCAGACTCACCTATAACAAGTTTGACGGAGGCATAACAACTCCCACCATGAAGATTCCTCTCTAGCCAGTATTAGTGTTTTATGGTACTCACTGTCAGGAAGGCAGCATTGCAGTATGACGTGGAGCAGGATTCAGGAAGAACTTAACCCCATAAAGCACATTCCTTATTACCCAACTAGCATTTGATGAGTGAGCATCATTTGCTCTCCTTTCGTTTCACACAGATCAACAACAATCTTCGAAGTGAAACAGATATATATAATTGTAACCTCTGTTAAGACACAAATGCAGGGCATCCTGTTTCATATCCTTAATTTGTAGAAGATAAGTCAATGAAATGCCTCAAAAGTGACCGCATTGACACTCGTGACAGCGGTGACAGCGGTGATACTTGTGGACCTAGACTGCTGTCACTCACCTTTTTGTTGAGGGACCGGGCCTCTTTTCTTTTTCTTCTTTGCCCCTCCCGCTGCCCTGGGGTACAGCTTGTTGCTGGAGATGGTGCTTTTGGCCAGCTCACCAAAGATCTTAACTGAGCCAATCTTTTCTTTGTTTTCACTTCCTCTTCCTGTTTTCTGCAAACCCTTCAAGGCTCTCATTGGAGCGGTGGATTCAGGGCAACCTTTGCTGGGTGTGACATCTCCAACCACAAGTGTCGCACTTCTGGTATCTTGGACCATGATAGACTCTACCTGGGATCTTATCTCTGTTCCATCACCAGAGGCCCCAGTGCTATATCCTTTGGGGGTCTTTGATGCAATTTCTGAGTCGTCCAGTACACTGTCTCTGATAGTCTCTGTTTGCTCTCCCAGTGTTCTGCCGCCATCTTGCTCAGCCTCAGCAGGGACGGTAGACTCAATTGACCTTTCAAGCATGCTGCTACTCTTCTGGACAGCCTCTGTGGAGTGAGTGGCCTCCTTGGGACCTTCGAGTGCTCTGTCAACATCCTCCTGTTCACCTCCTGCAGGGCTGGCTGCCTCCCCATCAATTATCTGCATGATGCTGGTTCCACCAACCCCTTCGGAGGCATCCACCGAGCTGTCTTCCGCAGGCTGCTGCTGGTCATCCCATGGGTAGAAGATGGACCTCTTCCCTAAGGATACAGAGCTGGATCCCCACTCGTGCTCTGGACAGTGGCTGCAAGACAAAGCACAAAGGCAGTCCTTAGTAGGTATTGCATTCACTGCTTCTGTGCCACAGCATAATACACAACATATCAGTGTAGTTACTAATCAGTCGATTATTTCTAGTTAGAAAAACTGCCCTATATGGGGGGCATCGTGGCAGAGAAACCAGCAACCGCTGAACAATGGCACAGTGAGGGGTGGGCTACCGTAGAGATGCTTCACGTACAGTTGATTATGGGTAATATGAACACATGCCTCACGGGTATCCCACTAGCTGGCCCCATTCTCCAAAGCATCTACCCATGTATGCGCAGATGACTTTGAAAGAAAAAAGTTGAGCAAACGAATGATGAACCAACAATATACACAATTAATCTAGAGAGTGTTGTTGAAAAAACATAGTAAAGAGTTCAAATAAACGGTATAGGATAATAATTTAGAAAATAGTCAAAATCACAAGGAGAGGAAAACATCAGATACTTATGTAGAAGGGCATAGAGGAACTCAAGGTACTAGAAAAGAGAACGTACAAAATGTAAGTAGTTCTGAAGTTATGGAGCAAGATGGAAGAAAAAGTGGAAGCGAGATTGGGCAATGGGATTGCAGGGGGAAACTGTCTGCATTGACAAACAGTGAAAGTTGCAAGAAGGAACATTAATGCAAATTATTGAAAAAAGGTTGCACAAGCATAGATACACCTATAAAAGATGCACAGAAATGAAAACTGAGCATAGCAGAAAAGAGAGCAATTATCGGAACCGTAGGCTAGGGTTTAAAGCAAAGGCGAATACACTTGGTGTAGATGTATCACTGAGAAGAAGAATAGGAAAGAAGACTACTCAGAAAGAAGAATAAGGAGCCAAGACTAGGGTCCAACATCCCTAGTCACCCACTGTGAATGTCACCCACAAATGTTTATAAAGTTCATGACACTTGCAAAATTCGCAATCTTCAAAAACTTCACCTGCAGGAAAAAAATATGTTTGCAGAACTATTGTCCTTAAAAATCTATTACGGTAAAAGAATTCGTCCATCAGAAGTAGGTTCATTGTATTATAATGTTTTGCTGGTTTTCTCAAGGTTCACATTACAAAGCCCAACTCTCATCTCGCTCTCCCCTTATAATACGTCCGGATCCCCTCAATAAGGAGAAATTAACATCATCAACCTGAACACAAAATTACTGATTGAATACACTACCAATGCTTACACATGCATTCTATAGGTTATCTCAGGAGGTCCACTGATTGCCCTTCTCGGGTGCCGAATTTCATCTCAGAGCCCTCAACATTGATGGACATTTCTGAATTGGTGTCTCAATTTGATTTCCACATATCAAATTTCCTTCATTCATCCCTCAGGTCATATGACAACATTTTCATCGCCATTAATGTTCACAGTCTGCGCAACCAGGATGAAGCATCCTTAGGACCATTACTTGTTTTCGAAAGTGCCGCAATTTCTTGTTTAGTTGCTAAGCCAAGAACAACATATACACTATTATAGTCCTGTCCTCCCTCCAAAGCCACCCCTGTTCCATGGCTGGATGCCATGTACTATCATGGTACGGTCAGATGGAACCGAGGACCCAGAGCCTTTTTAGGTTTTGCCTGGCGAAAAGATGCGCTCTGCGCATCTTTTTCGCGCAGGCGAAAACCTAATGAGAATAGTACGGGAGACAGGAACGGCCCCCGTCTTTCATTGGCTAGCTCCATAAATGGAGGCTAGCCATTGGAAGACGGGCCTGTCCGTCAATGCGGGACCAGATTCGGGGGCGTTCCCGAGATTTTTTGGCTTTTGGCTACGTCACGCTACGTCAGCAAAAAGCCCTCAGGAACGCCCCCGAATCTGGTCCGGCATTGAGCCGGCACCCGCCTTCTTGTGCCCCGTTCCCGCCCCCCTACCGCTGCCTCGGCTCCCAGTTCCCGCCCCCCTACCGCTGCCTCGCTCTCTGTGTCTCCCCGGCCCCGTTCCCGCCCCCCTACCGCTGCCTCGGCTCCCGTTCCCGCCCCCCTTCCGCTGCCTCTCTCTCCGTGTCTCCCCGTCTTCGTTCCCGCCCCCCTACCGCTGCCTCGGCTCCCGTTCCCGCCCCCCTACCGCTGCCTCGCTCTCTGTGTCTCCCCGGCCCCGTTCCCGCCCCCCTACCGCTGTCTCGGCTCCTGTTCCCGCCCCCCCCCCCTCCCGGCCCCGTTCCCGCCCCCCTACCGCTGCCTCGCCTCCCATTTCCCGCCCCCCTACCGCTGCCTCGCTCTCTGTGTCTCCCCAGCCCCATTCCCAACCCCCTACCGCTGCCTATATGTGCACACTGAGACACACATGCATGCACACGCACACACTCGTGTCTCTTGTCTCACCCCTGTGAGGTGGTTTCAATCAAATATTTATTTCGCACCTTTGGAAAATGCAAGCATTTGAAGGGCTCTGACGGGGGCAGCGGGCGGGTGGAAACAGCCTTGACGTGGGAGTGGTGAGGAAGGCCGGTGCAACTAAGGACTGGGGAGAAGGGGAGACAGCACGCTAGCACATGCACTCTTATGGAGTGCAACAACAATAAAAAAACAAATTATCTGCTAAAGTCTTTGCTGTGATGCATCATGGCGATCAGTTGTAAATTGGAGAATATTACCAGCGATCACTTGAGCTGAATCTTTTCTTGTACAGGTGACTGCAGAGCGTCCAGGTAAACTTGCCTAAAGACTCCGAATTAGGAAGAGAAATATGTCGACCCCCGCACCCCCCACCCACCCCCACACTTGTTAACACTGATTCTGACTTATTAAAACACTTGCCACCTGTGCTGTTGTATACAATTCAGAACGTGCCTGTCCGTGTAGTGCACACGTTTACACACTTGGAAAAGCAAATAGAACTCTGAAAGCAGTACAAACTATGAATTGTTTTCAGACATGTTTGTGAGAAGGCATGTACCTGTTCGAATAACATGCTTGTCTGTGAATGCGGACACCACAGAAACCCAGAGGACTGCGGGCCTCCCTGCACAAAGATTTCAAGATTTTACTTGCGGCATGGAGCTACATTGTCTATTTAGATGTTTTTGCTTCGCAGGAAAACACACCACAATAAAGAAGGACATTGGCTTGCAAGGTCAGGTGTAAATACCCCAAAATGTGGCGATCTAAACAGGCGATAGACTACGCAAAAAAGATTAATACACCCTTATAGTGATAGACGAATACCCTTATAGTGATATAACGAATAGAAAATACTTATAATGTGAAAAAAGACGAATGACTAATTCACACAGGTGTAAATTACTAACAACCACACATGCCTGTAAAATGCAAAGAAACAGTCCAAACAACTTGGCAAGTACAGGATATCGCTGAACTTCAAGGATGTGAGGAGTAAGGGCAGTTAACAGCTACCGTTACTGTGCAATAAACGAGCAGACAATAGGCAGCTCTACATGAGGCTTTGTAAACACACATCTCGCCGCTGTGCTCTCCTTGAAAGTTCATGGCTCTCATTGTGCAAATACGGTTATTTGGGTAATGGCTTTAGGACTTTGGGAAACGTGTGCGGCTCCAGAGGCAGTTTACCTGAGATGGCAATGGCCAGGGGTAGGTTTCCGCGCCTTTCTGCTTCCGTGTCTCCCCGTCCCCGTTCCTGCCCCCCTACCTCTGCCTCGGCTCCCAGTTCCCGCCCCCCCTACCGCTGCCTCGCTCTCCGTGTCTCCCCGGCCCCGTTCCCGCCCCCCTACCTGCACAACCAGTCCTTGGCCTCTCTGCTGCGTGCACAGATGCACTCGTGTGCCTCAATTGTGAGGGAGGAGCAAGCTGTTTAAATGGACAGGGTGAAAAAGAATATGTGCTTACAGCGGATACGGGAAGCACGTGCAGGGGTGTGGGTGGGGGGCTGCAGAGGATAAAACATGAAGCACGTGCAGGGGTGGGGGGCTGCAGAGGATCAAACATGCAGATTGAGAATCAGACTTGGAGGAAAACGTGCGCCGTTTGCGGCTGCCGGAGCCAGGAGATCCATTATCAAGGTGAGGAGGGGTTAGTGGGTGCTCTAGAAAAACATGCGTGTTATCGAAATGCTCAAAGGTCAGTGTTCACCTTCCTCCCTCTTTCACACTTATTTAACACAGCCTGTTATCGCTTGAGAGAACTTCTGGGGGGGGGGGGGAGCGGGTATTCCTCATACAAGTGCGAGTTCCTGTCGAGTGTGTGTGTGTAACTTCTACAGGCCCGGGTGGAAACTCTGGCGGGGGCTGTGCAGTTGCACATGTGTCTTCTGGGCGTGTTTGTGCGGCGAGCGTTGGCAGGGTGTCCTTACCCAGCGTGTGATTACTTGTGCACACAAGCCAGGGATGTTTCACGAGGTAAGAGAGTTTCTTATTTTTAAAAAATGTACTTTTTAACACCCCGCGCGAGTCCCCCCCCCCGCCCGCACCCCCAAGTCCCGTCGTCCCCCCCAAGTCCCGTCCCCCCCACCCCCAAGTCCCGTCCCCCCCCCCCCCCACCCCGCACGAGTCAATGCCAATGGCTCTAGATCTTGCAATTGCCGGACCTGTTCAATTGCAAATGCTTGTTATATAGTTCTGATTAGTTTCTTCCTTTGGCATCCTAACCCCTTTTGAGGCCAAAATGAACTTTCTGAATTGTGCTTTCTTTGAATATTAGTTATCTTTATCCAGAAGGTTATTCTTGAAAAAGGAATTGAGCTTGGGACAGATCATTATTTTATTGAATATACTTTTGCCTTTCATTTGGGCCGTACAGATGATGGCAATTTATTCTACCATAGTTAACATATATCATTTGGTCTGATGAGAATAAAGACGATAACAACTCTGGGTCCTGTCTCATCAGGATGCAACTTGAACCCAGATCATACGCCCTGACTTCTCATGCTTGTTGAAGTGGCCTGAGAGATTACCAATTTAAAGAATTATTTCTTTCGAAGTCTGGAAATGAGGAGGTAAGTCAGACTTATTGTTGATACAGTCTGCATATTTCACAGAACTTCTTTGCAGCTACCTTAAGTCAGTCCTTTTGACCCTGTTGTAATCTTTGGTGACTTTGATGATATCGACCACCTGATGTAACCAAGCTGTAAAAGTGGGGTTGGTGGCAGCAATCCTGGCATGGCTTTGGTATCTGTTTGGAATGACACACTTTTTATTTATCTAGAACAGTGCAAGGTAAAAAAAATGTTTAACACATGTTCTAATATCTTGGTCTTTGACTTGTGTTCGGATTGGTCTACGTGCCATATAGTTCATGGGATTTCTGAGTTGCTGTTATTAAGGGGATGGAAGCTTCTGACCATTTATGGTTGTCCCCGTCCTTATGTTCCCATTTTTGGTTTATAACTTCTTGAACTACAGTAATTCATTATTCCTCTAATAACTAGTATATCTTTTCCGGAAAACCAACTGGCTCTGCAGATTTTCCTTTATTTATTCCAGTATTTTCTAAAGTGTTAATTTAGGGAATTGGATATCCTTAAACAAAGTAGCTTAACTTCCTAGTTGAAATATTCTCCCTATAGGTCAGAACTATGATCTTGAAACTCCAAATATATTTCCCTTACATTTTCTATTGTTGTTGAAATATTATTTCTACTTTTTTTTGCCTTGGTCTTCTACAATAGAATGACATTCCTAGCATACAATTCTCCAAAAGCAACCCCACCTCAGCTTACTCAAATTATGATTCAGAATGCCTTACGCCTAAGAGCTGTTTACGTGCCTCTATTGCCTGCAATGTGTGGGGGCTCGCAGTGTGTGTGGGGGCTCGCAGTGTGTGTGGGGGGGGGCTCGCAGTGTGTGGGGGGCTCTGTGTGGCTGTGTGTGTGGGGGGCTCTGTGTGGCTGTGTGTGTGGGGGGCTCTGTGTGGGTGTGTGTGTGGGGGGCTCTGTGTGGGTGTGTGTGTGGGGGGGCTCTGTGTGTGTGTGGGGGGGCTCTGTGTGGGTGTTTGTGTGTGGCATTTGCGAGAGATTAAGCTATTGGCATTGTAAATGACAATGCCATTTATTTATGTTAAAAAAACATAAATAAAAATAATGTCAAGAGCAATGCCAATAGCTCTAACTTTAACAAAGGCAAAACCATTGCATTGTAAATGCTAGTTTTTATTTGCCTCAATATTTCTTTACAGGACATTGTATGCCCAGGCATATCCACCACACATCTAAAGCAGACCCCTCTTTATTGCAATCTCTCTAACGCCATTTTTGTGGCGTCAAGTACCAATCATCCATCACATACATACATATACACATTATTTTATATTTAGTTTCTCTGCCCTGCACCTTTCTGATTGTCTTTGGTATACGTTGTGACTTGAACTGTTACCATCCATCCTTTCCCTTAGTTACCTATTCCCTGCTGCTCAGCCAGTATGAATGTGATGTAGTGGAATGCTGGAGTGCTTGGTGACGTAATGGAATGCTGGAGTGCCTGGTGTGGTTGAGAGAGAGTCAGTTGGAGTATGTGGGATGAGCAGCAAGGATACTGCTCCTGTTGGGGCTTACTTAATACTCTCTGCTGAACTTGAGCTTACTTAACAGCTTAGCTATCTACATGAAACAAATATCTAATAAACCTTCTTCTTCTACAACCAACAGTATGGCTACTGTACCTTTCTCCTATACAACAGTGGCGACGAGGATGAGATATTTTGATGCTGTGTATTAATTTGGTGGTATTTTGGATGTATACTTATACTGCGAGTTACTTTCCATGCTGGGTGAGTTGCCACGTTTTTGTTTCATGCCATGTGTGATTTCTGCCTAGGTGTGTTTGTTTTATGCAATTCTGATTTTCTTTTTTTTCTGAGTGCGTTGGTATTTAGGCCATGCTGATTTTGCTGCTTGAGTTGATGTTAAATGCTGGTCTGAATTTACTACATTTACTGAATGCTGGTATTGCATGCTGAGTGGTTGTTTATTAATGCTTTAATTAATATCCTGCCTATGTGCATTATGCCGTGCTTGTGTGGATGTTTAGAGTTTTTACCCCTTGTCTTGTAAGGTGAGTGGCATGTGTTATTCTGAATGACTGTAGAGTTGTGTACTCTGTTATAGCGTCATGTACCCTTGTATGGTTTGCCTGAGATATATGGTCCTGTCTGGTGTGCGAAAATGTTGTGTGCATTGTAGCGTTGTGTACCCTGAGGTGCATTGCCTGAGACTCCTGTCCCATCAGGCGTACAGTATGTGTGAGCGTTGCAGTATTGTGTACGCTTGTGTGTGTTGTCTGAGACTTTTTGTCCCTGTCAGGCGTACAGCTTGTGTGTATTTTGCAGGGTTGTGTACCCTTGTGTGCATTTCCTGAGACTCTTGTCCTGTCAGGTGTACAGTAGGTGTGTACGTTGTGGGGTCAGGTACCCTAGGGTTGAGTGTAGGGTTGTGTGCCCTAGTTAGTCCAAATGTCCCACTTTGGGGAGTTTTTCTTTTAGGGGAGTATTTTTTTTTATACAGCGCAAACTAGACCTGAAGGTATCAGAGTGCGTTACATGAGCACCAGTTGCATTACAGATGGACACATTCATTTTTAGGTCGAGCCTAGCGTGGCGGCGCATGCGCTGCTCGCTTTGCCAGTCATACTGTATTCAGTATAGTGTGGAAGCTTCGTGGAAGCTTCGCCCACTCGCCAACCATCTTCTTAATTGGCTTAGGTCCTAAATGCTGCTTATTTGTCCCGCCTCATGACGACAATGTCGTTATTTGTATCCTTCCAAGGCTACTGGCCCCTTTACTTCAAGTGTTGCACAGTAACTATTTTCTTCCCTTGCCTTCTCCCCCACCGCCCCCCTCCACAGTCTGTGATTTCTCGTCCCCCCCACCCCCGTTGTTCGTGCGTTCGCTCTCCCTGCCCTCCGCCCGCACTCCTGTTTTCAATGCAATAGGTCTCGCATAAATGTGAATCCTATTGCATTGCAAATGCTTGTTTTTGTTAAGCACGGGGAGATTAAGTGATTTGCCCAGAATCATAGGATGTTGAGCTTCTCTGCCAAGACTCGAACATGGTTCACCAGCTCCGATGTTGACTGCTCTAGCAGTTAGGCTATATCTTCTTCCCCGTTAATTTGCTGTTGTGAGCAGAAGGGGATGAGCAAGGGTATTACACCACTGAGGTGTCCTTCATTCTACATGTCCTGTATAGTACTACATTGCTGTAATTTTAATGTATTTAATGTTGTAGAACTGTTTCATTTCTCTTTCCATTTTTGGTCTTTCAATTTGCAGTTAGTTAGTTTTAACCGGTATGCCATTTCCATGTGCTTATGGTATTGGATCATGTGTATGTCCATCGTACATTGTTTTATATTAATTGTTTTCCCTAGGGGAAGGAGATGTGTTATGACTTGAATATGCATCCTGTCCCTAAGTCACCTGTTTCCTGCTGCTCAGCCACTGTGAGTGTGCTGTGGTGGAATGCTGGAGTGCCTGCTGTGGCTGAGAGAGTTAGTTGGAGTGGGTGGGCTGAGCAGCAAGGATGCTGCTCCTGGTGGGGCTTACCTAAAACTATCTGTTGGACTTGAGCTTACCTAACAGCTTCGCTTTCTACATGAAGCAGAGATCTATAAACATTCTTCTACAACCAACACTATGGCTACTGGACCTTTCTCCTATAAAACAGTATATTTCGCTATAATCTGTACCGTTCATCCTGTGATATGTTGACAATGGTCAGAAAAGCTAAAAATAGGCCACATATTACCACCATTATACCCAAGCAAGCATTATGGGCTCCATTATGCAACGAGTCCTTCAATGTGCCAAAATTACAATCCTTATTCAATGGTCATGTGGTATCTTGCTGTAGATCCCACTAAATATACCAGGAATTTCCACCATTATGCCAGGGGCCACAGTCAATCAAGAGTGGTATCATAGTGGCACATGCGCTAAATGCAAACAGTATGCCCAGAATTACCACCAATATACTATACAGAGTATTAAATCTGGGGTGGGCCACAGAGTGCGAAGAATCCTTACAATAAGCAACAAGCATTTGCAATGCAATAGGTCTCGCATTAGGAAAGTTTGAGCTATTGGTATTTTAAATTACAAATATTTTATTTATGTGTTGGTTTTGAAAATAACGAAATTAATAGCTTTGTGATTTACAATGCCAATAGTTTTAACTTTCGCAAACATGACACCTATAGCATTTGTAATGCAATATGTGTTGTATTTACATGACTTAGATGTATTAATATTACAAATAACAATGGTTTTTTAAAAAAATAATTAATACTTAAATAAAAGTTATTTTAATTTATAATGGCAATAGCTTAAACTTTTGTAAATAACTTTTGGGAAGATTATCTTCAGTGTATTTTATTGTGATGAAAATCCAAGAACAGCAGTGAAATAATAACATCTTTTTGTGACATTTGTAATAAAGCTTGAAACATTGAGAGAACATATTAGAACCAGTTGTTGTTGAATGGTTGCACAGAGTGATGCTGTAGCGTTCAGTGGTGCTGAGTGATGCTGTGGCCTTCAGTGGTGCTGAGTGATGCTGTGGCCTTCAGTGGTGCTGAGTGATGCTATGGCATTCAGTGGTGCTGAGTGATGCTGTGGTGTTAAGTGATGCTGTGGCATTGAGTGATGCTGTGGCACTGAGTAATGCTGTGACGTTGAGTGATGCTGTGATGCTGAGGGGTGCTGTGGCGCTGAGGTGTGCTGTGGCATTGAGGGGTGCTGTGGCATTGAGGGGTGCTGTGACGTTGAGGGGTGCTGTGGCATTGAGGGGTGCTGTGGCATTCAGTGGTGCTGTGTGATTCTGTGGTGCTGAGTGATGCTGTGGCGTTGAGTGATGCTGTGGCGTTGAGTGATGCTGTGGCTTTGAGTGATGCTGTGGCATTGAGTGATGCTGTGGCGTTGAGTGGTGCTGTGGCATTGAGTTGTGCTGTGGTGTTGAGTGGTGCTGTGGTGTTGAGTGGTGCTGTGGCGTTGAGTGGTGCTGTGGCGTTGAGAGGTGCTGTGGTGTTGAGTGGTGCTGTGGTGTTGAGTGGTGCTGTTGTGTTGAGTGGTGCTGTGGTGTTGAGTGGTGCTGTGGCGTTGAGTGATGCTGTGGCATTGAGTGGTGCTGTGGCGTTGAGTGGTGCTGACTGATGCTGTGGCATTGAGTGATGCTGTGGCATTGAGTGATGCTGTTGCATTGAGTGATGCTGTGGTGTTGAGTAATGCTGTGGCGTTGAGTAATGCTGTGGCGTTGAGTAATGCTGTGGCATTGAGTGGTGTTGTGCCATTGAGTGGTGCTGTGGCGTTGAGGGGCGCTGTGGCATTCAGTTGTGCTGAGTGATTCTGTGGCGCTGAGTGATGCTGCGGCGCTGAGTGATGCTGTAGAGTTGAGTGGTAGTGTGGCATAGAGTGGTGCTGTAGGGTTGAGTGGTGCTGTAGGGTTGAGTGGTGCTGTGGCATTGAGTATTGCTGTGGCGTTGAGTAATGATGTGGCGCTGAGTGATGCTGTGGCATGAGTAATGCTGTGGCATTGACTAATGCTGTCGCGTTGAGTAATGCTGTGGCGTTGAGTGATGTTGTGCCATTAAGTGGTGCTGTGGTCTTGAGGGGTGCTGTGGCATTCAGTGGTGCTGAGTGGTGCTGTGGTATTGAGTGGTGCTGTGGCATTGAGGGGTGCTGTGGCATTCAGTGGTGCTGAGTGATGCTGTGGTGTTGAGTGGTGCTGTGGTGTTGAGTGGTGCTGTGGCATTGAGTGGTGGTGTGGCGTTGAGTGGTGCTGTGGCGTTGAGTGGTGCTGCGGCGTTAAGTGGTGCTGAGTTGTGCTGAGTGATGCTGTGGCGTTGAGTGATGCTGTCGCATTGAGTGATGCTGTGGCGTTGAGTAATGCTGTGGCGTTGAGAAATGCTGTGGCGTTGAGTGATGCTGTGGTGTTGAGGGATGATGTGCGCTGAGTGGTGCTGTGGTGTTGAGTGGTGCTGTGGCGTTGAGTGGTGCTGTGGCATTGAGTGGTGCTGGGGTGTTGAGTGGTGCTGTGGTATTGAGTGGTGGTGTGGCGTTGAGTAGTGCTGTGGCGTTGAGTGGTGCTGTGGCGTTGAGTGGTGCTGAGTTGTGCTGAGTGATGCTGTGGCGTTGAGTGATGCTGTGGCAATCAGTGGTGCTGTAGCATTGAGTGGTGCTGTGGCATTGAGTGGTTCTGTGGTGTTGAGTGGTGCTGTGGTGTTAAGTGGTGCTGTGGCATTAAGTGGTGCTCTGGCATTGAGTGGTGCTGTGGCTTTGAGTGGTGCCTTGGCATTCAGTGGTGCTGAGTGATGCTGTGGCATTGAGTAATGCTGTGGTGTTGAGTGGTGTTGTGCCATTGAGTGGTGCTGTGGCATTGAGTGGTGTTGTGCAATTGAGTGGTGTTGTGCCCTTGAGTGGTTCTGTGGCGTTGAGGGGTGCTGAGTGATTCTGTGGTGCTGAGTGATGCTGTGGCATTGAGTGATGCTGTTGCGTTGAGTGATGCTGTGGTGTTGAGTGGTGCTATGGCATTGAGTGGGGATGTGGCGTTGAGTGGTGCTGTGGTGTTGAGTGGTGCTGTGGCATTGAGTGGTGCTGTGGCGTTGAGTGGTGCTGTGGCATTGAGTTGTGCTGTGGCATTTAGGGGTGCTGTGGCATTGAGTGGTGCTTTGGCATTGATTGGTGCTGAGTGATGCTGTAGCGTTGAGTGATGCTGTGGCATTGAGTGATGCTGTGGCATTGAGTAATACTGTGGCATTGAGTAAGGCTGTGGCATTGAGTCATGCTGTGGTGTTGAGTAATGCTGTGGCATTGAGTGTTGTTGTGCCATTGAATGGTGCTGTGGCATTGAGGGGTGCTGTGGCATTCAGTGGTGCTGAGTGATTCTGTGGCGCTGAGTGATGATGTGGCACTGAGTGATGCTGTGGCATTGAGTGGTGCTGTGGCGTTGAGTGGTGCTGTGGCATTGAGTGGTGATGTGGCATTGAGTGGTGCTGAGGCGTTCAGTGGTGCTGTGGCATTAAGTGACGGTGTGGCATTGAGTGATGCTGTGGCGTTAAGTAATGCTGTGGCATTGAGTAATGCTGTGGCATTGAGTGATGCTGTGGCATTGAGGGATGCTGTGCGCTGGATGGTGCTGTGGCGTTGAGTGGTGTTGTGCCATTGAGTGGTGCTGTGGCGTTGATAGGTGCTGAGTGATGCGGTGATGTTGAGTGATGCTGTGGCATTGAGTGATGCTGTGGCGTTGAGTGATGCTGTGGTGTTGAGTGGTGCTGTGGCGTTGAGTGGTGCAGTGGCATTGAGTGGTGCTGTGGCATTGCGTGGTGCTGTGGTATTGAGTGGTGCTGTGGTGCTGTGTCGTTGAGTGGTGCTGTGGCATTAAGTGACGCTGTGGCATTGAATAATGCTGTGGCATTGAGTAATGCTGTGGTGTTGAGTAATGCTGTGGCAGTGAGTAAAGCTGTGCATTGAGTGGTGTTGTGCCATTGAGTGGTGCTGTGGTGTTGAGGGGTGCTGTGGAATTCAGTGGAGCTGAGTGATTCTGTGGCTTTGAGTGATGCTGTGGCGCTGAGTGATGCTGTGGCATTGATTGGTGCTGTGGCGTTGAGTGGTGCTGTGGCATTGATTGGTGTTGTAGGGTTGAGGGGTGCTGAGTGATTCTGTGGTGCTGAGTGATGCTGTGACGTTGAGTGATTCTGTGGCATTGAGTGATGCTGTCGCGTTTAGTGATGCTGTGGTGTTGAGTGGTGCTGTGGCATTGAGTGGGGCTGTGGCGTTGAGTGGGGCTGTGGTGTTAAGTGGTGCTGTGGCATTGAGTGGTGCTGTGGCATTGAGTGGTGCTGTGGTGTTGAGTGGTGCTGTGGCGTTGAGTGGAACTGTGGCATTGAGTGGTGCTCTGGCGTTGAGTGGGGCTGTGGTGTTGAGTGGTGCTGTGGTGTTAAGTGGTGCTGTGGCATTGAGTGGTGCTGTGGCATTGAGTGGTGCTGTGGCGTTGAGTGGTGCTGTGGCCTTGAGTGGTGCTGTGGCGTTGAGTGGAGCTGTGGCATTGAGTGGTGCTCTGGCGTTGAGTGGTGCTGTGGCGTTGAGTGGTCCTGTGGCATTGAGTGGTGTTGTGGCATTGAGTGGTGATGTGGCATTCAGTGGTGCTGAGGCGTTGAGTGGTGCTGTGGCATTAAGTGACGCTGTGGCATTGAGTGATGCTGTGGCGTTGAGTAATGCTGTGGCATTGAGGAATGCTGTGGCATTGAGTGATGCTGTGGCATTGAGTGGTGCTGTGGCATTGAGTGGTGCTGTGGTATTGAGTGGTGCTGTGTCGTTGAGTGGTGCTGTGGCATTGAGTGATGCTGTGGCGTTGAATGATGCTGTGGCATTGAGTAATGCTGTGGTGTTGAGTGATGCTGTGGCATTGAGTAATGCTGTGGTGTTGAGTGGTGCTGTGGCTTTGAGTGGTGCAGTGGCATTGAGTGGTGCTGTGGCATTGCGTGGTGCTGTGGTATTGAGTGGTGCTGTGGTGCTGTGTCGTTGAGTGGTGCTGTGGCATTGAGTGATGCTGTGGCATTGAATAATGCTGTGGCATTGAGTAATGCTGTGGTGTTGAGTAATGCTGTGGCAGTGAGTAATGCTGTGCATTGAGTGGTGTTGTGCCATTGAGTGGTGCTGTGGTGTTGAGGGGTGCTGTGGAATTCAGTGGAGCTGAGTGATTCTGTGGCTTTGAGTGATGCTGTGGCGCTGAGTGATGCTGTGGCATTGATTGGTGCTGTGGCGTTGAGTGGTGCTGTGGCATTGATTGGTGTTGTAGGGTTGAGGGGTGCTGAGTGACGCTGTGGCATTGAGTGATGCTGTGGCGTTGAGTAATGCTGTGGCATTGAGGAATGCTGTGGCATTGAGTGATGCTGTGGCATTGAGTGGTGCTGTGGCATTGAGTGGTGCTGTGGTATTGAGTGGTGCTGTGTCGTTGAGTGGTGCTGTGGCATTGAGTGATGCTGTGGCGTTGAATGATGCTGTGGCATTGAGTAATGCTGTGGTGTTGAGTGATGCTGTGGCGTTGAGTGATGCTGTGGTGTTGAGTGGTGCTGTGGCGTTGAGTGGTGCAGTGGCATTGAGTGGTGCTGTGGCATTGCGTGGTGCTGTGGTATTGAGTGGTGCTGTGGTGCTGTGTCATTGAGTGGTGCTGTGGCATTGAGTGATGCTGTGGCATTGAATAATGCTGTGGCATTGAGTAATGCTGTGGTGTTGAGTAATGCTGTGGCAGTGAGTAATGCTGTGCATTGAGTGGTGTTGTGCCATTGAGTGGTGCTGTGGTGTTGAGGGGTGCTGTGGAATTCAGTGGAGCTGAGTGATTCTGTGGCTTTGAGTGATGCTGTGGCGCTGAGTGATGCTGTGGCATTGATTGGTGCTGTGGCGTTGAGTGGTGCTGTGGCATTGATTGGTGTTGTAGGGTTGAGGGGTGCTGAGTGATTCTGTGGTGCTGAGTGATGCTGTGACGTTGAGTGATTCTGTGGCATTGAGTGAGGCTGTCGTGTTTAGTGATGCTGTGGTGTTGAGTGGTGCTGTGGCATTGAGTGGGGCTGTGGCGTTGAGTGGGGCTGTGGTGTTAAGTGGTGCTGTGGCATTGAGTGGTGCTGTGGCATTGAGTGGTGCTGTGGTGTTGAGTGGTGCTGTGGCGTTGAGTGGAACTGTGGCATTGAGTGGTGCTCTGGCGTTGAGTGGGGCTGTGGTGTTGAGTGGTGCTGTGGTGTTAAGTGGTGCTGTGGCATTGAGTGGTGCTGTGGCATTGAGTGGTGCTGTGGCGTTGAGTGGTGCTGTGGCCTTGAGTGGTGCTGTGGCCTTGAGTGGTGCTGTGGCGTTGAGTGGAGCTGTGGCATTGAGTGGTGCTCTGGCGTTGAGTGGTGCTGTGGCGTTGAGTGGTCCTGTGGCATTGAGTGGTGTTGTGGCATTGAGTGGTGATGTGGCATTCAGTGGTGCTGAGGCGTTGAGTGGTGCTGTGGCATTAAGTGACGCTGTGGCATTGAGTGATGCTGTGGCGTTGAGTAATGCTGTGGCATTGAGGAATGCTGTGGCATTGAGTGATGCTGTGGCATTGAGTGGTGCTGTGGCATTGAGTGGTGCTGTGGTATTGAGTGGTGCTGTGTCGTTAAGTGGTGCTGTGGCATTGAGTGATGCTGTGGCGTTGAATGATGCTGTGGCATTGAGTAATGCTGTGGTGTTGAGTAATGCTGTGGCAGTGAGTAATGCTGTGCATTGAGTGGTGTTGTGCCATTGAGTGGTGCTGTGGTGTTAAGGGGTGCTGTGGAATTCAGTGGAGCTGAGTGATTCTGTGGCTTTGAGTGATGCTGTGGCGCTGAGTGATGCTGTGGCATTGATTGGTGCTGTCGCGTTGAGTGGTGCTGTGGCATTGATTGGTGTTGTAGGGTTGAGGGGTGCTGAGTGTTTCTGTGGTGCTGAGTGATGCTGTGACGTTGAGTGATTCTGTGGCATTGAGTGGTGCTGTGGCGTTGAGTGATGCTGTGGTGTTGAGTGGTGCTGTGGCATTGAGTGGGGCTGTGGCGTTGAGTGGGGCTGTGGTGTTAAGTGGAGCTGTGGCATTGAGTGGTGCTGTGGCATTGAGTGGTGCTGTGGTGTTGAGTGGTGCTGTGGCGTTGAGTGGAACTGTGGCATTGAGTGGTGCTCTGGCGTTGAGTGGGGCTGTGGTGTTGAGTGGTGCTGTGGTGTTAAGTGGTGCTGTGGCATTGAGTGGTGCTGTGGTGTTGAGAGGTGCTGTGGCATTGAGTGGTGCTGTGGCTTTGAGTGGAGCTGTGGCATTGAGTGGTGCTCTGGCGTTGAGTGGTGCTGTGGCGTTGAGTGGTGCTGTGGCATTGAGTGGTGCTGTGGCATTGAGTGGTGATGTGGCATTCAGTGGTGCTGAGGGGTTGAGTGGTGCTGTGGCATTAAGTGACGCTGTGGCATTGAGTGATGCTCTGGCGTTGAGTAATGCTGTGGCATTGAGGGATGCTGTGCGCTGGGTGGTGCTGTGGCATTGAGTGGTGTTGTGCCATTGAGTGGTGCTGTGTCGTTGATAGTTGCTGAGTGATGCGGTGATGTTGAGTGATGCTGTGGCATTGAGTGATGCTGTGGCATTGAGGGATGCTGTTGTGTTGAGTGGTGCTGTGGCGTTGAGTGGTGCTGTGGCATTGAGTGGTGCTGTGGCGTTGAGTGGTGCTGTGGTGTTGAGTGGTGCTATTATGTTAAGTGGTGCTGTGGCATTGAGTGGTGCTGTGGCATTGAGTGGTGCTGTGGCGTTGAGTAGTGCTGTGGTGTTGAGTGGTGCTGTGGCATTGAGTGGTGCTCTGGCGTTGAGTGGTGCTGTGGCGTTGAGTGGTGCTGTGGTATTGAGTGGTCCTGAGTGATGCTGTGGCATTGAGTGGTGCTTTGTCATTGAGTGGTGTTGTGCCATTGAGTGGTGCTGTGGCATTGAGGGGTGCTGTGGCATTGAGTGGTGCTGAGTGATTCTGTCGCGCTGAGTGATGCTGTGGTGTTGAGTGGTGCTGTTGCGTTGAGTGGTGCTGTGGCATTGAGTGGTGCTGTGGCATTGAGTGGTGCTGTGGTGTTGAGTGGTGCTGTGGCATTGAGTGGTGTTGTGCCATGGAGTGGTGCTGTGCCGTTGAGGGGTGCTGAGTGATTCTGTGGTGCTGAGTGATGCTGTGGCGTTGAGTGATTCTGTGGCATTGAGTGATGCTGTGGCGTTGAGTGATGCTGTGGTGTTGAGTGGTGCTGTGGCATTGAGTGGGGCTGTGGCATTGAGTGGTGCTGTGGGGTTGAGTGGTGCTGTGGCGTTGAGGGGTGCTGTGGCATTGAGTGATGCTGTCGCGTTGAGTAGTGGGGTGCCGCTCGCAGCCGTGGTTCTTTTACCTGCAGCACTTTCTTACCGACTGGAGGAGCGGGACTGCGAGGACCAGCAGTCTGTGCGCAGTAACATCCAGTGCACCTGGGTCCTCTTCCCGCCCCCTTACTTCCTACAAAACCTTGGAAACACCCGCGTTAAGCAGGACGCGCGCGGGACGAAGCCCGGGCAAAGGGCGGGCCGCCTGGGGCCGTCCGGGGCCGCACGAGGCTGGGCCAGGCCCTGTCCCTTTTGTTTTTATTCTTGTGGACTTACGGTGTTATGTATATAAAGCCCTGTTTTATAGTACTTCGTTAATACTGAGCACAATGGTTCTTTGTTCGGGAAAGGGGAGGAAGGTATCCCTCAATACTGCTGGTGGGGTAGTAACGGGGACTATGGATCAATTTCTAAAACGGGCTATGGATATACTGGAAAAAGAAATAGCCCTGACGGAAAAAAGGCTGTCCATAGACTTAGTGACAGGGAAGCGCTCATCCCTGGGTCATATTGGTGTAGCTGCTTCCCCTGACCCAGGATTATCAGACTTAACTGCTGCCCAACGCCCCATGTCAGACTCCCTGTTACAAGAGTTAGACGCTGTAGAAGCTACCTTAAATTCCACCAGAATCAGCATAGCTCTTGGTGGATCTAATGAGTCTTTATCCTTACAAGGTATATCTATAATTTCTCCCCTATCACATACTCCATCTATATCTCTTAGCCCTCCGGAAATAACATGTAGACCGGTTCTGAGAGGGAAAATCAAGCCTAGCTTGAAGAAAAGTAAAAACAACAACAGTAAGAGAAAAAGAGGGGATGGTGCCCAGAAGGGGAGTTTGGCTAAAATACCTAAACTAACTCATCCAATAGGGAGCCCCCGTCTAGATCTTGACCTTAGCACAAATAATGAGCTTCTGGGGAAAATAGAACTTATGATGAAGTCTCTCATATTGCCCCTAGTCGAACGTACAAGAATGATTATTAGTAAATTTGACCAGCTAGAAAAACTAGTAAAAGAAAATGGTAGCACATTGGATAAGCTAGTTTTTGTTAGGGAACCTGTTAAGACACTTAAGACATCTGCAACTGTTAGTCAGCCATGGGGACCTGGTGGTGCTGCTCAGGTAACTACTAATATACCTGTAAGTAAAAATGTAGTCACCTCAAATGTTGCCCTTCAGTCATGTCAGGGCAGTAACAAACCTGACCCTACTAATAAGCCCGTAAGTAAGCCGTCCAGTGGGCCACTAGCAGCAGTTCAGGCTACGTCTAAGGAACCTGACTCTCTGCCCAAAGAGCAGGGGGAAGTAGGTTATAGTAAGAGAGGGAGACTTCTAACACCAGAGCTCCCACCCGAAGCCAGGCCCTTAGTGGTTATCTTAGTTGGCGTGCCAACCCTGAGGGAGCATGTGCAGGAATCTTTTGCTTCGCTTAAAAACAAGGTCATTAATTGGCTTAGTTTGAATAGACAATTGCCCCCCATCTCATCGGCGAGATTATAATGGTAAGGAGAACACCCTGGATAGGTAGAACGGCAAGAAGAATAAAAGGTGATTGTATACTGGTTACCTTTAGAGATCGTAGAACCGTCTCCCATATATGTGCCTGGCCTAACCAAGGGTCAGATGAAACTATTCAGACCCTCCCATTAACCTTTTTTACCCGCCCCCCAATGCAGGGGCAGCAATGGGGAGGTTCGATGAGTGGACAAGTGTAGAAAGGAGGGGAGTGAATAGGGGGAACTGGAATAGACCGGACCTCCTGTTCATACCAGATATGTTCCTTAGCTATAACCGCTTTAACTGCCTAGAGGCGGTAGATTGACTGTACCCAATACAAAAGATAAGGCTTCATCGGGATCAGGAAGGGGAGGGAAGGGCCCCCCGGGAAGAGCCACTAAGTCAAGTAGGGCCTAATCCTGTGGACGATGGTGGCTCTAAAAGCAGCATGGACCTAGGCGCGCAGGAGGAAGAAGATTATGGGGGGATATGCCGCCAACACAATCTTTCTATGTCAAAGAGTGGTGACCAGGGGGTTGTAGATGTTATATCTAGGGAACAGAATACAATTCCAGAATTAGAGCGAGTAGACTGCCAGAGGGGGTACACATTAGCCTGCTGGAATATTGCAGGCTGGAACAGCAAATTAGAATCCTTGGGTTGGAGAGATCTTATGAATAGATTTGATATCCTCTGTCCCCAAGAGACATGGAGTGTTGAAGATGTAAGCTACAAGGGATTTGTCTCGTTCAACCTGCCAGCCCAGGGATCAACCATGGGCAGAGCTAAAGGAGGTCTCCTGATCTTGCTCTCCATTAATTTCCCGGTGAAGGTTATCTTGTATGAAAAGGTTGGATATCACTCCCAATTGCTATGGTTGCAAGACACAAATAGCCGTAATGTCCTCTACGTTCGGCTGCAGTAAATGAACTGGAGAAGGCATTGGACAAAATTTGTCAGGTTAATCGTGCCAACTTTGTATGTATTTGGGGGGGGGGGGATTTCAATCTTCAAATGTGTCCGTTATCATTAACAAAGGTATGTGGGTTTAATGACGATAGAGGTGATGGGTGTGTACATTTTATCCACAATATGTATGGAGAGTCAGTGAATTCAGTCCTAGCGAAATACAATTTAGTTGCTTTGCAAGCTGCAAAGGATGGGGAGGGCAATACTGTCCCTACTTTTATTGGGAGGAGTGCTGCCACGGTTATCGACCATTTGCTGATCTCAGATAATATTAGCGGGCTTTGTAATACCCCGGTCGTATTGGATCTTGCGATCAGCGACCACAACTTTGTCACATTGGTTCTATCTATCTGGGGTATTAAAGTTTTGGCAGCTAAAACTACTGTTACTGATATTGTCCCATGTAGACCCAATGGTTATAGGATTAAATGGAGGGGAGATAACGCTGAAAACCTGCTATCGAAAATTGTGGTGGCTTGTTTACCTAATATGTATTGTTGCTTCAATGAAAACACCGACTCAGGGAGCATTTTGATTGGTTTTAATGAGATTAATGCCATAATAGGAAATGTTATGACTGTCTCTAGGCCTAGTAGCAAGAAACCGAGGTCTGGCTGGTTTGATACTGCATGCTCTGGGGCATTACGGAAGCTGAAGAAGGCTCTAGCGAACAGGCCTATGGATAGGTTGTTTATTAAGAACCTTAGGGCTGCTTATAAAGGGCAGATAAAGCGCAGGAAGTATGAACTACAGGAGGAAGCATGGGATAAGTTGGCCAAGGCGGTTGAACTTTCTGACAGTAAACTTTTTTGGGACACTGTCAATAGCCCTTTCCTTAAGAGTGATAATATCCCTGTCCTCACTGCCCAGGTTAGCGAGGAATGTTGGGTATCGCACTTCATGAGTATTTTTGACCCGGAAGGGGAGGGTGTCTCGGTGAACCCGGCGGCCAATTTTTGGCCTATTATCCCATTGAACATCACTGTCCTTGAGGTAGAGCATGCTATTAGACTTAGTAAGGGTGGGAAAGCTCCGGGCCCTGACGGGGTGCCCATTGACCTGTTTAAGGCCGATACTAAACTATGGGGCCCCGTCTTGACCAGGATTTTTAATGCCGTGGTTGTGGAAAGCACCCCACCAACCTGGGGGGAATCTATAATCATCCCAATATATAAAAAGGGAGATAGGTCGGAAGCAAAGAATTATCGACCTATCTCCCTTTTAGACTCATCACTTAAAACGATGAGCCGAGTAATGTTGACCAGGCTGGAGGAATGGGCCGAAGGTGGTGGCATCCTTGCACAGTCTCAATTTGGGTTCCGTAAAGGTTTGGGAACTATAGAACAGTGCATTAATTTAGACCTCCTAATATGGAAGTATACGCGCGCAAAGCAGGGATCACTCTTTCTCTGCTTTGCGGATCTTAGTAGCGCGTTTGATCTTGTTGATCATGCGCTGCTATGGTCAACCCTATTGGAACAAGTTGGTCCTGCTGGGATTATTTATTTTCTGGCAAGATTATATATCAAGTTATCTGCCAGTATAAGATATGGACAAGGGGGAGAATGTACAGATAGCATTCAGGAAAACCTGGGTATTAGACAAGGGTGTGTACCTGCGCCTCTTCTTTTCTCCCTCTTTATCAATGCTATTGATACTGAGCTTAAGGAGGTTAACTCTGATGCCCCGCTAGTAGATGGCCTGGCTACCCCTGTCCTGCTTTATGCCGATGACTCAGTGCTTATATCTAGAACCCCCAGCGGCCTGCAGAAGCTAATGGACAAATTTGTGGGATTTATTAAGGGCAGGAAGTTGAAAATTAATACTACTAAAACTTTTATTATGCAGTGTGGGAAGAAAATGAGGAAGCTGAAACCCTTTTATATAGAAGATGAGAAAATTGAAATTGTGAAAAACTTTTGCTATTTGGGTATAACGTTTAGCAGTAATGGCATGTGGTCTCAAGAGGTAACTAATGTTAATGCTAAAATGTCTAGGAGTGCTCATCGAGTTTTTAAATTTGCGACCAAACTTGGGGACCGTCGTATCTACGATATGCTGCACATCTACAGGTGTAGATGTGTTTCAATTGCACTATACGGATCCGGTGTTTGGGGGCACTGTCGTCTTGTGGATCTACAGATGGAAGAGAATTGTTTCATTAAAAAATTGCTATGCCTACCTAGATCGGCCTCAACTGAGATAACGCACCTGGAATTGGGGTTGGAGTATTTATCTGATTTAATAGGTTTAAGACCTTTGTTGGTGTGGAGAGCAATTTAGTTAAAAGAAGAAACTGGTTTTACCAGGAGTATTATTAGTGATTGCCTCTGCCTAGATAAATGTTCATTGATCCCATGGATTAATTATGTTATGACAACAGCCAAGGATGTATTTAACGTAGACGTCCAGACAGACCCCAAATGCCTATCTGATATCCCCAAGAAAGAGCTAAAGTGCTGTTATATGGGTAAAAAAGGGCATGCACAGAGAAATGTTAATATGTTGTTAGCTACCCCACACTTTTATTACTCCAATATATCTATTTCTGGCTTCCAAAACTATCTGAGAATAGTTACCAGGCCATCCCATCGGTTTGTCCTCACCAGATTACGATTAGGAATTGTCCACCATTTGGTGGCATTTCCGCGTATGATATACCATCCCTCTGTACCCTGCCCTTGTGAAAGGGTTACTAAACAGAGCACTGCACATTTTTTATTGATCTGTGATCTTTTCTTGCCCTTTTGTATTGTTTATTTGAAACCCTTATTAAAAAAAAAGCTGTAAGAACGATTAAATCAGCAATGAGTTTGTTATTTTCCCTAGAGAACCCTGATATTTGCTTTTTTACAGCCACGTTTGTCTTGAAATCAATGGCCGCTAGGAAAAGTATGGTCTTCTAATCAATTAACTGTTTATTAATCAACACGAGCGGCACCTGCTTTTAAGCATTTTTTTAACCTACCGTTTTTAACCAGTATTTGTTAGTAAAATTTGAATTAGAATGTTTTGGAATGGATGTATATTGCATATACTTTGTACGCTTTTATGATTGTTGTGAAATAATCGAATAAAGCTTCTGAAACGAAAACGAGTAATGCTGTGGCGTTGAGTGGTGCTGTTGCGTTGAGTAATGCTGTGGCGTTGAGTGGTGCTGTGGCGTTGAGTGGTGCTATGGTGTTGAGTGGTGCTGTGGCCTTGAGTGGTGCTGTGGCATTGAGTGGTGCTTTGGCATTGATTGGTGCTGAGTGATGCTGTGGCGTTGAGGGATGCTGTGACATTGAGTGATGCTGTGGCGTTGAGTAATGCTGTGGCATTGAGTAATGCGGTGGCGTTGAGTAATGCTGTGGCATTGAGTAATGCTGTGGCATTGAGTGGTGATGTGCCATTGAATGGTGCTGTGGCGTTGAGGGATGCTGTGCACTGGGTGGTGCAGTGACGTTGAGTGGAGTTGTACCATTGAGTGGTGCTGTGGCGTTGAGGGAAGCTGAGTATTGCTGTGATGTTGAGTGATGCTGTTGCGTTGAGTGATGCTGTGACATTGAGTGATGCTGTGGTGTTGAGTGGTGCTGTAGCATTGAGTGGTGCTGTGGCATTGAGTGGTGCTGTGGCATTGAGTGGTGCTGTGGTGTTGAGTGGTGCTGTGGAGTTGAGTGGTGCTGTGGTGTTGAGTGGTGCTGTGGCGTTGAGTGGTGCTGTGGTGTTGAGTGGTGCTTTGTCGTTGAGTGGTGCTGAGTTATGCTGTGGCATTGAGTGATGCTGTGACATTGAGTGATGCTGTGGCGTTGAGTAATGCTGTGGCATTGAGTAATGCTGTGGCATTGAGTAATGCTGTGGCGTTGAGTAATGCTGTGGCGTTGAGTGGTGTTGTGCCATTGAATGTTGCTGTGGCATTGAGGGGTGCTGTGGCACTCAGTGGTGCTGAGTGATTCTGTGGCGCTGAGTGATGATGTGGCACTGAGTGATGCTGTGGTGTTGAGTGGTGCTGTGGCATTGAGTGGTGCTGTGGCGTTGAGTGGTACTGTGGCATTGAGTGGTGATGTGACATTGAGTGGTGCTGTTGCGTTGAGTGGTGCTGTTGCGTTGAGTAATGCTGTGGCATTGAGTAATGCGGTGGCGTTGAGTAATGCTGTGGCATTGAGTAATGCTGTGGCATTGAGTGGTGATGTGCCATTGAATGGTGCTGTGGCGTTGAGGGGTGCTGTGGCATTCAGTGGTGCTGAGTGATTCTGTGGCGCTGAGTGATGATGTGGCACTGAGTGATGCTGTGGTGTTGAGTGGTGCTGTGGCATTAAGTGGTGCTGTGGCACTGAGTGGTGCTGTGGCATTGAGTGGTGATGTGGCATTGAGTGGTGCTGTTGAGTTGAGTGGTGCTGTTGCGTTGAGTAATGCTGTGGCGTTGAGTAATGCTGTGGCGGTGAGTGGTGTTGTGCCATTGAATGGTGCTGTGGCATTGAGGGGTGCTGTGGCTTTCAGTGGTGCTGAGTGATTCTGTGGTGCTGAGTGATGCTGTGGCGTTGAGTGATGCTGTGGCATTGAGTGATGCTGTGGTGTTGAGTGGTGCTGTGGAGTTGAGTGGTGCTGTGGCATTGAGTGGTGCTGTGGCGTTGAGTGGTGCTGTGGCGTTGAGTGGTGCTGTGGTGTTGATGGGTGCTGTGGCATTGAGTGGTGCTGTGGCATTGAGTGATGCTGTGGCATTGAGTGGTGCTGTGGTGTTGAGTGGTGCTGTGGCATTGAGTGATGCTGTGGCACTGAGTGGTGCTGTGGCATTGAGTGGTGCTGAGGCATTGAGTGGTGCTGAGTGGTGCTGAGTGATGCTGTGGCGTTGAATGAGCGCTGTGGCATTGAGTGATGCTGTGGTGTTGAGTAATGCTGTGGCGTTGAGTAATGATGTGGTGTTGAGTGATGCTGTGGCGTTGAGTAATGCTGTGGTGTTGAGTAATGCTGTGGCGTTGAGTAATGCTGTGGTGTTGAGTAATGCTGTGGTGTTGAGTAATGCTGTGGCATTGAGTGGTGTTGTGCCATTGAGTGGTGCTGTGGCATTGAGGGGAGCTGTGGCATTCAGTACTGCTGAGTGATTCTGTGGCACTGAGTGATGCTGTGGCACTGAGTGGTGCTGTGGCATTGAGTGGTGCTTTGGCATTGAGTGGTGCTGTGGCATTGAATGATGCTGTTGCATTGAGTAATGCTGTGGCATTGAGTAATGCTGTTGCGTTGAGTGATGCTGTAGTGTTGATGGATGATGTGCGCTGAGTGGTGCTGTTGCGTTGAGTGGTGTTGTACCATTGAGTGGTGCTGTGTCGTTGAGTGGTGCTGAGTGATGCTGTGGCATTGAGTGATGCTGTGGCATTGAGTCATGCTGTGGCGTTGAGTGATGCTGTGGCATTGAGTGATGCTGTGGCGTTGAGTAATGCTGTTGAATTGAGTAATGCTGTGGCATTGAGTGGTGTTGTGTCATTGAGTGGTGCGGTGGTGTTGATGGGTGCTGTGGCGTTGAGTGGTGCTGTGGCATTGAGTGATGCTGTGGCATTGAGTGGTGCTGTGGCATTGAGTGGTGCTGAGGCATTGAGTGGTGCTGAGTGGTGCTGAGTGATGCTGTGGCGTTGAATGATGCTGTGGCATTGAGTGATGCTGTGGTGTTGAGTAATGCTGTGGCGTTGAGTAATTATGTGGTGTTGAGTGATGCTGTGGCGTTGAGTAATGCTGTGGCGTTGAGTAATGCTGTGGTGTTGAGTAATGCTGTGACATTGAGTAATGCTGTGGCGTTGAGTAATGCTGTGGCGTTGAGTGGTGTTGTGCCATTGAGTGGTGCTGTGGCATTGAGGGGAGCTGTGGCATTCAGTACTGCTGAGTGATTCTGTGGCACTGAGTGATGCTGTGGCACTGAGTGGTGCTGTGGCATTGAGTGGTGCTGTGGCATTGAGTGGTGCTGTGGCATTGAATGATGCTGTGGCATTGAGTAATGCTGTGGCATTGAGTAATGCTGTTGCGTTGAGTGATGCTGTAGTGTTGATGGATGATGTGCGCTGAGTGGAGCTGTTGCGTTGAGTGGTGTTGTACCATTGAGTGGTGATGTGGCGTTGAGGGGTGCTGAGTGATTCTGTGGCACTGAGTGATGCTGTTGCGTTGAGTGATGCTGTGGCGTTGAGTGATGCTGTGGTGTTGAGTGTGTGCTGTGGTGTTGAGTGGTGCTGTGGCGTTGAGTGGTGCTGTGGCATTGAGTGGTGCTGTGGTGCTGAGTGGTGCTCTGGTGTTGCGTGGTGCTGTGGCGTTGAGTGGTGCTCTGGCGTTGAGTGGTGCTCTGGTGTTGAGTGGTGCTGTGGCATTGAGTGCTTGCTGAGTGATGCTGTGCCATTGAGTGATGCTGTGGCATTGAGTGATGCTGTGGCATTGAGTAATGCTGTGGTGTTGAGTGATGTTGTGCCATTGAGTGGTGCTGTGGCTTTGAGTGGTGTTGTGCCATTGAGTGGTGCTGCGGCATTGAGGGGTGCTTTGGCATTCAGTGGTGCTGAGTGATTCTGTGGTGCTGAGTGATGCTGTCGCGCTGAGTGATGTTGTGGTGTTGAGTGGTGCTGGCGCATTGAGTGGTGCTGTGGTATTGAGTGGTGCTGTGGCATTGAGTGGTGCTGTCGCGTTGAGTGGTGCTGTGGCATTGAGTGGTGTTGTGGCGTTGAGTGGTGCTGTGGCATTGAGGGGTGCTGAGTGATTCTGTGGCGCTGAGTGATGCTGTGGCGTTGAGTGATGCTGTGGTTTTGAGTGGTGCTGTGGCATTGAGTGGGGCTGTGGCATTGAGTGGTGCTGTGGTGTTGAGTGGTGCTGTGGCATTGAGTGGTGCTGTGGCATTTAGTGGTGCTGTGGCATTGAGTGGTGCTGTGGCTTTGAGTGGTGCTGTGGCATTGAGTGGTGCTGTGGTATTGAGAGGGGCTGAGTGATGCTGTGGCATTGAGTGATGCTGTGGCATTGAGTGGTGCTGTGGTGTTGAGTAATGCTGTGGCATTGAGTAATGCTGTGGTGTTGAGTAATGCTGTGGCATTAAGTAATGCTGTGGCATTGAGTAATGCTGTGGTATTGAGTAATGCTGTGGCATTGAGTGGTGTTGTGCCATTGAGTGGTGCTGTGGCGTGGATGGGTGCTGTGGCATTGAGTGGTGCTGTGGTGTTGAGTGGTGCTGTGGCATTGAGGGGTGCTGGGGTGTTGAGTGGTGCTGTGGCATTGAGTGGTTGTAATAACCGACTTTTCCGACCCTCTTTAGAGGGAGGATGATGGAAGATGACTCCAGCCTATTACCCGTATAGTATAGGGATTAGGACTATAAGTAGGACCTATCCAGGAGGTACAGTAGTGCATTTTCGTACCCTTTTCTTTAGATCAGGGCTTATAAACTTAAGTTAGGGGATAGATATATAAGTATTAGTGATGATCCGTCTTTTTGCAAGAGTATTAGTATATCTTCTATGGAGTTATGCATATTTTGGGCCTTGTAGGCCTTAAACGGGACAGACTCCATCTTGCCCTCTGCCTGGTAGCTTGAGAGGCTTTCTAGGTCAAGTGTAATGTTTTAGTTTCAAGGTGTTGTTCGCTTGGAGAGAACCGGTTCAGGCTGGCCCTTATCGAAAGACTGTATTTTTCTCCACTCCGAAGACACAACTCCAGGCCGGCCGGCTGGGAACGTGTTCTTGGTACGGGGAGGTACAAGAATTTGGTGGGCGGCAGGTTACTGGCCGTAACTTTCCATGAAGAGACAGCTTCCATATTAGCGAAAGTTTTTAGGCAGTGAGTCATTCAGTCTGTAGGCGGCAGCTAGCCGGTAGCATCTATGCCATTAATTATTTCCGAGGCGGACAGTCGCCATTTTGAAGTTCGAGTAAGATTTTGAAACCGAGACTCTTTCTGAGGAAGACTGAAGGAGAAGTAGCGCGGAGCGCACAGAGACAGAGAGAGAGAGAGAAAGAGACGGTAGTCCAGAGCAAGCAAGGTTCCAGTGACTTGGAGGGAAGCAGAGGAGATTGAGCATAGCAGTGCAGACGTATACCCGTGACTGCTGAGGTGTGATTTCGAGACGAGACGAGACACAGAGACGAGAAGGGAACCTAGATGACTGCCGAACCCCAACTTCATATTAACCAGGTGACCTCCGCCCTTTCCCATATTAAGCGCGCATTCTAACCTTTACTTTTCTTTGCAGAATATACATTGTGTAGTATTGTGTTTTATTATAATAAAACACCCCAGTTCTTAGTGAACCGACATGTGCCTTGTATTCTTGTTCAATCAGGGTAACCTTGCCTTCTAGTCAAACATTGTTTGCATGAGCGGATGCGAATCCCGATCAGGTAAGAGATGATTGAGTAATGAGGGAGGAGGGGGACATTTGATGTCAGGAGCAGAAGGTACATATTGCAATTTGGAAAGCCATACAAAATTCCTAATATTGTAGTTTTATCCTGAGTAAATAATGAGAGACTTCTTCCCTACGTGTTCATAGGAAAGTGATCGTCGTTGGTACACGGCGTTAATGAGAGCACCTGAGATAGATGGTGTGTAGGTCTGCCGGATTGCGGATCGTGTTTGAATGAGAAAACCGGAGGGACACGGTGTGGAGGTCTGCCGGATTGCGGACCGTGTGTGAGTGAGAGCACCTAAGATAGAGGGTGTGTAGGTCTGCCGGATTGCAGACCGTGAGTGGATGAGAGCACTGGGACTGCAGGCCCATGTGTGTAGGCGCACTGGATTGCGTGCCGAGTGAGCACTGAGGGAGATCAGTGTGTGAGAGTATATAATCAGACCTGCCCCGGGGTAGATTAGTCTGGGCCTAAGTGGCCGCGAGACTAGTTGGTGTGAATAGGATATTGTAGAAAACCTATGCATGTTTATTGCACGTTTCCCCATCCTTAGGTACGAAATGTACATACATATATCCATACCCATTGTAAATACGTTCTAAGGAGGGAGGTGATTACGTTCCGGCTGGGTTAGAGGGGCTCTCAGGAGCTGATCCCATCTGGTCCAAAAATCTGGTCGGTACATCTGGCGTCACGAACTGTTTACGAAGCCTGTGTGCGCTGTATTGTTTTTATCTTGTTGGTTTGCGCTCGGCTCGTACGTATTTTCTTTGTTTATAATTGTGTATATATTTTTTGTGTGTAAAAATGTTTTCGAGAAAATCGAAGTCTACTTTCAAATTGCCTGTTGATATTCCCGGCTGGGAATCGACGCCTTATGAGGCTTTGGCCCGTGAGTGGGCCGATTCTACTGGTTTGAGTGAGAATTGGACTTCTTGTTTGGAGCAGGCGGAGCCCGCTGATTTGGTTTCTTGCTTGCAAAAAGCACCAGTAGTGAAGGGTGATGAGCTTCCTATTTTAGGACGCAGAGGTTGGATTGTGCTGACTGCATACAGAATTCTTCATGAAAAGTTTGTTAAGTTGCAGAAGCGATTTGTGGATATGGAGGAAAAGTTTGTTGAAGTGCAGAATGCGCATACTCTTTTGCGGTGTCAAAATAAATTGCTTGCCGACAAACTTGAAACTTATCAGACTATAGCCGAAAGGGCTGCAGTTCGCATTGCACAATATAAATACAGACACCGTCGTGGTCGTGTGTCTACACGGAAAGTACGTCTGGTCGTGGCGAAAGCCGGACTGGATTGGAACCCTGATGAGTGGGATGGTAATATCTGGGAATCGAATGATTCTGGCTCCTCGGCTGAGGAGGGTGACAAGCGCAAGTCTTCTCGCTCCGGACGTGATTGCAAATCGACTTCTTGTAATAAAGATGACATTTCTGGCGACCGTGGTCGCTCTACCCATTCTGATGACGTATTACGACCTGATTGTTCTTCTAAATCTAAGGATCGGGCTTCCTCGGAGGCTCTTCCGGAGGTTTCTGCTCACCCTGTGTTTCGACGTAAATTACAACAGGCTCCTGGTATGCCGAATGGTATTCACTTGGATAGTATTGAAGATTTTACTCAACAGGAGGTTAGTGACATTTTACAAAGATTTCGGCAGAGGCCCGGTGAAACTCTGCTTACTTGGATGGTGCGCCTTTATGAACTGGGTGCTGCTGGTATTATGCTTGATGCTGGTGATTGTTTACGATTTTGCTCTTTGAGTTCCGATTCTACTGTACAAGACCATTTTCGGAATTATAATGGTGCTGGCCAAATTAGTTTGCTCCAGCTTGCGAATGATGGCTGTAACCATAAATACCCTACTGAATCTGATTGGCCTGTCAATGACAAGCCATGGTACACTTTGCGCGATGCGTCGCAACGTTTGAAAGAGGAAGTGATGAAAACTGCGATTTTTCTCAGTACTTCTGACAGATTGTTGGATGATCTTTTAACATCTTCTGTGCGTAATCGCATTATCCGTTCTTTGCCTGTTGCTTATAAGCAGGTTATGATGACTTTGTTGATTAATCAAACTGGCAATCCTTTGTCTATGGTGCTTGAATCTGTTCGTCAGCTTGGTGAGTTGGGTGAATGGTTTAAACCTGAAAGGCAATCTCGACCTGAGGGTCGTACCGCTGGCGATTATAAATTCTCTAGACGTGATATGTTTCTTGCACTTTTGGCTGATGGTGTGAAAAGGGAGGACATTGACGGTGAACCTAATAATCGCTTATGGGACATGTTTCGTAAGCGTGGTTTAGATCGGAAGGAGGGTGCCCGTCGTGTGCGTAAAAATGATTGTGATCGTGGGTCCGATGGCAGTGGTGATGAAAGGCGTCGTGTGGATGCTGATCGCCGTGATGACCGGCGCTATGAACGTGATGTCTCCCCCCACCGTGAAAACATAAGGGAGAGAGAGGGAGAGAGAGATAGAGGGAGAGATGATCGTATCTCTAATAGACACAGAGATGAGAGAAGTTATTCCCCTGACTTCAAAAGAAGGGAGGATCGTCACAAGCTTTCTGATCGCAATTCTCAGTTCTTTGACCATGACAATAATCCATTTCGTAATAGAGATGGATATGAGCAAGACGTTCTGATCCCGAAGAAAGTTGAAAACATTTATCCTGACTTGTCTTGGTTGGCTGACCACGGCAAAAATGACTAGGAAATTGGTCAAGCTCCGGTACACAGGTGGGCTCACAAAGACAATAGACCCTATGTAGATATTGAAATTTTTTGGAAACATCGTAATATCCAAAGGGCCCGAGCATTGGTTGATACTGGGGCGGAGGCCACTTTAATTCATGGTAGATCGAAGAAATTTAAAGGACAGTTTTTTACAATTACTGGTTTAGGTGGTAAAGAAACCCCCGCAGTGCAAACAACACTTGAGATGAAAATTGGCAGAATTCCCCATAAAGAATATTCTGCGTTGGTTGTACCGCTTTTGGAATATATCATTGGTATTGATATTTTGAAAGGAATGACTTTGCAGTTGGATGATGGTTGCTATCAATTTGGAACTAAGCATTACATTTCGTCCAGACCCGTTCGGGTTGGTCGTTTGCGTATGCCCCCCATTAAAATTCCCCAAGCTACGAAGGTGGTTTCTCAGAAACAATACCGTATTCCAGGTGGTCATGAAGAAATTAGTGTCACAATTCAGGATTTGGTTGATGCAGGGGTTATAACTCCAATCACTTCTGCTTGGAATAATCCCGTATGGCCTGTGCGCAAGAGTGATAATTCTTGGCGCATGACGGTTGATTATCGAGAATTGAACAAACACACACCCTGTTTAGCTGTTGTTGTGCCAGACATGGTTACTTTGATTCAGAGAATTCAGAAGCATCCAGGTACATGGTATGCGTCCATTGATATTGCTAATGCTTTCTTTTCGATTCCGATTGCCCCCGAGTGTCAGGAACAATTCAGTTTTACCTGGAATGGGCGTCAAATGACGTTTAGGAGTCTTCCTCAGGGTTATGTGCATAGTCCTACGATCTGTCACCGGCTGGTGGCGGAACATTTGTCTGAGGTACCTGTACATCCACAAATTCAGGTGTGTCACTATATTGATGATATTTTGATTCAAGGTGAAACGCAAGATCAGGTCCAGTCCCATTTAGATCAAATCCTTGACTGTTTACGTGCTAAAGGTTGGGAAATTAATCCAGATAAATTACAAGGCCCTTCCCAGAATGTTAAATTTTTAGGCATTAATTGGCATGAAGGTCACAGAGAAGTGATCCCGCAGGTGAGGCGGAAAATTTTAGATTTTGCAGTTCTGAAGAACAGAAAGGAGGCTCAAAGTTTTATTGGCCTGTTTGGTTTTTGGCGCCAGCACATTCCCCATTTGAGTCAGATTTTGGCTCCATTGTATCGAGTCACTCGTAAAAAGAATGCGTTTGAATGGGGTGAACCACAACAGAATGCTTTTAATTTGGCGAAAGAAGCGATTCAGTACGCCTTGGATTTGTGGCCTGTGAGCGAGGGTGATGTCGATTTGAATGTTTCTGTGGACGGTCTGTATGCCAATTGGAGTTTGTGGCAAAAGCAGGGCAGACGAAAAAGTGCCCTTAGGTTTTTGGACTAAAAAGTTACCTGAGGCTGGTGAGCGTTATACACCTTTTGAAAAACAATTGCTTGCATGTTACTGGGCTCTGGTGGATACCGAGCAATTGACCCTAGGTCATACTGTGATTTTGAGACCTGAAATTCCTATCATGCAGTGGGTTTTGAGTTCGCCGAAATCCCATCGAATTGGACATGCTCAAGAGGTGAGTGTGATTAAATGGAAATGGTACATTCAGGACAGAGCGCGTGTTGGTCCGAAAGGTGTGGCTGTGTTGCATGAGCGAGTGGCGCAGGCGCCATCGAATGAGACTGGAAATGATTGTTCTGTGCCTTTAGCCCAGGAATCTCCTGTCAGATGGGGTAAGCCACTTGATGATTTGTCCGCGGAGGACAGAAAACATGTGTGGTTTACAGATGGTTCAGCGAAATTCATTGGTGAGAAACGGCATTGGAAAGCAGTGTCCTATAACCCGATCACGCAAAAATTATTGAGTACAACTGGTGATGGAAAGAGTAGTCAATATGCTGAGTTATATGCAGTTTACCAAGTTTTGAAACAGGAACTACCTGGCACATGTCACATTTTCACTGATTCCTGGTCCACTGCTAATGGACTGGCGGTGTGGTTACCGACTTGGCATTCTCATAATTGGGAATTACATTCAAAAGAACTGTGGGGTAAAGAATTATGGCAAGAAATTTGGGAATTACTCCCACAGAGTACTGTGACAATCTTTCATGTGGATGCTCATACCCCAATAGACTCCCTTGACAAATTCTTTCATAACATTGCAGATGAAAAGTCTAAAATTTCTGAGGCAGTGGTGGACATGCAGGATTCTGATTTGGCTGGATTGGCGAAATGGGCCCACCAAAAATCAGGACATTTTGGAGAAAGAGCCACTAGCAGGTGGGCCTCCGATCGAGGAATCCATATTCCTTTGAATTTGATTAAAGATGTCATTCTGCATTGTCCTATCTGTCAACATGCTAGAAAGAGAACAGTGCCTCATATTGTTAAAGGCCATTTACATCGTGGAAAAATGCCCGCCCAAATTTGGCAGATTGATTATATTGGCCCGCTCCCTATGAGCAAAAATTGCCAGTATGTTTGCACAGCTGTTGATACCTATAGTGGCCTATTGGTCGCTTTCCCTTGCAAACAAGCTACCCAAGTACATACCATTAAGACTCTGGAATTGCTTACTTTGTATTATGGTGTTCCATTCCAAATTCAATCTGATAATGCATCCCATTTCTGTGGAAGATTGGTGCAGGAATTCTGTGTGGAAAATAACATTGAATGGGTGTTTCACATTCCATATTATCCGCAGGCTTCGGGCCTCATTGAGAGGATGAATGGTTTGCTAAAAGAACAATTGCGTAAATTGACTGATGAACATTACAAAAACTGGAGAGATTTTTTGCTCCAGGCATTATTAATATTGAATAATCGCCCCTTGTTGCATGCTGAATCTCCTTTGATGCGTTTGTTTCCTCCAACTGTTGATGCAAAACCCAATACCATGTCTAATACTGTTATGTACTGGGAAATTACCCCCGGAGCTTTGGCTCCATGCAGAGCAACCCCAGGTTCCGCAGGCTTGGACCTGCATGCCATGAACGACACAATTCTGAAAGGTAGAGACCGAATCATTGTTGAAACTGGCATTGGTGGCTGTATACCTACCGGTAGTTTTGGACTGATTGCCCCTAGATCGGGCCTTGCCTTGAAAGGTATTCAAGTTCTCGGAGGAGTGATTGACAGCGATTATCAGGGAGAGATTAAGGTTCTCCTGCTTAATAGCAGTGAGATTGATTTGTCAATTCAAAAATCTGACCGTGTTGCTCAGTTGCTAATTATGCCTGTTTTCAGTGGTGAGATTAAGAAAGGCACTGCCCCGACTTTGCTAACGATACGAGGTCAAAAAGGGTTCGGTTCCACGGACAACCCTGGTGCGAAAATATGGGTGCAATCGCCTAAACATCCCCCTGAACAAGCTGAAGTCATTGCGACCGGTCATGATAATACCATTTTGGTGATGAGACCAGGGAAAGATAGCTGGGAGGCTGTCCCGGCTGACAAATGTTATTTACGAGAATGAGTAAGGCCTGTATTTGTTTTCTTTCAGATCATTCTCTGGACTGCTGCTGCAGGATGTGCCGGCGTTGGACTCCTTTTGGTTTGCTACGTCGGGAGAGGAGAGAACCCACAGACTTTGGTTGATTGGAGAACCCGAGTTCCGCGTTCCTTCGCTGCGTGGGATTCCTCATCGAACTTTTGGATCACCCTTGCTAAACGGGTTACTAACTCTCCGCATTTCTGCCTCACTCCCATGAGGTCTGTGACTGATATCCTAGCGACCTGCTTGGTTGCTGTCCCTGCCTCCACTGAAACGTTGCAGCACATTTTCAATATTTCGAGTGCCCGACCCAATATTATTTTGGGCGATTTTGCGGCCCATGAATTTTGCCCTTTGTGTACTATCCTTTCTGACTCCATTCCCCCGATTCATTCCCAAATTACTACTTACAATATCACGCAGGGTGATTTATGCTTCATTTTGACATGTGATCCCAAGGCCATTTCAGAATGTATAAAATTGAAGTTGCAGGCTGCCACTTCTTTTTCAGCTCATCAACGATTGCTGTGTTTCCAAAGACTTCCAAATTCATGCATTTCTGTTAAGAACAATATGACATGTAAACGCTTATTAGTTGCTCCTAGTTATTATCGTTCAATGTTGTTGCCATCTGGCTGGTTGTTCTCCTGTGGAAATTCCTCTTGGCCCTATATTCCCGCAAATATTTCTGGAGGTCCATGCGCTATCACTAGATTAAGCTTATTAATGTTTTCCTCGCACCCTGGTTCCCATTCCCGTGTAGTACGCGACTCTATGACATTACATGAGGACTGTGACTCTTCCAGTCATCTTTATTCCAAATCTGAATATCTCAGCTTAGCTATTTCCATTATTGGTGTCCCGGCGTTAGCCTTTACAATGCTAAAACTATTGGCAAAATGGCCTGCTGGATGGTTAAATCCATTAATCAGACTTCTACCGTGTTATCTGACCTGTTATTAGATGCCCAGGGTGAACGCAGGGCAATTTTGCAAAACCGTGCAGCCATTGACTATCTCCTGTTAAAACATGGACATGACTGTTCTGACTTTGAAGGTCTTTGTTGTTTTAATTTGTCTGACCACTCTAAATCGATCCAAGCCCATATTGACAAACTTCACGACCTGACTGCAGAAGTTACAAAACATATTGATCAGGGCTGGTTCGACTGGCTCTTTAATTGGTTGCCTGATTTACATTCTTTACGACAGATTATAGGGGGTGTTATGATTTCTATTTGTATTTTAGTTGCCATTTGCTGCTTTATTCAGTGCATTCCTTCTCTATTCCAATTTTGTAGATTTGGTAAGAAAAATAGATCAGTTAATTTTGTTTCTTATTACTCTTCCACTGATGTTAGTTCTATATAGGACATGGCTAATAGACTGGAGTCAAGGGTAAAATGTAATAACCGACTTTTCCGACCCTCTTTAGAGGGAGGATGATGGAAGATGACTCCAGCCTATTACCCGTATAGTATAGGGATTAGGACTATAAGTAAGACCTATCCATGAGGCACAGTAGTGCATTTGCGTACCCTTTTCTTTAGATCAGGGCTTATAAACTTAAGCTAGGGGATAGATATATAAGTATTAGTGATGATCCGTCCTTTTGCAAGAGTATTAGTATATCTTCTATGGAGTTATGCATATTTTGGGCCTTGTAGGCCTTAAACGGGACAGACTCCATCTTGCCCTCTGCCTGGTAGCTTGAGAGGCTTTCTAGGTCAAGTGTAATGTTTTAGTTTCAAGGTGTTGTTCGCTTGGAGAGAACCGGTTCAGGCTGGCCCTTATCGAAAGACTGTATTTTTCTCCACTCCGAAGACACAACTCCAGGCCGGCCGGCTGGGAACGTGTCCTTGGTACGGGGAGGTACAAGAATTTGGTGGGCGGCAGGTTACTGGCCGTAACTTTCCATGAAGGGACAGCTTCCATATTAGCGAAAGTTTTTAGGCAGTGAGTCAGTCAGTCTGTAGGCGGCAGCTAGCCGGTAGCATCTATCCCATTAATTATTTCCGAGGCGGACAGTCGCCATTTTGAAGTTCGAGTAAGATTTTGAAACCGAGACTCTTTCTGAGGAAGACTGAAGGAGAAGTAGCGCGGAGCGCACAGAGACAGAGAGAGAGAGAGAAAGAGACGGTAGTCCAGAGCAAGCAAGGTTCCAGTGACTTGGAGGAAAGCAGAGGAGATTGAGCATAGCGGTGCAGACGTGTACCCGTGACTGCTGAGGTGTGATTTCGAGACGAGCCGAGACACAGAGACGAGAAGGGAACCTAGATGACTGCCGAACCCCAACTTCATATTAACCAGGTGACCTCCGCCCTTTCCCATATTAAGCGCGCATTCTAACCTTTACTTTTCTTTGCAGAATATACATTGTGTAGTATTGTGTTTATTTTTATTATAATAAAACACCCCAGTTCTTAGTGAACCGACATGTGCCTTGTATTCTTGTTCAATCAGGGTAACATTGCCTTCTAGTCAAACATTGTTTGCATGAGCAGATGCGAATCCCGATCAGGTAAGAGATGATTGAGTAATGAGGGAGGAGGGGGACATTTGATGTCAGGAGCAGAAGGTACATATTGCAATTTGGAAAGCCATACAAAATTCCTATTATTGTAGTTTTATCCTGAGTAAATAATGAGAGACTTCTTCCCTACGTGTTCATAGGAAAGTGATCGTCGTTGGTACACGGCGTTAATGAGAGCACCTGAGATAGATGGTGTGTAGGTCTGCCGGATTGCGGATCGTGTGTGAATGAGAACACCGGAGGGACACGGTGTGGAGGTCTGCCGGATTGCGGACCATGTGTGAGTGAGAGCACCTAAGATAGAGGGTGTGTAGGTCTGCCGGATTGCAGACCGTGAGTGGATGAGAGCACTGGGACTGCAGGCCCATGTGTGTAGGCGCGCTGGATTGCGTGCCGAGTGAGCACTGAGGGAGATCAGTGTGTGAGAGTATATAATCAGACCTGCCCCGGGGTAGATTAGTCTGGGCCTAAGTGGCCGCGAGACTAGTTGGTGTGAATAGGATATTGTAGAAAACCTATGCATGTTTATTGCACGTTTCCCCATCCTTAGGTACGAAATGTACATACATATATCCATACCCATTGTAAATACGTTCTAAGGAGGGAGGTGATTACGTTCCGGCTGGGTTAGAGGGGCTCTCAGGAGCTGATCCCATCTGGTCCAAAAATCTGGTCGGTACAGTGGTGCTGTGGCATTGAGTGGTGCTGTGGTGTTGAGTGGTGCTGTGGCGTTGAGTGATTCTGTGGCGTTGAGTGGTGCTGTGGTGTTGAGTGGTGCTGTGGCATTGAGGGGTGCTGTGGCATTGAGGGGTGCTGTGGGGTTGAGGGGTGCTGTGGAATTGAGGGGTGCCGAGTGATACTATTACTATTACGTTCCGGCTGGGTTAGAGGGGCTCTCAGGAGCTGATCCCATCTGGTCCAAAAATCTGGTCGGTACAGTGGTGCTGTGGCATTGAGTGGTGCTGTGGTGTTGAGTGGTGCTGTGGCGTTGAGTGATTCTGTGGCGTTGAGTGGTTCTGTGGCATTGAGTGGTTCTGTGGCGTTGAGTGGTTCTGTGGCGTTGAGTGGTTCTGTGGAGTTGAGTGGTTCTGTGGCGTTGAGTGGTGCTGTGGCGTTGAGTGGTGCTGAGTGATGCTGTGGCATTGAGTGATGCTGTGGGAAGCTAATAAGGAGGATAGAGAGACGGTAGGAAAGAGAAAGGAGAGAAGAGGGGTGAAAGAAGGGTTGGCGTGGAGATGCAGAATGATGAGGTGAAAGATCACTAAAGCGAGAAGGGAAAAAGAGCAAACCATCAGAAAGTGAAGGAAATCAATGAGACAACAAACAGGAGGAGGAGGTGTGAGAGCAAGAAAACGTATGGGCGAGAGGGAGAGGGGTTGGAAAGTAAAGTGAGAGAATAGATGAAAACAAGCGATGCGCGCTCTGAGCTGGGGGAGGGCAATTAGCCTGTAAGAACTTGCGGCGGACATCAAAGGAAGAGTGGGAGGGACATTGGCGAGCGAGGAGCGATGGGGTATGCAGCCTGGTGAGTTGAAGTGGCAGCAGAGGCGGAGCGCTGCACGCACAAAGTGTCTGGTAGCAAATGGTCACCGTAGGTGACCGGGGGTGGGGGAGACAAGGAGAGGAGAAAAATGAATGGGGGTCAGAGGAAGAAAAGTATAGGAAGAAGAGAGGCGTGGCCACAGAGGAAAGGGACTCTGACAGAGAGATGGGAAAGAGAGAAGAAGAAAGGGAAACGAAAGAGAAGAAGGTGGAATTGAGGCACAAAGAGGGATAGTCCCACCACTGAAAGGCTTCAGACACTGGAACTCAGTGTGGGTTTTAGAAACCTTTGATTTAAAATGCATGTACTCTGGGGATTGTAATGATGGACGACCTAAATACAGATATAAATCTTGTGGCATAATTGCCCATTCTTCCTCCTATAAAATAGAAAGCAGTGATAACATCTCCTCTTAATCACAGGGCAGCTGCCTTCAGCGGCACGCAGCAGTTTAGCCTGGAATGCCTGGCAAAAACGTTTTAAGGCGAGCAAAAGTTGGCGGGTGGTATCGATCCGTGGACCCCGGCTGCGCTTCAAATCCAGTAATGCTGCGGTTTGTCACAGTGAAATACACCATGAAGATAATTCTTTATTACCTAAAGCGAGATAAAAATCGACGATTAGTTGAACCCTACAAGACTCAAAGTACATTACTTTATGACCAGCCGAGGTTATCTTTTCCAAGTACACTAAGTATGAATTGGTCATGAAACATGGAGGGTAACGAAGATCATACAGTAAAATGTAAAGTATGCACAGATCTTTGTAAATTCGATGAAGGGAAGATCGTGGAGTTTGAATTGAAGATGTTTATTAATTGTCATAGCGGTGCTGCAGTACAGCAGACCGAGTAGAAGCGCTAATGAACTGCTAGTTGCAGGAGTTGCCCACCCACAGGTTGCTGAATGTGCTTGAGCAAGCAGCCTTTGAAACACGAGGGAGGAATGTTGGGGTAATTAAAGCTGGCCGAGCGCACGCTGGGGAAACTTCACGCTTGAATGCCAAAAGTCGGAAGGATGGGAGGGAACTGGGGAAGCTTCAGATGCCTGGCTCGGGGAGCAAATGGGAGCGAAGCTGATGGGTTTGTGCACAGGAGCAATTGGGAGCGAGGCTGATGGGTTTGTGCACGTGCGTCTCACACGAGTGCACCACATGAACTGGACGTAATCCGCCCTTGTTCAAGAGTTTGTTTCCCCTACTATATGTCAGAGCTATATAATAGCTCGACCTAATGATGAATGTTCTAATTTTGTCCTGAAGAAGACCCATATTTGCATTATAATTGGGACTGAAACATTGACTTTTGAATAGTGTAGTCTGTCATCTTCGATCTTTTTTTTTTCTCAGTACCAATGATTATGTATAACACCGCTTCCATGTCACAAGCACTTTTCAACAGTCAAACTTGAGTCCTTTTATGACTTTTGTTTGCACAAGAAGTGTTTTGTATACATTTCTTCGATGTACATGTGGAACATTTTAATCTCTACACCCTTCTTACGTCTTATGTGGCACCTTTCTTTTCTGTAAAAAGGGATTTAACATATACATACATTTCAAGTTCCTCTGCTGGGGTCCTACAAAATGTATGTTTATTAACAGGTAATACGTTTCATCTTCTTTTCACCAGGTACGAATTGCTGAGCCTACAACAGCACAAGGAAAAAGTCTTGCGAGGATGTAAATTTGCTTGCTCGCGGTCCCCAACTTGACGTTGAGGACCGCAAGCAAGCAAAAATTGACCGCTACACTACGCATGTTTGCACTGTGCTACGTGCAGTTCGGTAGTGTGAAGTTGCGCAAACTTAGCAAACTACGCGAGCTTAGCGTAGTGCTTTGCCCAGGGTTACTGATTATGCTAATTGCTAGCTTTAGACGGCTCTGTTCCGATGATGCTTTCAGTCAGTAAACAAAAAGCAATCCATTTAAGGAATTAAACCTTATAGGGTCTCCCGCTTACATCTTCTCTACAAGAATAGCCTCAGATGCCTGAACTCTACATTTTGTGGTGCATCCCACAGGTAACATTTTTCATGTTCAGATTGCATATTTACTGAAACCACCAACAGAGGTTAGCTTTTGGGATGCCGTGGTAAGAACTTTATTGTTGATCCTATGCTTGCCTTGTCCGAGAGTGTCTTGCAAACTTTGCTGATGCGCCCACTTCTCTGTGTTGTTAAATGTAGAGCATGTTAAGGTACTTGTCATTGCCTACACTACTAGTACATTCTTGCAGGGCAATAGCCTTGTCAAATTGGTTACCAGCTGGTGCAGACATGCTCAGTCTGACAGGTTGTAGGTGTAGCTGACAGAAGGAGCCCCCTTAATCAAGTGGTGATTGACAAGTACTCCTCTGGGAAGGATATGTGGGCAGCGAAAACTGTACTTAACTGTAACTATGGGTTTTCAGCTCATCTTTCTTGGATTCACGGGCTTTCAACTATTCCGTGTTATCAGGCTTTGAATAAATCAAGTTAAAATATTCGCACATTTTACAAAATGTTCTAAACTAAAACTCTATAAAACTTTGGTTGGCACCATAGCTTGCTGATAGATGAAGTCTGCAACTGTTATCAGGTGAATAAGTATTATTCAGGAATTTAACCAGCAAAACATATGGGGCAAAAAAGGACATCTTGTGTGGCGAATGCAGTGTGTAGCACGGAGAACGGCTAAAACGTTGCCTGGAATCAGAAAATTTGCACAATTCTGCTAATGGAATGAAAATGATGAACACATCGGATTTGCACCACAGCACTGGACAACAATTTCGTGCATCAGACCCTTAGGGTTGCATTACATACTAAGCATTGGCAAAGCCAATTTCTGGCCATGGTAAACCTGCAATTTTGTGTATATTTTAATGTTTTGTGCAACTATGTGCAAACGGCAATATAGGTTTATAGCAATAAAAATAAAGAATTGTGTTATCTAAACGTGGCATGCGTATATCTGTGATGAAATAAGTAAAAAACAACCCGTCATTAAAAAAAACTTGTGAAAGGAGACATGGAAACAGAAATTGGCTCACTAATTCTGACACGGAAGTGGACTGTTTTTAGGCAGATGCATACTATTGCGAAACCAAAATACTGTCACTTATAGTAAAAAGAGTCCTTGACTTAATTGGAATGATCCATTATTCTACACAGTAAGCTGTGATGGGCAGAAGCTAAAAGTGAATGTGAATTATAAACCAATTGCTGAAGAGGGCTGACCAAAATCCACTAAATGTATATGTATATATATTTTTATTATGATTTTTGGGGAAAACATGACACTGGTGAACCAGTTGCCTCTAGGCCAGTCCCAAAAGTGTACCCTGTCAATACGTTTACAGGCCACCTTCCTTCCAATCTACATTATCCTCTACCTAACAGTTAAATTACTATGGTGCTTAAAAATGATTGCAAAATCCACCCTCTATAATATTACATTGAACATAAAAATGTCATAAATAAAACTCAGCAATGTTTAGCCATATGCCACTTTGAAGTACTTCATCAAGGAAATGTACATGAAAATGAAGAATTTAGTTGTTGGTTACGAATGTTTACTTACAAACACATAACATTTAACTTTGATAGTGAAGTTTAATGTAGTGCTAAAGGCAGAGCCACATTGAACGAGGTGCAACACCACCTCTCAAAGCTGCTCGTTAATCATAGACATTTTTGATCCTGCAAGAATCTCTTCAGTTTAATGTATGTGTAACAGACAAGCTCCTACCAAGACACCATAATGCACACCAACATAATACCCCACCAGAAAACACAATCCGTAATGCAACATTACAGCTTAAAGCATCATACATCCACAAAACAGGCGTTGAGGTGCCCGGGATAAATTTCCACCATACTACATCACACTTTTCATCTGAGCACCACTGCAGGGCTCTCACTGATGGATACAGGTGGTTGGCAAGTTGCAGGCCCCGCCCCCTCGTGGATATTTCCATGGTGATAACCTAACTTCAGACATCGGGTTATGGGACCATACAGCACTAACAGCCACTAAGGAAACTTCAGCAAGATGTCAAAGAAAACCACGTCAACGCAATACACACCTGTGCTATTGAGGAACAATAAAACAAGTGATTCTAAGCAGGGCTCGAGTCGAGGTACCACGCGGGTGGATGGCGTCCCACCACTTATTTTACCGGGTGGACGCCGTCCCCCTTGCCAAACAGCTGGACTTCACTCTTTGGCCTCTCTGTGATGAGATCGGAGCGCACCTTTCGTGACGTCACTTCCTGTTGTGACGTCATTTTCAGTGACAGCGTCCCCGCACTTCTCTTTTTAGGACTCGTGCCCTGATTCTAAGCGTATAAACACTCGGCATGGCCGCCCTCTTTTTGGGCCAACGCCTCTACACAGACCGGCTCAGCATTGAGGTATCACTTGACTTAGCGAAAAGACCCTACTTAAAAACCCTACACCCGGGGATGTAACTGTCAATAGTGCAGCAGGTGCCGTGGTACCGGGACCATGGTTGTTAGCTGCCCACTACACCCAAATGAAGCTGTCTTTCAGTACCCAAAAAAGGGGGCATTTTATTGCTCGTAGTTCAGCCTTTAGCTCCCTAGCTGTGTCATCGCCTGACCCATCACATGGTTAATGTGCTATGAAGCTCGAAGCGCAGGAATTCTCGGCGCCACAGCAAAAGTATATCAACAATAACAATTAAGTCTTTTGAATGATGCTGCAAAATTGATTTTCTTTGATTTTCTCAGGGAGGCACGCGCTGCCATGTCGATATTTTGCCCCTTTGATGAAAGGAGAGGCCTGATTGAGAGCGCCCACTGGGGTTTACTAAAGAATTCATTGTTTTAAAACCTAATACACAAGAATATATACTGAGACAGAAAGGCCTATCATAATCATAACTGAAATAATGGCTTCCAGTTTAACAGAGAAGCAGGACGCACTGTTTATTGTAGAGCCACATGTTGCCACGCGCAAGCTGCGGAGTGCTAACATTTTACCCCCACCTGCAAGTGCTAGCTCCAAATTAGTTTTGAGGAAAGACGCTGCGTCATTTCAACTTTTTTTAAATTAGGAATCCCGACAGAACACATTGACATTGGTGCTGATGATGTAATTAACTGCACAAAGTGTCTGAGCCAAACAGGCTTTTATGTAAGCAAAAGGTAATGAAAAAAAACTCTTACTTAGAGAGTTTTCTCAGTAAGAGACAGACATTATGGGGGCGGGTCAGACTGCATCTTCAGGTTGCGTGTAGTCTTTGCTGCAACAGTACAAAGACAACAGGGACACTTCAAGATAAGAGGCAACAACAGCCAGCAGGCCACTGTGTGTGCTATCACCAAGTAGTAGAATTGGCAGAAGTGGGCCTGTCTGCTTCTCTGTCCGGGATAGGAGACAGGTGGAGTCGGAGCCTGCACGGAAGCACACACCAGGAGCTTTCACACTCTGCTCTCCATTTCCAGAATTAAAACGAGCATTCAACTCGCTGAGCTACATCGCCAGAATGACATCATGATTTCCCAACCGGGAGCAGAGTGAAGCAGTATAGAGCAGACAAAGAAAACAAGCAATAAAAAACGAGGGGGGAGGAGAAGTGAGCGGATCCCTTTGAAGCACGCACGGCCTCGCTGCCGTGAAAGAAGTGTGAACAAGCAACAAATGGCTTTCATGTGGTGATGCGAGGCAGGCGGATAGAAGCGCGTTCACAAGACCACATGCACTTCTGGAAATCCGCATTTTTCAGAGCTTAGATTAGCTCTTAGTTTAGCCCCAATAGTCTCGTCCTATTCATTCCTTGCGGAATGGATTAGGACGAGACCTAAAAATTACCACTGTTATACCAGGGGTGTGCACTAGGTCACCGATTTCCAAAAACCAAGAATTGGCACCATTATGTCAGGCATGGACCTCATCAAGCCATAGATGGTTCGAGACAAGCTGGCACAAGATGCTACAGAGGATATCTCTCTCTCCCTCTCTCCCTCCTTCTGCCTCTCCCTCTCCCTTCCCCATCATGCAGTGCACGAAAAGTGAGACAACAAGAACTTCTGACTTGCTCAAACAGCTATTGACTAGCACAAATGTAACTATATTAATGAAACAAAGTTGTCAGGTTTCTTATTGAAAGCTACGAATAATAACAGAAACAGTGTATCAAATAATGGAACAGACCCAGCCCTTACATTTTTTGTGTTTCTCTATTGACTAATTGTCGCTATGGTCTTAGCATACGTGCACCAAACCAAATAAAAAAAACTATTACATCCTAAGAACTACACCTGAAGGTATGATTATTGTAGGCAGCATGCAGATTCGAGTTCAAAGTAAATTAAACAAATTCCTCTGTCCCCCCCACCCTTCAGAGATTTCTGTTCAACGCCATGAACGTGATAGGCCAGGCTACTGAGTCCGACAGGCCAGTCTACAGGAAATCTCAGATTTAAGTAGATTAAGAGTGAGAGTACCTATACAACGTCCGATACACATCTTGGGCATGCATGCTCGCTCGTACTGATGAGGCTAACATTTCTGATAAGAGGCAATCTCAAATGTAAGACTTTTTTCTGGATTGGGCCTTCAAGATGACATGCACATGATGTGGACAGCCTAGTTCTTGAAGTGACATATCCTACATAACATGTGGTCTAGAAAGTACACCACTAACTCATCATGTTCATATATTCTCTGACTAATCCACTCTAACATTACCTCTGGAAGGGGCTGTTAAACTCAAGATTCTCAGAATCAGTGTACATCCAAATGTGGTGGAACAGGCGCTGCTCAGGTATGACACCCCTTCCATATCTCTTGTCTGCAAGCATGGCCAGGCTACTCAATGTTACAGTCCAGTACAGAGGAAACTCATACTTGACATCCTTCTGGATTGAACTATCAGTATCATTGGTGTAGTCTGAGAATGATCATCCTTCCACTCATGCATCCTCCAACCTTTCTCTCATTATCCATCCATTTACCCTTTCACTCACCCATTCATCCTTTCACTAATCCATCCAGCCATTTATGCATTCCTTCACTTATTCACTCACCAACCTTTTCACATTAAATATGAGCTGAGCCTTTGTCTCCTGAGTTGCAGACAGAAGAGGCCCATAGAGAACTTCACCCTCGCTGTAGTTTCTAAATCAAGGGGTGGGGTGGGGGAGGGGAGGGTTCACTATGCCCCTGCACACAGGCAATCTGAAAACTTGAAAGTCATGAGTCATGCACGATGCACAGTGCCAGGACATGAGGTGACTGTGGCATGGTGTTGTTTCCAGGGCTTTAAGTGGAATGAAAAAACTAGGGGTCTCTTCAAGGGGTGTGTCTGATGTAATTAAGGGTGTGGCTTAAAACACCTAAGCTAAATATATGTGCTGAGCATAATGTGCCGCCCGACTGGTATTTTGCAGTTTTTATCATTGGATCCAGTAATATTAGACCTACAACAAGCCATGACTATTGGCTTTGACAATGGATGTTAGTTGCACAAAATAAATAAAAAAGCAACTATGACTTTGTTGTATGTAATATTAAAAATGCTTCAGGCCTGAAATGATAAGACTGTGTAAGAACTATAACCTCTTCTTTTTAACTTTGTACATTTATTTTGTACATTTTTTCCATCTAACACTAACAGAATGCCCGGCCCTAGACCGAGGCAGGAGGAGGCCACCACATGCTGTAAAAGCTCAAACTGGCCCAATGTCATTCTGTATGTATCAGCCAGCATACAGAAGTACAATGGGCGGGGTGGGGCAGCTCTTGTGCCCCAAGGATGAGTGCGAGGCGTCCCCATCAGGGAGCTGAGGCCTCTCGCAGGGGAACAGCTCTGCTCCCTGCAAGACCCAAAATTACGGACAAAAGAATCCGTAAAAGGGATCCTAATGGACAACAGACGTTAGGTCCAAATTACGGACGGTCCATGAAATTTTACGAATGGTTGGTCACCATAGCTGTAGACTTGAGCCCTACTTTGGCTGCTGCACATCTGATCGCTGTCTTCACCGATGCCCGTTCTCTATACGAAGGGGGCGGGGCCATGAATGCAGATGCTGGAAATGCAGCTCAGGGGGATGACGAGCAGAGCTTGCAGCCGGTAAGCCCATTTAGCAATGTTGGCCTTGTGGCCTGAAGATCAAGGCAGAGCTGTGCCCCGCTTTGGTGGCAACGGATCACAATGACCCGAGAGGCTACAAGGACAATGACCACAGGCTGGGTGCCGAGTTGCGACCTTCAAAGACTCAGTGAATGCTCCATCCTGACATGAGGTGAGGCCATATGGTGCCGGAGGCCTGATTTGCTCTGCTGCCCCGCAGCCCTGAGATAATTTATGCAGCTATACAATACTGGTTGGATACCTGGGAGGGCCTAACAACCCAGAGTGGTGCTCCCATAACCCAAGGCACCAGATTAGGCATTGTGATGCTTTTATGACAGATGTGGCACCACGATGGAAGTTAATGGCCTGCTCCTACCTACAGTCATAAAGCCAGACCCTCACAGACACTGAATGGTGAAATCTTGGGATGCCCAGGGCCTGCCTCACACTGAGACCTGATAGGCCTTCCATTATGGCTCATCCCTGCCACACCGCGTCTTCCCCCTAAGCAAAAACAACAAAATACAGGGAAGTGCTGGGTTGATCACCCCACTGCCTATCAAGGCCCCTTTACGTGGGCTATCGTAGCTCCTCCACAAACGGCATCTGTGACACCCTGCAGTCACTGAATAACATTGGCCTGGTGTGCTCCTCTAGCCCACAGCTCTGAAAGAATAGCCACAACTATCATACACTAGTTGGAATATTGAGTGGGTCTACCACCTTAAGCACACCGCTCTTATAGTCCAGGCTACCAGATCAAGCAGGGTGGGGTTCTCCAGGCTGTGGCAGTATCAAGGTGACTGCAAGCGCCCCACCCTTGGTGCAACCCCAAAGACAAATCCTGGCAGGTAATGCATAGTGTCACTAAGGAGTTACCCCCTTACCATCTCACATTACAGCCTGGTGGGCCTCTCCCTATCGGGCCACTACCTGCAACACTAGTTTGCTCCCCTATTCCACTATTGCAAGCTACAAATGAAGTGCTGAACTGATTGCCCCTCTGCCGGTCAAGGCCTTCCTCTGTGGAGGGTTACTACTGATCCATAAATGGGGTTTCTGTCACCCTGCGGATGCTGAAAGGCACAAGGCTGAAACACACATCGCCTCGTGCACCTGGAGTGTGGGAACAAGTGTTATGCTCCTGAGTGACTACTACGTACCTTGACCTCTTCTACCACCTTGTGGCTCGTCCATAGGAGGGCCTAAAAACAAAGATTCCACGCTGTTTGATCCACATAAGGGAGTACCCTCACCACCACTCTGAGTGGACTCCGTTACACTGACTCGTTCTCACTACACCACAGTGCTTCATTCAGTGCCCAGAGAACCTCTGAGGCTCTCCACTGCCTCCGCATAAACTAATCCTGACATTAGGTATATTGAGCCGCACAAGGGCCAAGATGGCGAACCCACCGGAGAACTCCCAAGCTCAATCCACATCTGACTGTTCTCCCATGATGGCACCAACAGTCCCGGGCCCTTCAATAGAAAAACTAGATGTTATACTACAAGAGATCAGGGATTCTTGAATGGCCATCGAACAACATTTGGGTGCCCTTACCACGGATATCAGTCTCCTCAGAGGTGATCATAGAAAGTTGAGCAACAGAGTCAAATCCAACAAAAAGGCACTCACCTCATTACCTCCATGGCAAAAGGAACACTATGGCAAAGGATCTTCTTCAGTGGCAAGTTGAAACATTACAAGAATGCACAGAACACACAGAAGGGCAAGCATGTTGTAACAATGTCAGGATTATTGGCATGCCGGAGGTAGGCCTGGGCATAGTTCGCAGAATTTTGCTATGCAGAACTCTGCGAAGTTACAAAAAAACTCTGCGAAGTTCCACGAGTGCAGTGCGTACTGCCGTTTGTGCTGGTATTCCTGCTGCTCGGGTAGAAATTCTCGCTCCCAAACTTACTGTTAACAATCGCGAGAAGGGAAAATACTGTGCTGCACATTGTGAAGCGGAATTTTCTGCAATCCACAAGCTCTGCGGAGTGTGAAGTGCAGAGAACTCTGCAAACGCCACAAACGGAGTGAAGTTCACCATCCAGGCCTAGCCGTAGGGAGTTGAAGGCCCTAACACCACACAGTACATTGAGGATTGGCTCTGCAAGACATTGGCACCGACAGGCCTCTCTGAACTGTTTACGGTGGAGAGGGCACATCATGTACCAGCAAAGAGACCAGTTCCAGGTGCACCACCAAGACCATTTGTGCCCTGCATACTAAATTACAATGACAGTGATGTACTCCTTCGAAGTGCAAGAGAAAATGAGCTGATCCTCATAGATAATGCCTGGATTTCCATATTCCTGGATAGTAAATGATCCTCCTTCAAGCAGCGAAATAACAACTACGCACTGTGGGCCTGACATTCACCCTGCTGTTCCTGGCCAGGCTCAAGGTGATCCACTCACTTCATTGATACTCCTGAGCTGACTTGGGACTGGGTGGAGCAACACTTACTCGACTCCCGGAGACCAGATAAATCACAAAGCCATCTTAAACGTGACAGCCACCCTATCACCGATGACAGAAGAAACCCAACAACAACCAGAAAGGCACAGTTCCATCTTTGCAACAAGCCTTGCAGGGCCAGAGAGCTGAGCTGCTGTCAGTATCTTCCATCTATATAAGTTGTCCACTTATCAGCCATAGCTTATCATCAGATAGTGCATCAGATTCCGAACTGTTTCATTCATTCACACCACAGATGGCTAAGGAACTGCTAGGTTGAGCACTATGCAAGTACTTTGTTCTCTGGGAATTACCCATGACTATATGCAGGAGACATGGGGTTTCATACAACATCAGTCATTTCTGACTCATGATCCCAATGGAATTCTCTTTCCCCTCCCTAGTAGGTAGGCAGCTCTCCATTTTCACCAATACTATCTCTGTTGCAAACTGCTCACACATGACTGGCATCCCCATGTTACCTGTTGAACGTTCATTTCAGCCTTGCCAGGGCCCTTCCCCCTCATGTGAACATTGTCTCCATTAATGCCTACTATGTCAAGAATTGACTGCATAATTCCATCATCCACATATCACTGAGTACAAGCCTGCCGTGCATTCCCTGCATGCTCCACTGACTTCATAGTGTCTTCCCTAAATGTGGTGCTTCCTGATTCCACCTTTTGCCAGAGTTCGGGCCCAGGATTATGGAAGCCGCCGGTTGGACCACCTACCCTATTCAAGAGTCACCCCATAGGCTGTATGCTTTGTACCCCAAGGGCGATTACATGAGATGTTTTGTTGTTTCCTGGTTTGTTTTACAGTTATGATCAAATGAGTTTCCTTTGCTGGACCTTGCATTGGGGTTATTTATGTTTATGGTCCTATTTATGGATGTATGACATTGTCACACGTACCCTATGGTTATATGGCTGCCAATTACCAGAATGTGTCTGATCGTAAATGCTTGTTGTTCATAATTTATAATGGCTGTTCCACACAAATATAACATGACTACTCGGAATGTCAGGAGCATAGGTCAATACAAAAATGCTATAGGATATAAGCCAAGTTTCATCATCGTCAGGCACACCTGGTATGCCTACAGGAGACCCATCTGACGACCAAAGAGGCTCTCAAGTTATGCAAACAATCGAAGGGCGAGCTATTCCACACCTCCTACTCTACCCATGCATGGGGTGCGGGCGGGGATCACCTTTGCAGCCATAGAAACCAGAATTAATATACACAGAGGTACTTTGTCTTACGTGGTAGCTTGGATACTGAGTAGTATATATGCCCCCAATTCGGAGCAGGACACCTTTTTGTCACATATGTCTACTGTCCTGGTGGATTGGGTGCAGTATTTCTGGTTCGTGAGGGGAGATATCAACACGGTTCTTGATGTTGACCTGGACCGATCACAGCCCTCTATGCCAAACACCAGTTTGGACGACAAGGCCCTGAAGCAATGGGTGGAGGGATTGTCCACTTCAGATGCATGTCGCAATCGCAACGTAGGCATGTATGAATATTCATTTTATACACCCCAACATATGCTACACAGGCGCATAGATAGAATCCTGTGCACAAACTCACGCCAGGCCACCATCACCCATGCAGTAAGCATGGGCGTAAAATCCATTCCGTTGGCTGACTTTGCGGATTTTCTGCAATTTTGCGGTCCGGGAATCTCGCGAAATTGCAGAAAAATCTGCGAAATCGGGTATGGGACGGATTTTCAAAAACTGAAGTACATGAAGCACTTACAGGGTTATAGCGGGTGCCCAAGTTGAAGCTAATTTCTTTGTAACCAATTAACTTCAAATTGGGCACCTGCTGTAACCCTGTAAGTGCTTCATGAGCCTCCAGAGTTGTTGCCTACTTGCAACTATTCTCTTACCCTGCTTAGACCCTCAAAGCAGGGTCAGAGAATAGTTACAAGCATGGCACAATGCTCCAGGCTGTCACAAAAATTAAACCACAACAGGAAGCACTTACAGATAAGGAAGCAGGTGCCGGACATGAAGCTCAAATTCAGTAACACATTAACCAGCCCCCGGTTGAGGCTGGGCAGGTGTGCTTTCTCCCCATAATCTACTGGGGTGAACCAGAGGGTGCTGTGATGAACCACTTTGCCACTGGATTCAAGCAAGCCGGGCTGAAGACGGCTGGAATGCCAGAAACCGGTCCTCGGAAGCTTGTTTCCGGTCCAGGGAAGACATGGCTTGGCAGTTCGGGCTGGACTGTTCCCATGAGGCACAGGGTCAGACTGATTTGCATATAGCCATGTCTGAACTGGGGTGGCAGAGTGGGCTAAAGAACGGTGATGGATTAAACCCAGATCTTTTGACTGGGTGTGAGTGTTTGATTGATTCAGATGCTCTGTCCATCACCACCCCCTTTTGTACCGCTTTTGGCCGCCATAAGTGTGGCAGGGTATGCTCAGACGTGAGTCCCTTGCTCACTTTGCCACTGGATTCAAGCAAGCTGGGCTGAAAACGGCTGAAATGCCAGAAACCGGTCCTCGGAAGCTTGTTTCCGGTCCAGGGAAGACATGGCATGGCAGTTCGGGCTGGAATGTTCCCATGAGGCACAGGGTCAGACTGATTTGCATATAGCCATGTCTGAACTGGGGTGGCAGAGTGGGCTAAAGAACGGTGATGGATTAAGCCCAGATCTTTTGACTGGGTGTGAGTGTTTGATTGATTCAGATGCTCCGTCCATCACCACCCCCTTTTTTACCGCTTTTGGCCGCCATAAGTGTGGCAGGGTATGCTCAGACATGAGTCCCTTGCTCACTTTGCCACTGGATTCAAGCAAGCCGGGCTGAAGACAGCTGGAATACCAGAAACCGGTCCTCGGAAGCTTGTTTCCGGTCCAGGGAAGACATTGCCTGGCAGTTCGGGCTGGACTGTTCCCATGAGGCACAGGGTCAGACTGATTTGCATATAGCCATGTCTGAACTGGGGTGGCAGAGTGGGCTAAAGAACGGTAATGGATTAAAACCAGATCTTTTGACTGGGTGTGAGTGTTTGATTCAGATGCTCCGTCCATCACCACCCCCTTTTGTACCGCTTTTGGCCGCCAAAAGTGCGGCAGGGTATGCTCAGACGTGAGTCCCTTTCTCACTTTGCCACTGGATTCAAGCAAGCCGGGCTGAAGACGGCTGGAATGCCAGAAACCGGTCCTCACCAGCTTGTTTCCGGTCCAGGGAAGACATGGCTTGGCAGTTCGGGCTGGACTGTTCCCATGAGGCACAGGGTCAGACTGATTTGCATATAGCCATGTCTGAACTGGGGTGGCAGAGTGGGCTAAAGAACGGTGATGGATTAAACCCAGATCTTTTGACTGGGTGTGAGTGTTTGATTGATTCAGATGCTCCGTCCATCACCACCCCCTTTTGTAGTGCTTTTGGCCGCCATAAGTGTGGCAGGGTATGCTCAGACGTGAGTCCCTTGCTCACTTTGCCACTGGATTCAAGCAAGCCGGGCTGAAGACGGTTGGAATGCCAGAAACCGGTCCTCAGAAGCTTGTTTCCGGTCCAGGGAAGACATGGCTTGGCAGTTCGGGCTGGACTGTTCCCATGAGGCACAGGGTCAGACTGATTTGCATATAGCCATGTCTGAACTGGGGTGGCAGAGTGGGCTAAAGAACGGTGATGGATTAAACCCAGATCTTTTGACTGGGTGTGAGTGTTTGATTGATTCAGATGCTCCGTCCATCACCACCCCCTTTTGTACTGCTTTTTGCCGCCATAAGTGTGGCAGGGTATGCTCAGGCGTGAGTCCCTTGCTCACTTTGCCACTGGATTCAAGCAAGCCGAGCTTAAGACGGCTGGAATGCCAGAAACCGGTCCTCGGAAGCTTGTTTCCGGTCCAGGGAAGACATGGCTTGGCAGTTCGGGCTGGACTGTTCCCATGAGGCACAGGGTCAGACTGATTTGCATATAGCCATGTCTAAACTGGGGTGGCAGAGTGGGCTAAAGAACGGTGATGGATTAAACCCAGATCTTTTGACTGGGTGTGAGTGTTTGATTGATTCAGATGCTCCGTCCATCACCACCCCCTTTTGTACCGCTTTTGGCCGCCATAAGTGTGGCAGGGTATGCTCAGACGTGAGTCCCTTGTTCACTTTGCCACTGGATTCAAGCAAGCCGGGCTGAAGATGGCTGGAATGCCAGAAACCAGTCCTCGGAAGCTTGTTTCCGGTCCAGGGAAGACATGGCTTGGCAGTTCGGGCTGGACTGTTCCCATGAGTCACAGGGTCAGACTGATTTGCATATAGCCATGTCTGAACAGGGATGGCAGAGTGGGCTAAAGAGCGGTGATGGATTAAACCCAGGTCTTTTGACTGGGTGTGAGTGTTTGATTGATTCAGATGCTCCGTCCATCACCACCCCCTTTTGTACCGCTTTTGGCCGCCATAAGTGTGGCAGGGTATGCTCAGACGTGAGTCCCTTGCTCACTTTGCCACTGGATTCAAGCAAGTCGGGCTCAAGACGGCTGGAATGCCAGAAACCGGTCCTCAGAAGCTTGTTTCCGGTCCAGGGAAGACATGGCTTGGCAGTTCGGGCTGGACTGTTCCCATGAGGCACAGGGTCAGACTGATTTGCATATAGCCATGTCTGAACTGGGGTGGCAGAGTGGGCTAAAGAACGGTGATGGATTAAACCCAGATCTTTTGACTGGGTGTGAGTGTTTGATTGATTCAGATGCTCCGTCCATCACCACCCCCTTTTGTACCGCTTTTGGCCGCCATAAGTGTGGCAGGGTATGCTCAGACGTGAGTCCCTTTTTCACTTTGCCACTGGATTCAAGCAAGCCGGGCTGAAGATGGCTGGAATGCCAGAAACCAGTCCTCGGAAGCTTGTTTCCGGTCCAGGGAAGACATGGCTTGGCAGTTCGGGCTGGATTGTTCCCATGAGTCACAGGGTCAGACTGATTTGCATATAGCCATGTCTGAACAGGGGTGGCAGAGTGGGCTAAAGAGCGGTGATGGATTAAACCCAGGTCTTTTGACTGGGTGTGAGTGTTTGATTGATTCAAATGCTCCGTCCATCACCACCCCCTTTTGTACCGCTTTTGGCCGCCATAAGTGTGGCAGGGTATGCTCAGACGTGAGTCCCTTGCTCACTTTGCCACTGGATTCAAGCAAGTCGGGCTGAAGACGGCTGGAATGCCAGAAACCGGTCCTCGGAAGCTTGTTTCCAGTCCAGGGAAGACATGGCTTGGCAGTTCGGGCTTTTGTACCGTGATGAACCAGAAGGTGCAGTTGTGAACCAGAGGGTGCTGTGATGAACCAGAGGGTGGCAGTGGTGAACCAGAGGGTGGCAGTTGTGAACCAGAGGGTGCTGTGATGAACCAGAGGGTGGCAGTGGTGAACCAGAGGGTGGCAGTGGTGAACCAGAGGGTGCTGTGATGAACCAGGGGGTGGCAGTGGTGAACCAGAGGATGGCAGTGGTGAACCAGAGGGTGGCAGTGATGAACCAGAGGGTGGCAGTGGTGAACCTGAGGGTGGTAGTGATGAACCAGATGGTGGCAGGGGTGAACCAGAGGGTGGCAGTGGTGAACCAGAGGGTGGCAGTGGTGAACCAGAGGGTGGCAGTAGTAAAACAGAGGGTGGCAGTGATGAACCAGAGGGTGGCAGTGATGAACCAGAGGGTGGCAGTGGTGAACATGAGGGTGCTGTGATGAACCAGAGGGTGGCAGTGATGAACCAGAGGGTGGTAGTGATGAACCAGAGGATGGCAGTGATCAACCAGAGGGTGGCAGTGGTGAACCAGAGGGAGGCAGTGATGAACCAGAGGGTGGCAGTGGTGAACCAGAGGGTGGTGGTGATGAACCAGAGGGTTACATTGATGAACCAAAGGGTGGCAGTGATGAACCAGAGGGTGGCAGTGGTGAACCAGAGGGTGCTGTGATGAACCAGAGGGTGGCAGTGATGAACCAGAGGGTGACAGTGATGAACTAGAGTGTGGCAGCGGTGAACCAGAGGGTGCTGTGATGAACCAGAGGGTGGCAGTGATGAACCAGAGGGTGACAGTGATGAACCAGAGGGTGGCAGTGATGAACCAGAGGGTGGCAGTGGTGAGCCAGAGGGTGGCAGGGGTGAACCAGAGGGTGCTGTGATGAACCAGAGGGTAGCAGTGATGAACCAGAGGGTGGCAGTGGTGAACCAGAGGGTGGCAATGGTGAACCAGAGGGTGACAGTGATGAACCAGAGGGTGGCAGTGGTCAACCATGGGGTTGCAGTGATGAACCAGAGGGTGGCATTGGTGAACCAGAGGGTGCTGTGATGAACGAGAGCGTGGCAGTGATGAACCAGAGGGTGGCAGCGATGAACCAGAGGGTGCTGTGATGAACCAGAGGGCGGCAGTGATGAACCAGAGGGTGGCAGTGGTGAACTAGAGGGTGGCAGTGATGAACCAGAGGGTGGCAGTGGTGAACCAGAGGGTGCTGTGATGAACCAGAGGGTGGCAGTGATGATCCAGTGGGTGGCAGTTGTGAACTAGAGGGTGGCAGGGATGAACCAGAGGGTGGCGGTGGTGAACCAGAGGGTGCTGTGATGAACCAGAGGGTGGCAGTGGTGTACTAGAGGGTGGCCGTGATGAACCAGAGGGTGGCAGTGGTGAACCAGAGGGTGGCAGTGATGAACCAGAAGGTGGCAGTGGTGAATCAGAGGGTGCTGTGATAAACCTGAGGGTGGCAGTGATGAACCAGAGGGTGGCAGTGGTGAAAAATCGGAAACTGTGATGAACCAGAGGGTGGCAGTGATGAACCAGAGGGTGGCAGTGGGGAAAAATCAGGAACTGTGATGAACCAGAGGGTGGCAGTGGTGAAAAATCGGGAACTGTGATGAACCAGAGGGTGGCAGTGATGAACCAGAGGGTGGCAGTGGGGAAAATCAGGAACTGTGATGAACCAGAGGGTGGCAGTGGTGAACCAGAAGGTGCTGTGATGAACCAGAGTATGGCAGTGATCAGCCAGAGGGTGGCAGTGGTGAACCAGAGGGTGGCAGCGATGAACCAGAGGGTGGCAGTGGTGAACCAGAGGGTGGCAGTGATGAACCAGAGGGTTGCAGTGATGAACCAGAGGGTGGCAGTGATGAACCAGAGGGTGGCAGTGGGGAACTAGAGGGTGCTGTGATGAACCAGAGGGTGACAGTGATGAACAAGAGGGTGGCAGCGGTGAACCAGAGGGTGCTGTGATGAACCAGAGGGTGGCAGTGATGAACCAGAGGGTGGCAGCTGAGAACCAGAGGGTGCTGTGATGAACCAGAGGGTGGCAGTGATGAACCAGAGGGTAGCAGTGATGAACCAGAGGGTGCTGTGATGAACCAGAGGGTGGCAGTGATGAACCAGAGGGTGACAGTGATGAACCAGAGGGTGACAGTGGTGAACCAGAGGGTGGCAGTGGTGAACCAGAGGGTGGCAGTGATAAACCAGGTGGTGGCAGTGGTGTACCAGAGGATGGCAGTGATGAACCAGAGGGTGGCAGTGATGAACCAGAGGGCGGCGCTGCTAAACTGCCCGGGAGCCCTGTGGGTGTGAGCCCCCGCGCTGCTGAGCTGCCCAGGGGTTGTGAGCCCACGCGCTACTGAACTGCCCCAGGGCCCAGTGGGTGTGAACCCCTGTGCTGCTGAACTGCCCCGGAGCCCTCTCAGTGTGAAAATCATTTGTGCTCAATTGCCTGGGAGCCCTCTGGGTGTGAGCACACATTGTGCTAAGTGCCCCCAGTACATATATACCCGTACCGCACAGCACCATTATGCTCTTGCACCATGAAGTCTGGTTCCTGGATGCTCCTGATCCGTGTAGGTGGTACCACCCTCTGGTGCAGCCAAAATGTAAAGTCATAACTTGCTACACAGCACCAATAAACACGTGTCACCCTTGGCACCGGTATGCGCATGTACCAGGCGTGGAGCACCCGCATGCCACTGCACCCTACTGCCCAGCGCCAGCATATGCCTGTACGGGGCAGTTTAGTATGAGATGGGACATTGTCCAGCAGCAGCAGCTGCATGCGCCTGAACCCACTGAGCAGGATCAGAATGGCTTTGTACCAACACACGCAGCAGAGCTCTCTTGGACATCTGAAGGATTCTGGGGTCCTGTGCCAAACATATTTTTGCATCCATGAGTTTCCCGAGCGCCATCCCCGTGTAGCTCCTGTGACCAGGAGGCTGCTTTCTCCTCATCTGCTGCTCTGCTCGGTCTCTGACCCTTTATAAACAAGATGCATGTGAAGTCGCATAGAAGCCCTGCCCGTTTGGCCCCGTCCACCACACACTAGCGGTATGAAACGCCTTCCCGCCCGTCCCCACTATAATGGCCAGCTCACTCAGCTCACATTGCTCCCCTTATCTTTGCCCTCCAACAGCTGGAGGTCTCTGTCTATAATTATGCGGATGACCTCCAGCTTATTTTTTCCTTATCTTCTTCCCCTTAGTCCATTTCTTAATTCCAATATATCATGACCTTTATCCGGGACTGGATGAATCACAACCACCTGAAGCTCAACCCCGACAAAACGGAGCTGGTGCTGACAGGTGGTTCCTCCAGTCCCTGGTCCCCTTCCTTTTGCCCCCCCCCCCCATTGGGTTCTCCCCCAATCCCTTCTTCTTCTGTAAAAACCCTCGGCTTCAAACTGGATCACCAACTCTCACTTCACCCCAAGTCAGCTCTGTGGTGTCCTCATCCTTTCACTCCCTTCGTACCATCCGCAAAGTCTCTCGGTTCTTCTCCTATCCGGCTCTTAAACTCTTAGTTCTTGCAATGGTGATCTCTCGTCTGGACTACGGTAATGCCCTTTATTGTGGCATGCCCGCGTACAGCTTGCGACGCCTCCAATTAGTACAAAACCAGGCGGCCTGCCTGGTTTTTAACCTATCCAAGTCTCACCATGTCACTCCCCTCCTCAAGACACTTCACTGGCTCCCCATCCGTGAATGATCCCAGTTTAAACTAGGATGTATCATCTTTAACGCTCGTTCTGGCTCAGCCTCTGCCTTTATCACTTCTGAAATTTACCCCTATGCCCCCCCCCAGGGAGTTGCGTTCCTCCACCCAACAACTGCTCCTAGTTCCCCGTTTCAAACGCAAAAAGTGGGGCGGATCCAAATTCTCCACACTCGCCCCCACTTTTTGGAACTCCCTCCCGGCTCACCTGAGATCCTGTCCTCAATACTCACTTTTTCGTAAGGCATTGAAGACTTTCCTTTTCACTCAGGCTTTTTCCTCCTAAACCCCCTCTTTCCATCCTCCCATCTTTGAAGCTTCAGGGGTTCAGTTCAATCAGCGCCATGAAACCGCTAGGTGTACGTGCGCTTAAGAAATATTTTAAACTCAAACTCAAGGGACCTCAGCGCCTTTTGGCGCGCTGGCAAAGTTACAGGCACACGTGGTCACATATTTGTGCAAATGGCACAAAAATCTGTGAGTTTGCGGGAAAATTTGCGAAATCACTGATTTTTTTTGCCATTTCTCACAAATTTGCGGACCGCGAATTCGCAATTTTCACCCATACGTACCATGCAGCAAACCTGGGGAAATCCTTAATGGATCATAATCCTCTAGAAATTATGTTAATGTGGGACAGGGTCCTGTCTCCCATCGGAACCCATTACCCACCACAGCAGACAATTACTTTGCTGAGAATACCAACACAACCTCATCGCCCTAAACAGAATGAGAAGCATTCAAAGTGGTGATACGGGGACCGCTCATAGGTATAGTTGTGATTGCCTGTAGAACAGCCCTCGGAGATCTTCTCCGCATTCAAGAAAGCCTTTTTTTTTTTTTGCAGAGTTTTATATAGCGCGAACTAGACTCGAACCGAATCGGGTATCAGAGCGCTTCACATAGCACCAGTTACGTTACATTAGGACACACATTCATTTTTGTTAGGCACGGGGAGATTAAGTGATTTGCTCAGAATCACAGGAAGTTTGGCGTTGTTACCGAGACTCGAACCCAGTTCCTCCAGGTTCGAGGTCGAGCGCCCTAGCCGTTTGGTCCCTTGGAAAAAGCAGCAGTTGATGATGACATACATGCCCCCAAGCTACAAGAAGCCAGGATCAAGTATGCCAGCTTCTGGAATCTATACAAAGCAAAATGTAACTGTTCGTTTGTTCAAAATCTCAAATCTCTGACAGTTTTTCACTGATTGCTTTGATATTTTGACACAACGTTGCATTCAAATATGCGCGTGTTTTTATATACACAACGTTGGATTCGAATATGCGCGTGTCGAATACGCACGTGTTTTTAATCAAAAGCACAAACAGACACATAAAAATGTCAAAGTGCGTTTGATAAAAATCTTAAATCTATGAAAGTTCTTCACCGATTGATTTGAAATTTTGACACAACGTTGAATTAGAATAAGCACATGTTTATATATACACAGCATTGGATTCGAATACGAACGTGTTTTTAATCTAAAGGACGAACAGACCCTATTGATTGGGTTGCTGGGCAACAACTAAGATAGATGCATATAGACAATAGATTACATATATTAGGATGGACTGTTGGTGTCAGGATGGCAGACCGGGAAGTGGGTGGAGGGAGGGGGGAGGAGTTGGTTCACTTGGCAACATTAAGAAAGGACGCATAGAGACAATAGTATACATATATTAGGATGGACAGTTGGTTTCAGGATGGCAGACCGGAAAGTGGGTGGAGGGAGGGGGGAGGAGTTGGTTCACTTTGCAACATTAGCGCGTGTTTATATATACACAACCTTAGTTTCGAATACGTGAATGTCCAATTCGCACGTGGTTTTAATCGAAAGGCCGAACAGACCCTATTGATTTGGTTGCTGCGCAACAAATACAAGGGATGCATATAGACAATAGTCTACATATATTAGGATGGAGAGTTGGTGTCAGGATGGCAGAGCGGGAAGTGGGTGGTGGGAGGGGGGAGGAGTTGGTTCACTTTGCAACCCGAACAGACCCTATCGATTTGGTTGCTGCGCAACAAATGCAAGGTATGCATATAGACAATAGTCTACATATATTAGGATGGACAAAAACATATTGTATACCCACAAGCATTGTGAAATTAAACATATTAGAAACGTGCGCTTACTCTTTTCTTTCTCTTCCATTTAACCAGACTGAGCCACAGCAAAGCGTGGCCGGGTACAGCTAGTGCTGATATATAATTGTCCTTAGGGATTATATGCAAAAAGACCCACACTGAAGCTGATAAATAAGGTGCATTACAAGCCCAACTAATAAGACCACCTCCTCCGCCTACTCCTATCCTCACAAGAACTATGCCACAGAACACTCAGGTTACCACCTAATTGGAAAAAACATGGCATTCCATGACTTTTACACTACCCTCTATGCACCCCCCCTGAAAACCCTAAGACAATCTAACCCTTCCTGGTACGCTTGACACTCCCCAAGGTGACAGCCATAGAATGAGACCTCTTAGGCGCCCCCATAGCCTCAGGTGAGATAAAGGGAGCTATAAGAGAATTAGCCCAGAACATTACTTCTGGCACTGATGGTTTACCTGTAGAATTCTACGCCACATTTGCCACACTCCTGGTTCCGCAACTGGAACGCCTCTATAGGAACTCTATAGACATAGGTAGATGATCTACAACTGCACAAGTTCTGGACACCTCTTTATTAAAACCTAACAAGCCTCCAACTGATATTTCCTCTTACAGGCCTCTTTCATTACTCAGCACCAAATATAAGATTCTCAGTAAGGTTTTGACCCGCTGACTGCTCCCCAGGCTCCCGAAACACCTTCACATACATCAAAGCGGCTTTGTTCCCAATTGCAACACTTCACTCAACATATGCCGATTACATCACATCATGGAAGCAGTTAAAGGGCACTTTAAGTTGGCCGGTGTTTATCCTTGACCTAATACAGGCCTTTGATACTTCTACTTGGGATTTCATGATCACTGCCCTCCAGTGCTTTAATTTACATTGTACCTATATCCGCTGGCATATTCGATTCGCCGTGGTACCAGACAGGGCTGTCCGCTATCACCATTCCTTTTCTGCTAGCCATAGAAAGCTTAGCACAGAGCTTACGACAGGACGCCCATATCAGGGGAATCCCAATAGTGCCAACAACCCAAGCAATATCATTGTATGACGATGATATGATACTTTATGTGAATGATTTTTGCACAAATATGGCTCAGACCGCCAGATTGGTTTACACATTTTCAGCACTACCTGGACTATGTATTAAAGTCAACAAATCCTATGTGTTCTCATTCTACACTGTTTATGATAGGTCGTCCTTCCCTTTCGCCGACATGAATATCCAAGTGATGCCCCAGTCATTTAGTTACCTGGGAATACAGGTATATTGAGATGTGGTGGATGTACTGGAGGGCAATCTACCAAAAACTATAAAGGCTCTTAAGTCACAAATCAGTTTCTGAGGAACTCTGCCACTCTCTGTGGCAGCCTCTAACCCTTGCCAAAATGGCAATGTTACGTCGTCTACTTTACCATTTTGTAAATTTACCAGCTGAAGTCCCTGCTCAGATCTTTAAACTCCATTAATTGATTTAATCTGGGGTACCGGCCATCGCAGGGTTAATCTATCCAAACTCCATTTGCCATCCAGCAAGAGAGGGATAGGTGCCCCAGATTTCAAATCATGCTGTTTGGCTGGGCAACTACAGTGGCTTTCTTATTGGCTAGACAGACGTAATCTGACAGAGACCAGCCACACTAACGCGATGTTAAATCGGGGCAAACACCATAGTAAATTCAGTCTGGGTTCCTCCTTACCTTATGGCAGCCCCTACTACTACGGATTGCCCTTGCATATTGGCAAATGGCATTGCGCTATACCCCACCTCAGGTACCCTACGCTCCAAACATACCACAACTCGGCTTCCCAACCACATCCGGGACCCTGACCACGAGCAGACTACAACCCTGGAAACAAGGTGGGGTCACCACAGTATGTGACCTGTTTACAGATGGCCTTCTTCTAAATCATACATATTTTACACCTGCCCATGGCCTAAAGGATACACTTTTTTTAACCCATGCCAGAATCCTCTGTTATGTGTGGCTACACTGGGAGCCGGGAGGCGCTCTACCCCCACACACTATTAGGCTAGGTGCTGCACACACTGAAACATGCTAGACACCTAGTTCACCGGATATATTGTGGCCTCCGTAAACACCTGCTGGTCTCCTTGTCCCCCTTCCGGACTGGGAAGAGGACCTGGCCAGTGGACATCGAGATAGGAATGGGCCTTCCTTCTAGAAGAGCCTCGGAACATCTCACATAACTCCCAATGTAAGTTCATTCAATTTTCCATATTACATCAGGTCTACCTCATGCCACACAGACTCCACATCATGTTCCCCACAGTCCCGTCTACATGCCCACAATGTCATACCCCAGATACAGAGTTTCTACACTTGTTATGGGACAGCCCATTAATAACCTCTTACTGGGCACAATCTAGTGCCACCCAGGCAGAACGAACCAAGCAATACCATTGTCAATCGGTGGAACACTATATTTTGGGTCCGTTTCCTACACCCAAAGGACATGAAGTGGTGACTTGTTTTGTAGACCTGGCGCTCTTATTGGTGAAACGACTATTAACGAGATGCTGGAAATCCTCCACGGCACCCTTGGTTTCCCAGTGGCGGGAAGAGGTGGAAAATGGGGACTAGTGGAGAGTGGTGCACTGCACCGAGAAGAGTATATGTTGTCTAAGGAAAAAGCCCAGAGCATTGGAGGGGGACGCGTCATTACAATCCTTCAAAGCCTTGAAACCCGTAGATACTCAAGCTGCACTGCATGCACGGTGCAGGAGATATTAATTGAAACTGCATCGTACTAGAACCAATGCAGCACCCAGAGAGCACACACAGGCATCCTACCATTAGGGCCGAAATGGGCTTCCCACTCCACAAGGCAAATGCAGCCGGCACCTGACATACTCCTAGCACCTGTTGGGTACAGTCCCACAATGCAACCATGAAAAGGCTACTGACAATGCCACATTTACTGCTTATTGTGATGATGTCTAGTTCACAGGTGGGTGGATGGCTGGGGGTTTAGTATGTTACATATGTCCTTAGTTGTATTTTTGGCTCCACCTTGATAAGTCTACAAAGTTGTTTACCAAATGCTAATTAGTATTATGTATGCTACTGTGTTGTACGACACTTACTGGGACCACTCCTATTGCAATTCAATGTACTACGTTGAACAGATGTGGCTTATCAGAAACTGTTAACTTGCAATAATTTTAGTTTTTAAAAAAGTCAACGTTTGGGATGGTGATGGGCATGGAGGACTGTGAAAGGGATGGAGGGCATGGATGGGAGGGTGGCAGGGATCAGGTGGGTGATGGGGACTGGTATTACGACAGGGCCATGTTTGTGACAAGCATGAGGAAGAGACAGGGTCTGAGGGTGTGACAGTGACAGCAGTGTTGGACTGGCCTTTCATTCAGTCTGACAGTGCCAGATAAGCCAGCTGGAAATGGCCGGTGTGTGGGCCAGACTTAGAGATCTCTAAATACGGTGGAGATCTCTAAATATGGCGGGTCGCCCGCCAAACTCGAAATGAGGCCCTTAGTCTTGTACGTGATTTGTGTGTTCTTGGCTGTGCACTTTCTGTCCCATTAATGGTGTATTCCTAGTCCTCTGCTTGAGACGTCTACACGGGCAGGTCGGTAGTGGTTGTTATTTCTAATAGATTCCTCTTTAGAGTGAGCACACTGTTTCAGAAAGCATTAGGCTATAGGTTAGTGGGGCAGGGACATTAGGGTTCATGGCAGAAAGGCCTACATGGGAGAGACAGTGAGGCACTTTCACTCACTGGGCCAGGGACAGCCTGACCTAGGCATCATAGGCCTGAACCTAGGCTGATGGGTGGTCTACATGTTCTAAGTAAGAAATCCAAGTTGTAGACCAGGTGGTAAGTTACATGTAGTTCCTTTATTAGTTTCAATTGTAGATGTAGAAAGAAGATGGTAAGATGGTAAATAAGATTGAAGTATTACCCCACCAGGAGCAGTCTTCCTCTGCTCAGCCTCTCAACCTCAACTGACACTCCTCCCACCAGTCCACACACCAACATTCCATGACATCATACAACATTCTCCAGCCAAGCAGACTGAACAGAAGAGAGAGCATTGATGTAAAGAAAGAAGAGAGGAATTAACCATTACAACATATCCTCTTTCTTCACAACAAAGAACAATATGAGAATAAGAAGAAGCAAGATAGAAGAAAAGAAGTAATATCAGAACGAATAATGCAATACAATAAGATTAGATTAAATACAATAAGATGCAATATGACGCAAAGCAATAACAAAGAAAATGCAATAATGCAATGCAATAAAGCGATAACACAAAATTGCAATACAGTACAATAATGCAATAATGTAATACAATAACATAACATCATTGCAACATAGTACAATAATGGAATAATGTAATACAATAATATAACATCAAGTAATGCAAAAGAAAGCAAATTAATGGCACGTACAACATTCCCATTTCTCACAAAGGAAGGCGAAACACAACCTGTGCCAAGAAAATGCACACACCTGAAGACACTAGAAGTGACAGGCAAAGGAAAGAAAACAACGCACTTACAACATAAGTAAACCTGACGTCTCAGGCTCCCACATGCATCAAAGATCCAATCAACGGCAAAGAAGAAAAGATGGATGAACAAGAGCTGTGAAGTTAACAGCGAACCAGCGCTTGACTTGACAGGACCATAACCGGAATGTAGAAAAATACATGCTGGACAACTGGTACTCAACAAAGAAGACACCAATAGAAATGAAGGGTTACACCCAAATAAATAACAAGTAATGGGATACACTCACCCGTGATAATTACAGGAATACCCTCACCCATGTAAACAACAAGAATCAAATGGAACACAAACATCCGTGTATACACTAAGAACAAAACAGGATACACTCACATGTGTAAATTACTGAAATACCCTCACCTGTGAAAATAACCAAAAAGAAACGGGATGCACTCATCTGTAAATTACAGGGATACCCTCACCTGTGTAAATAACTAAAATGAAACATGATACACTCATCTGTAAATTAAAGGGATACCCTCACCTGTGTAAATAACAAGAACAAAACTGGATACACTCACATGTGTAAATTACAGGGTTACCCTCACCCGTATAAATAACAAGAACGAAACGGGAATTTACAGGGATACCCTCACCTAAATATACCATAAGAAATTACACGGATACACTCACCCTAAAGCGAAACAAGCATGAAATACCAGAATTACACTGTGCGCATAGGAACACAAGAAATACAGGAACGCACAATAACTAGTGTAGCATGTAGAATAACAGCAAAGCATAGTAATGCACCACACAAAGAGTGAATAAATACCAAAACGAATAAACAGCAAAACAATAATCTCATATGTACTCAATTATAATGCTCGAATTTCAACACGTGAATAAATTACAAGTTAAAATGATGTAGTGCAATACTAAATTATACCAGAAGATGGCGAAATAATCCCTATTTAATATAGAATGGCAATGTAATAAAAAGAACCTTGATGTTCGAAGAACAAGAAAAGACATTTAAATATGTAAAAATATTAACTGAGCCTTGAAATGTGTATACATCATAACTATGCCAAGCAGACTGAACAGAAGAGAGAGCATTGATGTAAAGAAAGAAGAGAGGAATTAACCATTACAACACTACACTGAGGGCTTCAGTTGTCTAACTTCTAGACCCGCCGGGCCAGGTGGTTTAGTGGACTAATGCATCCACTGCAGGGGCCTGTCTTCGACATCATGGTCCCAGGTTCAAATCCGAGGGGGTCATCTCAGCCTTTCATCCATCTGAAGTCGATAAAATGAGTACCATTAAGTTGGGTAACAATAAACATCTGTTAGTCAGCACCTTGAGACCTATGGGTAATACGTGCGCTTTACATATACACGTTATGTTTAACCCAATCCAGGATTTATAAACAGACAAGAAGGTAGTGGTCATTCCCAAAAGTGTATCCGCCTCACACTGTAAAACGGTGTTCAGCCACAAAATTGGGAGGAGAAATACATGTAAAAAGTTATATTTTTGGGGTAGACAAGTCTGTCTTTTGTGTTCTGCCTCAGAGTCATCTGCCAAGACCAGGTAAGCACACCCACCGCGCAATCACGGCTTCTCACTTTGCAAGTGTGGGCTCCAATGTGTGTAATCATTATTTTTTTCCCAAATAAATTGCTGTATTGGGGTTTTGGGGAGTAATTCACAAACATGACTCGCTATGAGACATGGTTGATTGTTTATGTCTGTGGCTATCTTCAACCACAGCCAACACTCTGTTTTCTGCTGTGTCGTATCATACACTTCACTTTTGATTTGCTTTCTTTGGACTTTTGAGCACAGTGTTTCCACTCAAAGAGAACACTATACCATTTTTGTTACACTGCAGATATTTCACGGCTTGAATTATATCTTTTTTTATATTCCCATATAAAAGAATTTGGTATATTCTACATAGTTTGTTTGCAGTCCTTTTTGTAACTCTAACTGTACATACATAATGAATTTCAAATTAAATTAAAGCAAGTGACTATTTACATATTTTACACGGGCGGCATTAGACCCAGTTGAGTCAGAGTTTGCATAGGAAGGCACATGTTCTTTTTAAAAATAATTTTGGTTCTGTTCAACAAATTTGAATGAAAGTTCCCCTTCCCGCCCAAAAAAGAATTTACTTGTAGTCCTTCATGGCAAGTTTTGTGGCCATCAGTCAAGAGTGGGCCAAGAAAAAACAGGGGCCACATAAAAGCCATTTTCATTGAAAATTCTCAAAGGAAGGTCTGCTCTTTGACAAAAAAAGGCTGAATGGAATTACAATAAAGTAGGTATGAAGTTAGAACTTTACTTAAGGAATTGCCTTTTTTTGGCTTGGTTGGTGAAAATCCATTCAATATTCAATAAATTAGCACTTTAAGAATGTTTATGTTTATGTTTATGTTTATGTTTACAGATTTGTGAAGCGCATGGCTGCCCGTGAGCGTCCCATGCCCATGTTGGGCTTGAAAGGGTTAAAGCTCAGAACATTTCAGTGATATATGCCCTCTGAAAGGATCTGATTAGTTTCTCTAACAATTAAATAACATTTTGTGGCAGCCATTACAGGACAGGACTATTGGACTCAGGACCCTGAGTCCTGAAACAAAATTTGAACAGGCATGTTGGCATGGTGAGTGCACCCAAACCCTCAGGCCAATGTGGGACATTCAAATCAACACCCCATTTCTAAAGTAAAATTTAAAAAATGATTTTCTAACAGGCTCTGTGGATCCTTGTAGGATTCTCGAATAGCAGTGAGAGCCTCCCGTGTGGGTTTGAGGATGCTTTGAGGACTCGAGCATACTTCGAAGATCATTTGAGTGTCCATAGTCCATGTCGTAGGGCCAACCCCCACTATACATGGCCTTTGACTGTGCAAAATGTGGGTTGCCTGCCCCTGATGGGTTGGGTACAGGGCCTTGCCGGAAATGGTTAGGATTCAGAAAAGACAGCCCTTAGAAGAAGCCACACACAATCCTTCACATTTGCATGGGTGCAGGAACTCACACATTACATCCAGCAGTCAATTTCAAATTCTGTTTCGAAAATTATGAAGACTATGGTGAACTGGGAGGAGGAGGTTAGGTGGTAGACAAGAGGGCATAGAAGTACCAGTACCTAGACATAGAGCACTTCCGAGGCAATAGGGTCACTTTCAGGTCATGAGAGGCAGTTCGGTTACAAACCATTTCTTTATCTTTTATTAGTGGCTGGCAATGCCTCGTAGTTGTAGTGCCTCCTACTCCCAATAATTCATCACCTGCCTCTGCCTCCCTTCACTTTGTTGTTGTTATTCCTTTCTGCCTCCCATGTGTCACTGAGTGACCTTTTCTGGTTGTTCTTTGGGCTGTGCTCGGCCCCCTCTTCCTTGTTGGAGAGAATCTTCACCTGCTCAGAGTTTGCTTCACCTCGGTGCTTTGGGTTTATCATGAGAATGCAGGTTGGTGAAAGGACCACCACCTCTGCGTTGGTGAATTGTAAACCCAACACCATGATTAATCTCACCCGCATACCCATTTCTACAATATTATTCTCCAGTCGTATAACAATTATACAGTGTCTTCAAAGAACACCCCAGGTGTTTCCTTTTGCACCCTCTGGTGAGACACCCTTGTAATGAGGAGTGCTGATGCCCTGATGAGATACCTGGGTTATCCCTTTACATCACATGTACCCTCATTGCTGTGTTGGTCTCTATATACATACAAGCGTCTCTGGAGCGATTTGGGCTCCTGGCTGGCTATCCCAGAGCGTGCCTCAAATCGCAGCAATGAAGACATGTTAAGGAATAGATCAATAAAATGTTTTAATAAAACTGCTATGCTAAGTTTCAAGGTGTGATCAGCTGAGTACCACGCTCACAGATACCTTAGAAGAGGAGCCTCTACGCTTTCTTCAGTTATTGTGGCATAAGCGGTTTTGAGAGCGACAGTCCCGGCATTTGTACAGCATAGATGCTCAGCCATTTCACCCCACAGGAGTCACTGGTGATGTTGGCTTAGTCTGATGGTGGCGGAACAGCTGTCCCTTCCATGGAAAGGTATGAATCCATTGCAATGGAGCAGAAGAAACCAATGGACGCTTACTAGGAGTCATTAAAACTGTTTGGCCTCTCTTGAGCTAGTTTAATTTTTCTCCTGTATCATTTAATTTTGAACTGTGAGAGTGAATTGGAAGAAGAATTTAGAAGTGGGACTGACAGGAGGCTTGAGATGGAATGTTGCCCTTGTCTTGAAAGATTGGAAGGGCTATTGATATCTGTCTGGTGTTACTTAGAAGCAGCTTTGTGATTTGACAATGTCTGTGCAGTTTTCTTCCTGCAGCACTTCATCTGTTGCCACCAGGTAGGAGATCAAAGAGTTTATTCTGCTCAGTCCGTAGAGAGCATCCACACTTACTGTTACGCCTGGAGGCCGGTGTTCTTGGACTCAGCAACGGTGTCCATGTTGGTGCCAAATATCATTCGCTTCGGCACAGCTACCATCTTCCTGAAGTTGCTTTGCACATACTTCTTGAACAAGGAGGCATGGCTGTCAAAGACCTGTCAGAAGTAGAAACCACACCTTGCAATGATCACAATGGCATGAGCAATCTCAGGGTGGAAAACATTCAATTCACTACGGCTGTGCACATCAGCACAGACTAGGCTGTGGACTCCCAGTGCCCAGGACACTGCCATTCTTTGGACCCTCCATTTAATATAAAGAACTTTTGACCCAGAATTGCATTTCTTCCTGAGTTTCCACATACACTTGAGGCCTTTGGCTGTCCTCCAAAGACAGTAAATGCTTTAATGGGGAAGCCAAACCATGGGTACCCTCATTCTATGGAGGAGGAACCAGAGTACAAAAGGTCTGGAAACGTAATTCTTACCTGGAGTCCTGGCTCCAGCTCATCAGTACAGGATCTATCATCAGTGTTCAAGTCCACTCTGCCAAACATGTGTCTTGCATGGAGAGGCTACTGCGACTCCCAAGCGGGGCGCCCCACAGGTCAAGTATGAGGTGAAAGACTTCCAAAGGTCTATTCTAAAGGGTCCGACATATAGACACTTCTAGAGAGGTGGGACAAGGTCTATACCGTCCAAATGTAATGCATTATTTAAGACGTGCAGTGCGTAACACCACAAAGGCATTAAGGCAGAAGGAGCCATTACTGGGTGGAATCACTTGCCAGTCATTTCCGCACTAGTCGCTTTTGTTTACCAACTATTACTTTTCGTAAGTACTTCTTAGTGCAGTGCTATAATATGACATATTTATGTCAAAGCTTTACGTGTTCAAGGCATACACATGTTCTGAATATTGAAGCGACTTTATCATATTTGTTATGCTTGTTGTGTGATTTACATAGCAAACATTTTCAGAGCTCGGCTCGTGAAAGGGCTGGGCTCTAAGCTCCGAGCCAACCCCTTGGCTTTGCTCTGGCTCACCATTCCCTGCTAATATATTGTATTGACTCGCCCATCTTTACAGAAGAATAGTGTTTTACTATATGCAGGCACCAGATGGCGGTGTTGCATCATCAGCCACGGGCTTGACGCACCTGCTGTATCACTGTGAAAAGAATTTATTCCTGCGAAAGCTTTGCTCGGTTGGCTTTATGCAACGCACAACTGAAAAAAATGCCCATGTAAGATATCCGGAAGTCGGTCACTTCCTTCTATACTATGCACCTTTAAAAGACGAATTGCAGACAGTTTAATAATTATAAATAAAGGCGGGATAGGCGGACAGCTCGCGAGCACACCTGCACACACACATTCGCTCACTACCTCAGTTTAGACCCAGTCATATGCAAATCCGTCTTCACTGCTCCAATAGGAACAGTCCAGCCTGAACATCCATGCCAGGTCCTCCCTGAACAGAACACAAGCAATCCAAGACAGATTTCGCCCGGATTGGGGCTCTTCAGTCAGGTGTAACTTGATTCTAGTGGTACAATGAGCACATTTCATTCCAGGCAAGATGCCAGCTCTGTTTAAAAGATATATAACTTCAAAAAGACAGACAGACAGACAGACTGACATGATCCGAGAAGCATTTTTCTGATCGAGCTGTTAGGGCTATATTTTTGGAAATCCGCTGTTGGTCAGAGTTCCAAGACTTGACAGGATCTGGTGACAGACACAAAGGAAACCCGCACATACAAAAAGAGTGTCAGGAAGAGGATGCAAACAGGCCTAAAGGCAGGATACAAGGCAGTCAGGGTGGGGCAGCCCCGAGGAAAAGACCTGCTCTAGACTTGGGGTTGGGATCCTTTTGATATGAAGCAAAAATGGCACCCTTGAGTAGCCAGAGAGTGTTCAAGCACACTAAGGGGGCATGAGAATGGGGAGCGAAGTCAAGTTTGGGAACATGGCGGTCGCAATGGAGGTGGCTCTCGTTTACAGGTCCCTTCATCCCCAGTTGTCTACATTATACATACAGTGGAGTCCACTGAAGCCGAAGAATGACACTGAGATGGTGCATGAGGCGGCGCAGCGCAGCCTACAGTCCTGTCACGGAGGCGTTGTAGGACTGCGCTGCAGTCTGCATTGTGTGGCCCCTTCGAGCAGATATGCCTTCTTCCTCTGAAACTTGTCTGCACCACCTCGGATGGGAAATTGGTGAGAGTATGCATGGAGCACAGTTCAGCTCGGGCCTCCCTCACTGCACCTGAAGAGACATGGACTGGAGGCCGAGGCGGTGGGTGCCTGGCCTTCCCAATGGTCGAAGTGGGTGAGATCTGAAGGGCACCAAGGGCTAGATTTAGGTAAATAGGATTTACTGATTCTAAAATACCGAATTTTACTGATTCGGTATTTTAGAATCGGTAAATCCTATGTAGGTAATATTTCTGTAAAAATTACCGAATCGTTCAGATTTGTCATTACCGAATCGGTAATTACCAATTCGGTAAAATAGGGAAAGAGTCAAGGGTGGCAGGGTGTCACTTTGACACCCATGTTGCACCCCTGAATAGTGCTTGTGTGCACATGTGGCACACATACATGCCCTAAGGGCATGTATGTCTGTCACATGGCACAGATGTAAATGCACAGATTTGCATTTACAGAGGTATTCGTTATTTACCACCAACTAATAGTTGGTGGTAAATAACGAATCCTGTAAGCACAGAAGCACTTTTTAAAAGTGCTTCCTACATCTCATTTACCGATTCGGTAAATACCGAATCGGTAAATGATGATTCGGTAAATACCGAATCGGTAAATACCGATTTGTTATTTACCGAATCGGTAAATATACCACCTACATAGGAAAAGCCTATTACCGGTTGGTAACGGCCTATTTCGGCCGTTACCGACCAGTAATAGCCTTCCTACATCTGGCTCTAGGTGTCCATACTTTTTTTAATTCAAGAAAAACAGTCCCCTATTTTTTGTGAAAATACAACCATTCCAGGACAGTTCATTCCTACAGATAAAACGCTCCCACTGAAGTGTAAGGCAGGGAGCCTCCTGTGCAATGAAACTGAGGCAGAGGGGGCTCGGACAGCTAAACAGGCTTTCTTGCAGCGATTCCTGCTTGCCTGAAAGAAATGCAAATATGCAGAACTGGTTAATCTGCAAATGTAAAGGGTGCTTAGAATTCAGCATGGCTTTAATTGTTGGAATCACTTGCAGCTTCCTAATGACACATTATTCTTTTTGATTGGTATTGCAAGGGAGTTACCAGCTGCGCTGTGAAGTGTGTGCTTTTAAAAGACAATTATAAAAAAATGTGTACTACTTACAGCCTATTCTCTATATGTATTTTTTGGAAGCACTTTTAAAAATCTTTTTGTGCATTTGTAGCAGCCTTTTATACTGCGTGCAATGCAAGTTCAAAATAATGTCTTACATATTCACAGCGTTTTCGGTCACAGACTGGGACCTTGTATCACTAAACAAACACAAGTCACTATTCTCCACTGCATCAACCAGGATTCAATTATGTAGCTCTCTGTTCACACACGCAGACCTCTGCAGTGCATTAACTAACAGAGATTTCCTAATATATCATAGTGCATTTCCCACTGATTAACTTAACTTGCATTTATTTTTCACTTAAGCTGGGCGTTATTTTATGTGTAGTTACCTGAAGATGAAAGAGTGAAAAAAGTTACAGAATATTTTGTTTTTATAGCCACATGTTTGAGCCCGCCCCCAAGCTCACTCACACCACCCCACCGCGCACAGCATAACTGTTCCCATACTTCTTTTAATGCACTTTGACCTCTGGCCTTCCCTAAAGTGAGGTGTACAGTGAGAGGACAAAGGCTCCAACATACACTGCTGTGAGGTACAGCGAAAGACTCTCATAAACTGGACTGTGAGGCAGGGTGGGGTGGCTTTTCCGCCTCGCCTCCCCCCCCCCCTTCTTGAATTGCATTGCTTGCTGGTAGAGAGCCATTTGGACAGTCAATCATTATTTGACCGTGGATGGACCCCTCCACCTCCCTCTACCCAAACAGTCCTCCTTCCTGCATCAGCAGTCCCATGAGGGTTGCATGGCACAGCCTGTGTCCTCTCAGGGGATATCCCACTAGCGAGGGAGTCAGACAAGGATGATTTGACTCAGATGAACCAAACTTAATACCACAGTGAATTGGAGCACTGCAATGAAGCCAAGACCTGGTACACCTGTTGGGGCCTGCAGCCTGCTTCATTGATCCCTGCCACCTCACTGGCTTCCAAAACATTGGTTTTATCCTTCCTTGTCATGGCAGCTGCTCATGCTACATCCTAACTGGGTGTCTAATTGAGAACGGTCAGGTTGAAAGCAGTCTGACCATGTAAGTTAGGCTTACAAATGGAACATTAATTTGTGGTTCACAAGAACACATCATTATGGTCTGCGATACACCACACGTATCTCACCATGATTTGCACCAAACCCGATAAGATTTTCTCAATGTCACTATCAAGGAAGGAGGATGCCTGGGCAAGTGATGGACAGGACTCACTGCAAACTCAGGCTCCAGAAATCACAGACAGTTTTGACACCACATTGGCTTCAAGTAACATCACCCATGATTACTTAGAGGCTAAAATTGACACTGTAGCAGTTGATCTTGACTTGGAAGGGACGATCAATGGAAACCAACTGATAGAGTGTCGCATAACAGCTATTGAAATACTCGAAACTCAAACCACTAAGTTGCAACAATCAATCCATGACCTCAGGGACAGCATGCAAGTCTTATAAGGTACAACTGAAGGCTCTGAAGATAGAGCACAATGCAATATTATTACAGTGGCGGGAATGCCGGAAGGGATGGAAGGCAGGGATGATGTGACATTCCTGGAAAAAATGGATAACCAACTGTGTGGCCCGCAGGGCTTGTCATCCTTTTCTTCAACAGAGAGTGTTCAATGTGCCGACGCATCACCTTATCGGGTACCCTGTCAAAGCCCATGGTGGCAAAGCTGCTGCACTACAAAGTCTCCAACACCATCCTGCAAGCACGCAGAAATGCCAACCTCTATGAAGTAGAGGATAAAAAAGTACTTATTTTCTCAGACTTTAAGCTGGCAATCCAGTACCAACAATCCTCATAAACAGGGGTCAAGCATAAGCTCTGGGAGATGGATCTCAGTAACACATTGCTCTACCTGACCAATCTGAGGATAGCAGTTGGGCATCATTAAAAGAAAATGCATGGCACATGATGCAGGCTGAAACGTGGCAGAATAGAATGATTAATCACAACAGTGGTAGTAACACAACTAAAATGGGAAACTCAGTCAAGGAAATAATAATGTAGGAACCTCAAACCAAGAGAACCTGGCTGTCTGCTTGACCCCACCCACCCCCACTGAGCAGCAGGCCCAGGAAGCCAGGGGGGCAGCACTGGCAACTGCAGCTATCTTCAGACCCCACATTGCGGGCAACAGAATTGACTCCTTTAGTAGTTCTCATGACACAGACGCAGCCCGTTCCCCATCAAATTTGGACTCTACAAGAATGCCCAAAATAACACCAGAAACCGCAAAAGATTTCATATAAAAATCCAGCCGCGGTCAATGCAGGTAACAGCGGTGGGGAGGTGGGACTGCGTGTGGGGTATTTCGAGGGACGATGCAGAGGGAAAATTAAATAAATAATTAATTTTCCCTCTGCATCATCCCTCATAATTTTTCTTAAGGGCATGGACGAACCGGGCCTTTAGTGGACGCTTTCGAAACCTTTGTAGAAGAAGGCAGACAGGCATACCTGACCTCAGAAGGAGGGAAGTCTGATTCCGCCTTGCTAGGGTGGGATCAAAATCTTGACCTTGAGATTACAGTGGATAGCAGCAGCAAGTACTCAACTCACCCTGCCATTGTAAAGGCTATAGATGCTTGCACCGCCCGTAGAGGGGTTTACCGGGCCGCATCCTACTAATGTTGTAAATATTGTGTCTAAATGAGATAAATGAGCACTGCTACTTCTACGGTCTATCACCACTTGGCTGAGGAGACATACAACACTTAATACATATGTGTTTTCGCTTGCATCCTGGTAACTGTTTTTCCTATCTTTATAATGAGGGGAATTGAAACCGCAAGTCTAAAAGGCAAAGAGGAAGCAAAGAATTTAATAAATATCCACATTGAACATACAGTAATTTTAGGAGTCAGTGCCACCTCACTCACCCTCTCTGTGCCTCTTACCTAGGGAACAAGAAGCAAAGTTGAAGGCTGGGGATGGGGAGTTCTCTGCCCCCACAACCTTTCCTGCCTCCATGGTGGTGTGGTGAGCACTCCTGCCTGCCCCCTTGTGACCGGTGATGATCCTGGACAGTCCCTTTTCAGTGCACAGCTCAGGTCCTGCATGATTCACTCAGAGCAGAGACTTGCCTGCACTTCTCCCTGCTCCTCCCCTATCATACCCCAGCCATTTCCATCAAGCTCTTTCATGCCAGCAACACTTGCAAGTTTAGGGGGCTGTGGAGGGCTAGATAACAAAACAAGAGAAGGAGAAGTGGAAGGGAGAGGGTTGGGGAGATTGGAGATTTTCCAGCAGGATGAGAGCAGCTGGAAAAAAACATATTTTCAAGGCAGTTTCACTGAGCCAGTCCAGAGGGTGTGTGCTGCAAGGGTGGAAGACTGCAGCGCCACTTTGAAGGTCCCCACTACAGACGTGGATCTGCCTCGCACATGTTATAGGGCAGCCCCTATGGGTGAGATGATGAAAGGGCTAAAGGAAGAAAAGTGACAGAGTGTGGTGCCTCTTGTATGGGCCCTGGGGCAATAAGGTTTCTGGGCAGGTTTGGTGGTGGATACAGTAATTTATGAATGCTAATCGACGCCTTGGGTTCTGCTGCACTTGAGATAAATAACATAGCTACTTTCATGGTACGTTTGTTCTTCAAAGATAGCAATGTCAATGAGCCTAGGTTTAATCCACGCGATGGAAGTCGGTTTGAAACTGAGACACAGCAATTAAAGGTAATAAACAAAACATCCAGTCATAGGTATGTTTTACAAAAAGAAATGTCTATTTAAGGGTAGCTACAGTAGGCCAGTTTAAATGAAGGATGACACAAAAAACAGGAGGTGTCAACACTTTATGACACCAGAAAGTTTTTTAGCACTTAGAAGACTTAAGTCCGAGTGCTAGAAAGTCAATCAAGAACATTTATGTCTAGTCATCAAGTTGAGCAAGGGCCTTCTATAGTTTGTTTACGTCTTCTCATAAACTCTGAGATCAATTCGTGACAGGCCAGATACAAGGTTTGAGTCTTTGGTGTTTGCAACAAAGTACCTTGACGTACTATGATCTGTATGACACTGGTCCCAGTTTCTGCTGTGGCTCCCAGTTTAAGAAGGGTAGTTCAGGGTTCCGTGTCACAACTTCAGCAACTGGTCCAAATCTAAGATCTAGTATCCAGTTCATGCTGCTATCTGGCATCCAGCAGCCAGTGATACAGTTCACCGGACACCGTTCAGGTGGAGCAGTCACAGTTGTATCTGGTCCATTAGAGTTCGAACAGTGAAGCCACTGGAGCTAATAATGAATCCAACAACTAAGACAGACTTCGAGGCAACCAGATTTTATTCATCTGTATCTTATAAGCAACTGGTCCATGTCTGATTTTTTCCTAACTCTGGCACTCAAAGGAACTACACACCAACTGGACGCCGTGAACCCCGCTGGCAAATGTAGAATTAATGGTTAAAATTCTACCATAGCTTTATCTCTCTGTTTCTCTGGAATCATAAGCTATACATGATTCAAAGAGTTCTGGAGTCAGGGTGGACTGCCTCAGCCAATGAGACACCCAACAATCATCTAGAGTTAAAAAGGCAATTCGTATGTCCCTTTCAAACTGGAAACAGTGGTACAGGACTCTGTAAAGTCAGGTGGGGGGGCCTTGAGGGTGGGGTTAAGCTCAACAACAGACACATCCTTTCAATGATCTAAGCAGAGCCTCAATTATGAGGGGAAACATGTGTTATCACATTCTGCCAAAGTGAGATGGCTCAAGACTTCAATGAAGCCTGAGGTCCGAGTCAGTCTCCGCGCAGATCCCAGTCAGCTAGCCCCTGCTCTGTCCTTCTCACCATGGCAGCTCCCCTCCGTTCAGGGCTGTCCAGCATATTGTCTACAAGGACAGGGCACAGCTGTAAGGAAATGCAATTCTTAAGATTGCTTCAAACCTCATGGAGAACATCTTCTGAAGTCCTGCTCAGAGCGTTCGCAGCGCTTCCCAAGTCCTGAGGGGGAGAAGGGCCTACGTTCATAATCAGTACCTCTCACCAACGAGGCATCCCCGGCTCTTCGTTATAGAGGAAGGCATCAAATGGTCAAAGAGATGTGACCTCCAGGGAAGACAGTCCAAGTTTACCGAGTAGTGCTTCCAATTAGGTGAGCCACTGTGCAGACATACCAAGAAGGGATAAGCTATCTCTTCGTAGATCAAGGCAAGAGCTGCCCAGGGTGTAAAACGCTTTGTACGCCTTTGTTCTCTAGAGACAGTCTGACTTCTGATCTGCCTAGATACAAAAACAATACTTCCAACCCCTGCAGAGGGGGGCTATACAATTTTGCAAGGGAATGTTAAATGAGTGTCACACTCTCAACATGGGACAACCACCACCATCTTCCTGTTGTTGAATGAGGACAGTATCCACCCAACGGAACTATATATTAGCATGTAATAAATAAACAGGACGTACCACAGACAAGTCATATGTCAGAGGCCATCACATCCATGCAGATCTATTAAAGAACTGAGATAGAAGGGACTGAAAAAGATTTTCCACAAGATGATTGATAAGCCTTCTGCAGCACTACGGCTAAAGGTCGGCACTCCATACTGCGCCATCTGCTGTCACCAACCTTTATTCTCCCCACAGCCTGCTGAGGGGGTGTAGTCACCCTGAACTAGAAGATGGCTACATTCTTGCTTCACCCTCTGACCAACATGACATTTTGCTCCGCTGAATGAGTAACAAAAATATGGTTGCGCTCTCAATGGAGTCACTGATTCCTGAATTCAAGAGAGGAATTCTACAGGACTAATCAGTAAAAGGAGCAGGCTGGCACACAGGCCAGATAATTTGTTCCAAAAATGTCCGCTTTATTATAACCTGTGGGATCCTATTGGGCATTTTGTTTCTGCTTTAATACTATCAGCAGTCAGTAACAAAGTTACAGAAACGGAAAACAAAAAAAACATATACTACTATGTCAACAGGTGAATTATCAATAGGTGCTGAATACACGTGGGCTTCTTAATGTGGGTGAAGGTGTACATTGAATGCACCATGTTAGTTCCTCTGTTCTAGCTGCTCATAGCAGTCAGTTCATTGCTTTTCAATTTCATTCTGTTTTACTGCTGGCGTTTACAGTTTTGGTTGTACTCTTACTGTATGTGTTCCCCACTCAGAGTGTGGTCATGCGCTCCTCAAGGAGGTTTCCCCAGGTCACAAAGCTCTTCCGCATGGTTGTTTGTCCTGCTGCGGCCTCTGTTATATATATATAAGCGTATTTGGGACCTACGTTTCGTGGGAACTGAAGACGAGCACAACATCTCCTCAAAAATGTTCAGGACCGCCACATTCATCATATTTGTGAATTCTTTGAGATCATTTGCTTTCATTGAACTTTACTGAAAATGAATTTCACAAAAATTAGAAGTACAGTTTGCTGATATCCCTACTGCAAGTTTTCTTGTCCCTCCTGAGATATCTGAGAACTCGTGTTTGGGTAGAGATAGACCATAAACAATATTTGACATACTGGAGGTTGATAATAATTTGATTATGGGATCTTAATATTAATTGGACATTGACCAAGAAGTATTTAAAACAATTTACAAATCCTATTGATCCTACAGTGACAACCTCTGTCAGAAAGGGTGTAAATAGCTCAGCTCAGGCCATTCTATGTGATCTTTGGAGAAGTGTTAAAGAGGTTATTCTGAGGCAGACTCTTCCTGCTGGTGGTAGCAAGACTCCAGTTCCTCCTTCTGAGCATCGGATATTCTTTCTCACAATGTGTCAACTCACAATTCCTTACCCCTCAAATATACATCAAAACAGAGCAATGTTATGACCAGCACATTTCAGACTTGATATGTGTCTAGACTGCCTAGCAGTGACACTGTGAAAGGAAGTTTCTTAACTTACACAGATTCTGGTTTCACACAAACCTAAGGCCCTCTGGCCTTTAAGTAGGACAAAAGGCTACAAAGCAACCAAACATGGTATTACTGACCGACACACAGGAACTAAAGTACAGGCCTATACTCCTGATTTCAATGCTGATGCTGGTGAGGTCAACTCGAATAATATGTTTAGTCCAAATAGGAAATCGACCAAAACCATCCTCAAAGTTTGAGAATGAAAACAAGAAAGATTCTGCTCTGCCCCAGATTCTTGATGCTTTGGAGGAGCTTTTATTTGATCCTACTCTAGCTGTCCATGAAATGTCTTCGGACTGGTCCCCTGTAGCACATGCTCCCGAATATCGAAGGGTGCACATTTTCTTCTCTGAATAAACCCTTCAGAAATAGACTTAAGTAAAAATGTCCTCTCCCATTAATTCCAGATCACGTTTGTTTACTCCATCTCTGGATCCTAAATTAGCTACTTTCGTTTGGAAGCTTAGTAAAGATCCAAATGAGGCACTTGCACATTAAGGAAACAACTGATCCCTTAAAACTATCTAATTGGGTATATAATCATCTGTTTTTTTAGTCAATGCAAATGTTGCTATTTCTAAGAATGTCACACAGGTCAACTATTAAAGATAGACATGTGGTTGATAGAATTGTCCTCTTCGGAATTAGGACCTAATGCACAGAGTTTCCACTTTGGAGAAAATGTTACATTTAAAAATATGTCATTACTATTACCGTAATAGATACAGCCTAACTTCTGGCCATTGGGTTCTTGCTCGGACCAATAAAAGCAGGTTCCACTCTGCTAGTCACTTTGCCTACAAAGGGTCCCAATCTTTCCATACCACCTGTTTTCGAGAAAATACCAATTAGCACGACACAAGACCAACCTTCTTCCTTCAGCGGCATAGAAGCATCAGGCAACAGTTCAATAGAAGTCATTCAAGAACTACAACAGCAACAATGATAAACATTCAGTGAATACCTTGCATTCTTGGAAGCCAGATCACCCTTTTTCTAGAAAACATGCAAGCTCTTTCAAACAATCCGTAGGTTCTTTAAAGCGTCCACTGTTTTCAAATAGAACTTTACACAGAACCAGGTCACATTTATTTTCCATCAGAACTATAATCAGTTCCATCCCAGATATTCTATTACAATTAGACACAAGTATGTCTGGGGTGGGCTTGCTTCAGCCAGGTCTTGACTGGCAGGTCATGGTCACTGAGGGACTTGTTTATTCACCAATGCTGCTTGCTGGCACATTTGCAATACGAACCTTCGGAAAAGATCTTGTAATATATTCAGTCCTCTAAAGGATAGATTATCTCACACCAGTCTGGTGCATAAATCATCTGGACTGAAAGAAATATAAAAAACAATTAGAACTCATAAAAAGAGTCTGGGAACTTTGACTTTGCGATCATGTGTCTGTGAAGGCAGAATACATTCTCAGCTTCAACAACGCAGTGGCAGATTGGCAGTCTCACCATCTGTCAGGCTACAAAGACTGGCAATTACACCCTACAGTATTCCAAGCACTCCAAACTTGATGGGGTCTGTTTTCCATTGACCTGTTCTCTACTTGCCTCAACACTCAACTTTGCAAATTCTTCCAATGGAGGCTGGTTCCTAAAGCTATATCTTTAGATACTTTAAGCCATAGTCTCTGTGACTTCCCCATGCATTTCTGCCAGTTCTGATGATTATCTGGGTGCCTGTAAAAAATCAATTGAGAACAAAGGAATCTAGTTACTGTAACACCCCCTCTGATCTCCTGAGATGTGTTCCTCAACCTTCTAACAATGTTGGTGGACTATCCAGTCCTCCTTCAATCTTACAGTCATTTACTGACTCATTTTTGGGGACATCCTCACCACCTCATCCTTTCAGACTATCTACAGCTTTGAAGGTTTCTCTCTCCCAGGACTATCATTAGATACTGTCTCCTTCATGAACAAAGCCTGGACCACTGGTACCAAGAAGGTGTACAAATCTGCCTGGTCAATTTGGTCTAGCTGGTGGCTGAAATCAGATGTCAATCGTTTTTCGATATATGTCTCACACGTGGCAAATGTTCTACCTTCTTTGGCATCCAAAGGTGTAATAGGACAGTCTATACTTACAGATCAGCGATTTTCCTTCAACACCAGGTCATACATGGTAAAACTATGTTCTCAAATATTGTCCCCGAATGGTAAACAGTCATAATATCGATTCCAAAATATAGAATGGACATGATATCGAAGTAAAAATATAGAATGGACAAAATATGGAATGGACACAATATAGTGGTTAAAAATATCGAATTTAAGGTAAGTAATATCGATTTTCAAAATATAGAAGTCAAAATTTCGAAGTATACAATATAGGCATTAAATATGTCGATTTTTTTATAATATACATTTTTTTAAAGTGTTTTGTATGTTAGTATATGTGTGAAAAGTGTATATTAATTTTTGTAATGTATGTTTAATGTATTTTAAGTAATGAATGTTATGTTATTTAACTTTTGCGTGATTTAATTCTTTAGCGGGTTGTGAGTTTATAGGGGAATAGGGTGGGAAGTAATTTAATTATATTAAATTAAATATTAATTTTTAGCAATTATTATTAATTTTTAATTAAATTTTGCTTTTTAGTTCTGTAGCGGGTTGCTGGTTTATAGGGGAATAGGGTGGGAAGTAATTTAATTGTAATTAATTAAATATTTTTATTTATTTATTGGTATTCATTTTGAATGTATTGTTATTTTTTAATTGGTAATTAATTTTTATTAATTGCCAATTAATTTGTATTAATTGATTAATTGTTAATTATGTTAATTTTCTAAATTTATTTTCTGTAGCGGGTTGTGGGTTTATAGGGGAATAGGGTGGGAAGTAATTTAATTGTAATTAAGTAAATAATTTTTTTCATTCAATGGTATTGATTTTAAATTTATTGTTAATTAATTTTTAATTGGTAATTAATTTCTATTAATTGGCAATTAATTTTTATTAATTGGTAATTATTTTGAATTAATTAAATATTTGATAATTATGATAATTGTATTAATGTATTTTCTGTAGTGGGATGTGGGTTTATAGGGGAATAGGGTGGGAAGTAATGTAATTGTAATTAATTACATGTTAAAAATACTTTTTGTGTATTGATAATTAATTTACTGTTAATTTTTAATTGGTATTAATTTGTATTATTAATTAGTATTTTGTTATTGAAAATTAATTAGTTGTTAAATAATTATGAACAGGTTATTAATTTTTAATAACTAATATGTAGTTGTATTTCTAATTAGTTCAGTTCAGTTCAGTTCAAAACCATCATGAAAATACACAATAACAACAATACATAATCTCAAATACAAAACTTTCTGAACGACATGACATTGTTTAAAAAAAAAGGCATCAAATTAAAAAAGGGATTTTTGTGAGTAGTAGGACCAAAGTGCAAATGTGAATCAAGACCCCGTATAACCAGTTAGATACCTCCCAGACCCACCAATTTCATCAGCCCCTTGTATTTCTCAATTTAAAAGCAATTTTAAGAAAACTTATAATGGCACATAGAGTTCGCATTTCAGTGACTCTTTGCAAAAACAGTAAGGCAGATTTGGCATGGATTATATTTGAGTCTTTCAAAACACCTACTAAGAATCTTTGACGCGGTGTTTTATAAAAAGAGCACAATAATACAAAATGAAGGGTGTCCTGCGGAGACCTATTGTCGCAGCCGCAGGCACCCTTCTGCTCAATTGTTGGAGTAAACCCTGATGGATAGGCTAAGATATGGTGCAACAAATTGAGCCTAAAACGAGTCATTAAAAACCTCTCGTGCTGACTATGCATTAAAAAGAGGTACGGTTCCATGCCTGCTTGATTAGATACTAGCGAATGAGCAACTGTCGAGGATTTAATAGAGTCAAGCTCCCTCCTCCTGCCATTATATTTATCCAGCAATTGCCCTTGTACTGAGTGTCTGGAATATATATCCACCGAGGAGGGGTCCAAGAATAGCCTTTGTTCATCTATTTCCCCCAGGGTATCTTTAACATATTTCAGCCAGGGGATTTGAAGGCATTTCTCTTTCGTCAGGCAATCCTGGATGATCTGTCTGGATAGTTCCGCGTTGGGGTTTGACCAAATTTTGATCCAGGCCAGTATAGGTCTCAGTCTAATCAGATCAGCTATATATGTGATTCCCAGCTCTTTGTGTATTATTGCTGTGGGGATGCTCGGCGGAAGTTTTAACAGTTTTTTTAGAAATTTATCTTCCTCACTTTGGATTAGTTGAGCATCTTTGAAGGTTATTAATTTTTAATAACTAATATGTAGTTGTATTTCTAATTAATTATTACATAATATTAAATTGGTTATTAATTTCAATTAATGTTTTATTGGGATTGATATTTAATTTATTTTTAATAATATATTAAATCATTACTTTCCCTACTGGTTCAAATAAGCTTTATTCGGTTTTTGTTTAAAACCATAAAAGCAGCAAAGAAATAAAAAACATGTATAAATGACTCGACATATCATTTAGCAAAATAAAAAAGAAAAACCAACTACTAAAAGCAAACTAAAATCAATTTGTCCATTCAGCTGAATAAAATGGTACATGCAAAAATCAGGAAAAAGGGTAGTGTGTTGGTAGCACAGGGTTCATGGCATACCCTTTTACCAAGAATTATGGTTCCATGTCGTTTGCCTTAGGGACGGATAGGGTCGGGGGCCGGGATAAAAATCGTACAAGTCCCAGATGCGAATGGGGCCATCTCCCTCTTTGGGTTGGGAGGATCGCAAATAGGGGACAATGTTCATAGTCTTGAATTTAATTAAAATAAGGTCGCCCGGGATGTCTTTGGGCGACGTACCTAGCCACCCCACCCTCCTGACTCTCAAGATGCAGCCATCTAAAGCAGGTGGCAATGGTCTGTGTTGTTTTAGCCAGGAGATGGTTTTGTTTAACAAGTCCTGGTAGGTTTCAAATTTGCCCTGACTAGGTGCAGGGACCCCAGAAAGAACAGTCACGTAAGGGGCAGCTTCTGGAGGTAGGTTGATCAAATTCCTGCTTTCATGTACAAGCCTGGGAACTCTATGGGGTACAGGCATGGAGTTAAAAATAATGTTCCGGTCTCTTGGATTAGGTAGAGAGATGAGGGGTTCAGGAGTTTGAGCTCTCATGAGTGTCGTGGGTTTGAAATTGTCATTGTTGCTGGGGAGAATAGAGTGAATGGGTGTGGCAGTTGTTTCCGTTGAGATATGGTTCCTTAATAATTTATTTTCGATACTGGTCAACCTATCTCCCAGATTATTGATTTTAGTGATCAGGGGTGATAGTGCAGTTATTAACAATTTCTCGATCTGTGCCAGTAGGGTCAATTGAAGTGGTGATACTGGGACAGGTGTTTTGTTCACCTCCTCAGTCGGCAATATTATTGGTAGATTGGAGGGTTGTAGTGAGGGACTAGTGCACATTTTGTCAGTATTCTCAGTGTCTTTGTCGTTTACCTCATCAGCATATCTACCCACTATAAGGGGGTAGATACGTTCTGGACGTAGTTCGTACCACACAGGGCATTCAGCTCCTCCCAGATGGACATGATGTAAACACAGTACAATGTCAGAATCGATAATGAAGAGATACAATACCTCCAACTTCGTAGCAGCCAAGTGGGGTGGCCCGACCCGGCCTCTTCGTGCCTCTGAGGGCCACAGAGGGCCCGCCCTTTGCCCGGGCTTAGCCCGGCGCCGCCCGCGCGTGTCCCGCGGTGCGGGAGGTGTTCAGAACACTTATGGCGCCTCCGGGCGCGTTGGAAGCGTCACTGGGCTGCGTCCTCCCCGGGTCTGCTGGGTAGTGTAGTCCGTGACTACAGCCGTTTCCCTCACGGCGCAGGTTGACTGGACAAATGGTGAGGAGCTGGGCCGTTTCCCTCACGGCACGCTGCAAGCTCCGGTAAGTGCCCCCTAGAGCGATCGGCGCTCAGAACACCTATGGCGCCTCCGGGCGCGTTGGAAGCGTCACTGGGCTGCGTCCTCCCCGGGTCTGCTGGGTAGTGTAGTCCGTGACTACAGCCGTTTCCCTCACGGCGCAGGTTGACTGGACAAATGGTGAGGAGCTGGGCCGTTTCCCTCACGGCACGCTGCAAGCTCCGGTAAGTGCCCCCTAGAGCGATCGGCGCTCAGAACACCTATGGCGCCTCCGGGCGCGTTGGAAGCGTCACTGGGCTGCGTCCTCCCCGGGTCTGCTGGGTAGTGTAGTCCGTGACTACAGCCGTTTCCCTCACGGCGCAGGTTGACTGGACAAATGGTGAGGAGCTGGGCCGTTTCCCTCACGGCACGCTGCAAGCTCCGGTAAGTGCCACCCAAGAGCGCTCGGCGCTCAGAACACTTATGGCACCTCCGGGCACGTTGGAAGCGTCACTGGGCTGCGTCCTCCCCGGGTCTGCTGGGTAGTGTAGTCTGTGACTACAGCCGTTTCCCTCACGGCGCAGGTTGACTTGACAAATGGTGAGGAGCTGGGCCGTTTCCCTCACGGCAAGCTGCAAGCTCCGGTAAGTGCCCCCCAAGAGCGCTCGGCGCTCAGAACACTTATGGCGCCTCCGGGCGAGTTGGAAGCGTCACTGGGCTGCGTCCTCCCCGGGTCTGCTGGGTAGTGTAGTCCGTGACTACAGCCGTTTCCCTCACGGCGCAGGTTGACTGGACAAATGGTGAGGAGCTGGGCCGTTTCCCTCACGGCACGCTGCAAGCTCCGGTAAGTGCCCCCCAAGAGCGCTCGGCGCTCAGAACACTTATGGCGCCTCCGGGCGCGTTGGAAGCGTCACTGGGCTGCGTCCTCCCCGGGTCTGCTGGGTAGTGTAGTCCGTGACTACAGCCGTTTCCCTCACGGTGCAGGTTGACTGGACAAATTGTGAGGAGCTGGGCCGTTTCCCTTACGGCACGCTGCAAGCTCCGGTAAGTGCCCCCCAAGAGTGCTCGGCGCTCAGAACACTTATGGCGCCTCCGGGCGCGTTGGAAGCGTCACTGGGCTGCGTCCTCCCCGGGTCTGCTGGGTAGTGTAGTCCGTGACTACAGCCGTTTCCCTCACGGAGCAGGTTGACTGGACAAATGGTGAGGAGCTGGGCCGTTTCCCTCACGGCACGCTGCAAGCTCCGGTAAGTGCCTCCCAAGAGCGCTCGGCGCTCAGAACACTTATGGCGCCTCCGGGCGCGTTGGAAGCGTCACTGGGCTGCGTCCTCCCTGGGTCTGCTGGGTAGTGTAGTCCGTGACTACAGCCGTTTCCCTCACGGCGCAGGTTGACTGGACAAATGGTGCGGAGCTGGGCCGTTTCCCTCACGGCACGCTGCAAGCTCCGGTAAGTGCCCCTCAAGAGCGCTCGGCGCTCAGAACACTTATGGCGCCTCTGGGCGCGTTGGAAGCGTCACTGGGCTGCGTCCTCCCCGGGTCTGCTGGGTAGTGTAGTCCGTGACTACAGCCGTTTCCCTCACGGCGCAGGTTGACTGGACAAATGGTGAGGAGCTGGGCCGTTTCCCTCACGGCACGCTGCAAGCTCCGGTAAGTGCCCCCCAAGAGCGCTCGGCGCTCAGAACACTTATGGCGCCTCCGGGCGCGTTGGAAGCGTCACTGGGCTGCGTCCTCCCCGGGTCTGCTGGGTAGTGTAGTCCGTGACTACAGCCGTTTCCCTCACGGTGCAGGTTGACTGGACAAATGGTGAGGAGCTGGGCCGTTTCCCTTACGGCACGCTGCAAGCTCCGGTAAGTGCCCCCCAAGAGTGCTCGGCGCTCAGAACACTTATGGCGCCTCCGGGCGCGTTGGAAGCATCACTGGGCTGCGTCCTCCCCGGGTCTGCTGGGTAGTGTAGTCCGTGACTACAGCCGTTTCCCTCACGGAGCAGGTTGACTGGACAAATGGTGAGGAGCTGGGCCGTTTCCCTCACGGCACGCTGCAAGCTCCGGTAAGTGCCTCCCAAGAGCGCTCGGCGCTCAGAACACTTATGGCGCCTCCGGGCGCGTTGGAAGCGTCACTGGGCTGCGTCCTCCCTGGGTCTGCTGGGTAGTGTAGTCCGTGACTACAGCCGTTTCCCTCACGGCGCAGGTTGACTGGACAAATGGTGCGGAGCTGGGCCGTTTCCCTCACGGCACGCTGCAAGCTCCGGTAAGTGCCCCTCAAGAGCGCTCGGCGCTCAGAACACTTATGGCGCCTCTGGGCGCGTTGGAAGCGTCACTGGGCTGCGTCCTCCCCGGGTCTGCTGGGTAGTGTAGTCCGTGACTACAGCCGTTTCCCTCACGGCGCAGGTTGACTGGACAAATGGTGAGGAGCTGGGCCGTTTCCCTCACGGCACGCTGCAAGCTCCGGTAAGTGCCCCCCTACTGTTAAACTCACTGGAGTGGGAATAGTAATTTTCACCCTCCCGCTATCCAACGCTTTCCCTACTGTTGCACTCTCTGGAGTGGGAATAGTATTTTTTACCCCTACGCTATCCAACGCTTTCCCTACTGTTGCACTCTCTGGAGTGGGAATAGTCATTTTTACCCCCACGCTATCCAAAGCTTTCCCTACTGTTGCACTATCTGGAGTGGGAATAGTAATTTTCACACTCCCGCTATCCAACGCTTTCCCTACTGCTGCACTCTCTGGAGTGGGAATAGTGTTTTTTACCCCTACGCTATCCAATGCTTTCCCTACTGTTGCACTCTCTGGAGTGGGAATAGTAATTTTACCCCTATGCTATCCAATGCTTTCCCTACTGTTGTACTCTCTGGAGTGGAATTAGAAATGTTTACCCTTCGAATATCCAACGCTTTCCCTACTGTTGCACTCTCTGGAGTGGGAATAGTAAATTTTACCACCCGCTATCCAACGCTTTCCCTACTGTTGCACGCTCTGGAGTTGGAATAGTAATTTTTACCCTCCCGCTATCCAACGCTTTCCCTACTGTTGCACTCTCTGCTGCACTCTCTGGAGTGGGAATAGTGTTTTTTACCCCTACGCTATCCAATGCTTTCCCTACTGTTGCACTCTCTGGAGTGGGAATAGTAATTTTTACCCCTATGCTATCCAATGCTTTCCCTACTGTTGCACTCTCTGGAGTGGGAATATTAATTTTTACCCCTACGCTATCCAACGCATTCCCTACTGTTGCACTTTCTGGAGTGGGAATAGTTTTTTTTACCCCTACGCTATCCAACGCTTTCCCTACTGTTGCACTCACTGGAGTGGGAATAGTATTTTTTACTCTCCCGCTATCCAACGCTTTCCCTACTGTTGCACTTTCTGGAGTGGGAATAGTAATTTTTACCCTTACGCTATCCAACGCTTTCCCTACTGTTGCACTCACTGGAGTGGGAATAGTATTTTTTACCCCTACGCTATCCAACGCTTTCCCTACTGTTGCACTCTCTTGAGTGGGAATATTAATTTTTACCCCTACGCTATCCAACGCTTTCCCTACTGTTGCACTCTCTGGAGTGGGAATAGTATTTTTTACCCCTACGCTATCCAACGCTTTCCCTACTGTTGCACTCACTGGAGTGGGAATAGTATTTTTTACCCCTACGCTATCCAACGCTTTCCCTACTGTTGCACTCACTGGAGTGGTAATATTAAATGTTACCCTCCTGCTATCCTACAGTAAAATATTGTACATTTTTTATTAATACCTTAAATTAATTATATCTTCATTTTAAGGTTATTTGAGTATTTTTAAGTATGTTTTAGTTAATTATATTTATTATTTAATTAATTATAAATTACTTTTAAGACATTTAAAAAAATCAATATTTTGACTGACTATATTTTTTACAGACTATATTTTGGATTCGATATTTTTGTACTTACCTGTTTGTAGATAGGAATTCGATATTTTGGCATTCTATATTTTGGTGACTATATTTTGGTAAGTCTATATTTTGTCATTCTATATTATGTCAGTGATCCTCTTCGAATAATTAGGTTAAGTATCCCTCCTACTTCCAAATACCAATTGCTATGGGATGTAAGTTTGGTTTTGCAAATGTTTGAGTCATGGATCTTTTCTTGAAAGCTCTATCTGCAATGCTACTATCTTTAATTTCTCTCATGACAGTGCCTGATATCAGAGTCGTTGCATTTGTCTGCTAGACCATTTACCCAGTGTGAAGTTGTGTTCTTCATTTATAGAAGAACCAATGCTTTTTCTTCCAGTGTGGAGTACACTGGTTTCCCAGAGCATCCAATACTTTGTGTGGTTTGATGCCTCAAAACGTTTTATTTGAGGATCAGTTCTTTAACATCTTCTGCAACCCGATTGTTGATTTCTTTTAAAGAGGTTATTTAAACGTATTCTCATCCATTCTTCGAATTGGGTCAAGCCAAGTTTGAACTGATTCTTCTTCTTTTAGGGCTCACTCTTTCTGGGAGCTAAGGCTTATAATCCATTTGTCTAGAGCCAGACATGAAGATATTTTCATGGTTGCTGACTGATCCTTAGTTTCTGCCTTCAGGGCTTTCTGCCACAAACCTATTTCTCACACTTCTGTACCTGTTATTATCGAACTTTGAACATGCATAATATGAGCTTAGATCTTGCCATACTATTTGGATTTTCCTAGTTTTAGTAAATGAATTCCAATTATTTTAATGACATGGAGGTATTATCCTACCACTCCCAATAACTTTGTTCAATATATTACGTTCTATATTTGTTCTTCCCTTCTCCAATTTAAGTTGTCCTTAACAATATAGCTTTCGTTTCTTCTTCTTATTAATTCATTTCTTGTTGTTATTATGTTTTCGTTTTTGCTACTATTATCCCACTATCTCCTTGTAGATTAACTCAAGGACTGGATGTGGTTTAAACCATTTTTTGTTGAGAGTTAAGTGTTTCTTTCTACTTATTATGTTGTTTCAAATACTTTAATGACTTATCTCACATCTAGAAAAGAGGAAATAACATGGTGCACGCATTTAGTCATTTACATAACAAATCCCACCTGAGTTGAGCATCTGTTAGTAGTTCACCCCTTGGTAAACTGGAAAAAGTAGTTGTGTCCTTTTCCCTATTTCTATACTTTTGTTACAGATTGCTGTCAAGATCAAAGCAGAAAAAAATGCATAGTACTTAACTATATGTCTTTTAATAAAATAATATAATTAGGACTAGGAACAATCAGGGTCTATTATCATCCAGGACTCCTAACAGACTTAATAATGATTGGAATGGTGTATCTGAATTTAAATTAAAAAAATTCTTAGCATTTAATAATTGAACTTCAGTCAGGCAATAGTGAGTTTTGCATTGGGCAGCTAATATTGTGAATTAATTTCATGGTACTATGTCGGACATTTCCATTGTGCAAAACCAAAAAAGTCAGGACATCTTCATGGTTCTGCTCCTCTTGTCATGATTGGATATGCCTCTGTCACAGATTAGAAACTATATGGCAGAAAAAAAGGAGAAGTAATACAATAGGAACCTTAAACTAGCACTTTAGAGAAAGAGGAAGGCAGAGAAGAGAGGAACTACGACAACCAAAAGATAGAAGAAACCAAGAACTATCTTAAGAACTTACCCATATCCTTCAGTTATTCACTAAACTAACCTGGTTTATGGCTCGCCTCAGTCGTACACAAGACAAAGACGAAGCATTTATTAGTTTTTGAATGAGGAAATACAAAGGTACTCAGAAGTCTTTACTGATGATAGAATCAAGTGTTGATTAATAAAACCTTTTTTAAAAATGTTCTGGCTCATCTTTTGAAATGTAGTAGCCTGAAGAACAAGTTATTTGTCTTTCGTAATGCTTTTTCTGGTGGATACAGTATTTAGCTGTGGATTCCACAACTTTTGACTACCTCAATGCGCCAGCATTCCATTGAAATGTTTCTTATCAGCTCTCCCATGTCGCGAGGACCTCAGAATGCCCATGACTCCGAACGCGGCTTCACGTAACATCATTAGAGCCATAAGACACCCCTGTCGGCATACTGACATCAGTTTCCTGCCATTTTTTTTCATGCCTTTGTGGTGAACGGGTGAAACCAACATCACAAATGCAATAGCATGTTGTGAACTTTAAATACATTTTTTTTACATTTTGTACAATAGTCAAAGCCCACTGATCCGATGTTATGGATTTCCATTGTGATATTAAACAACTGTCTTCCCACCGGCAAAGCATGCCCCAAGATGGCAAAACTAGGGATGCTTTCCTGTCACATTGGCAAGGGAGGAAGAGGAGGAGGAGGAAGATGGCTGATGGGTGTCTCCTCTTTGTCTAGCTCTGCCTGCCCTCAATAACTCCCATAGAGGGCATTGGATGGCTGCTGTTGCTGTTGCTACTAGTATTGCTGCCTTCCACAAAAGGAGAAGGTCCGACCAAACCTCTAGAACCGCCAAAACTGCCTGTAATCTCTCGGATGTGAATGAAGGCCCAAAGATCTTGCCATTGCCTTATAGTCCTTGAATCTCTCCAAGGCACATTCAGATTTGGTGGCAAACAGTCTTGATCTATCAAATGGCAAATTCATCAGGGTAGCCTGCACGTCCGTCAAGAAACCATACCCTCTCAGCCATGCATTTCTGCCTGTAGCGATGGAAGTCCCATCGCCCCTGCCACCAAATCAGCTGTATCCAGGCATGGCTGAATAACCTGTTGAGCAGCAGCCTGACTGTCATTCAACACTTCTTAAAAGTGTCCCTGAACATCCTCAAGTAGTTTCGGTACTACTGTTTTGGATGATTCCATCCTAGCATGAATGTACCATTCCAGCAAACAGGTTGCATTGGTTGACTTTAAAGCCATGCTACCAGACACCTTCTTTGCAGTGTTCTATTTTCTTCGATTCCCTGTTAACTGGGGACATCGGAATAGAACCAGGAGTTAGATTAGAAGAACAGGAAGTCTGTACCACTCATCTGAAGGATGAATTGATAAAAACAGAAAATCCCCAAGAGCAGGCTTGTAGCTCCTCGCAATGGGTCTAGATATTGAAGAGGATGGCATAGGCTTCTGCCAAATCTCCAAAATAGGCTCATTAAAAGGAAATAAAGTCTCTGATGTGGAAGAAGTAGAATGCAGTATTTCTGTAAGTTAGATTTGAGTTCAGTTGAAAGAAGAGGCAGTTCCAACATAAAAGCCGCCTTCCTTATCACTGAACTATACAATGTGACCTCAGGTGGAGGAATGCCTTTTGACGACAACAGTTCCCATTCTGGGGAAGTGTCTTAGCTACTTGCCACTGCCAAACTGGCAAATTCCGGATCAAGTGACACTATTTCTCCCTCTTCCAGTCCAGGGTCTCTCCCCCCCCCCCCAAACTGCTCCTCTTTAATCAGCCTCTCCCTTCTATATCTATGGATCATATTTACAAAGAAATGACACAGCCCAGCACTGAAAGGAATTTAGTAGCGCAGCGCTGCATCATTTAAAAACGCAAGGATGCACCGTATTCACAAAAATAAGGCACACCCCAGTGTTTTTCTTTGCACCGGCTCCGAAAAAGCTGCCTAGCACCATCGCAGACACCCTTGCACCATGGTGCAAGGGTGCTTGCGTTGCAGGGATGATTGTTTATAAACAATCATTAAAGGCAATTTGCTCCTTCTAAGTGTGTTGCAGAAAGCAAAAAACGAGAACTAAAAGTATTTTTCCTTGTTGCCCCACTCTAACCTCTGCTTTTTAATGGCCTTTGTTTTTGGTGCTGCCTTTGATTTACAGATCAAAAAGCAATGAGTGTTTCGGTGGAATGCCCAGAGCAACACCCATTACACGCTCCTTTCATGCAGAAAACTGAATGAAATGTGGTGTTATTACACGCAAAATGGCTTTGCGCAGCATTGTACATATTGAGCAGAGCATTGCACCTCCGGGGGGTAGTAAAAAGTGACGCTCTGGTGGCGCAATGCCCTTGTAAATATGCCCCTATGTCTCGACTTCAACAATGGCATTAGTGAAGCCAGTGTCGGCGTCAGTGACATCCGTAAAAGCGCTGGTGAGTTCGGCACCTGTGTGCAAGAGTCTAATGGTAAGGAAGTAGAGTGATGTGAAGCCAGAGCTGATCCGGTCGACGTTGGAGATGGCGCAACCGGTGCCAGAAACTCCTATTGAACTTCTTCTTGCGAAGCAGTCGCCTTTCTCAGCGCCAAAGAATGCAAGGATACCAGGACCATCAGCATAAATGGCAGGAATGGCGTCTGCTGATAGTGTGCGGAAAACCACCCAATGAATAGCAAAGTGACCCATGTGGCCTGCAGGCACACCAGGTGGAGTCAATGCCCTGAGAAAATGCTGTTTATAGGAATTAGGAAATTAGGACATTCGAAGGGTTGGACCCTTGAGTCTGGAAAGTTGGATATTCCTGCTCCTGTCAAATTGGAGGTGGAGCAGGAGGAGGAAATGAATCTACCTCCGACTCTGGATCAGAACATCAAGGCGAAGTTGAAGGCTGCCTTGGACTCAACGGCGATGCTGAAAGGGCAACTGGAGATGGGCTGGAGTCAGCTCAGCTCTATCCTCATGCAACTTTGGATGTGAGACACTGACCTCGAAAACTACTCCCTCAAAGATTGAAGCCAGGAACTATGATGCCGCTTCTTTGTGTGTTTCCTCTTTGATGAATTTGAGGAATTTGGAGATGGCGAAGATGAGATTTCCGAAATCATCTCTTCTCCTTTCTTGCCTTGGCCATGAAGGGCTTAGTTTCTCTCTCCTTCAGTGCCTTGGGGTTCATCTTTTAGCATGATGAACAGTCAACAGAACATTGTGGTCCGAAATAGGACACCAAAGACAATCTTCATGAGGATCAGTGAGTTACATCTGACCCTCGTACTCCCTGCAGGGCTTGTACCCAGAATTTCTTGGTGGAGAACTTTTTTCCTTCAACGTTGCGATTTCCTGAAAAAAATTCTCAAGACTCCTAACACAATTGAGAAACTAGGGAAAAAAAGTTATGCATCAAAGGTGCAGGGAACTGACCTCAGCACACCGATCAGGGCCTCTTATGGCTCCAGTTACGTCATGCAGAGCTGCATGTGGGAGAACTGATAAGATAGGTTTCTGTGGATTGATAGCACATTGGGATATTCGAAAGATTAGGAATCCACAGGTAGATGTATTCACCAGAAACTACTCACACTACCACATGTGTCATTTAAAAAGATAAGAGAATGATGATCATTAGTGCTAGGTCCCATTTCTAGAATTCAGTGCACCCTGACTTGGATAAAATCCACAGCATTAAGTTTTAGATTTTTTTTAACTTTAATATTCTCAACATTTCAATATTTTCAGTTGTTTCTCTCATCAACAAGCTATTATTATTGAAGCCTGGCACAAAAAGCAAATGCGGATCCTGGGGGGACTGGCAGGAAGAAAATAGAGACACCGACACTTGGGGACTCAGTGGGTGAAAGTTAGTGGAACTAGCTTTAGAGATAGTATGTTCTGAAGAAACGGGGCTTAGTCATGTAGTGGCCAAAGTAGGAAGAATAAGGTCCAGACCACAAGGAGGCCGGAATGGGAAGAAAAGTGAACTCTGACACAGAGGGGTCTATTTAAAGAAGAGGGGCCAAGTCATCAATTGGCTCCTGGGATGTATTACGGGGAATCAACCACCGAGAGTCTATGTGGAAAGACAGGTCTTTGACAGGACCTGGATAAAAGAACACACATACAACATGGAAGGCAGTTCTCATCATATGTGGGTTACAAAGGACCAGCCAGAAAGACTTTAGTGGATAGAAAAGAAACTCAATCACAACATGGAAAGAAAAGAAGGGAAGTAAAAGAAACCCAATCACAGAAGGGAAAGAAATTAGCATGAACACAGAGGGCCAGTGTGGGAAGAAAAGGGGCCGGCCTTAGGCAAACTTAGTGAACAAAAGATACCTAGTGATTGGTATGTGGTTGGATAGAAAGGGAGCCAGTGATAGAGCAAATGGTGTGGGAAGCTAATGGATCCAGACACAGATGGACCAGATGCTGAAGAAATAGAGTCAACCAAAGAAATTCTGTGGTGGGAAAAAAAAAAAACAGTTACATATGGGCCATGGTATGAAGGAATGGGAATTCACACAGAGAGACTATGGTGAGAAGAATAGTAACCCACTCAGAAAGAACCACACAGGATGAAAAGGGGTAAACTGTATAGCGAGTAGTGGGAAGACAGGGTTGTGGATGGAAGCTGCAGGGCGTCAATGCTCTCGAGAGTGTTTCATTTGTCACCTTGAAGAGTGAATGCTGCAGTTGTTTGCATGGAACGGTATGGATGTTACTTATATCTATTTTTAATATTTAATATTAATATTTTAAGAGAAAATAGGCCTTTTCTCAACAATTAATGTCTACCCAATAGAGAAATCAATAGGCCAGTGCTTCTTAAATGATGGTACGTTTCTGGAAGAATTGGTCACATTTTAAGTGTCTCAACATCTTCCGGGATTGTTCCTGTTCCCTGATCTCTGCTTCGCTTCTCATTATTTGCAAAATTCTGAGATGACTTATTGCAATTTGTATATGGCTTTAACCTAGGTGCATCACATGTTAATCATTTGTTTGTAAAATGTATCTAAGAAAGAGAGACACACTACTTTGACAATCCTGTTTACTCTGGACAGTGGTGATTGCTGCAGTGTCCCACAACTGTGTAATTCCTTGACCACTCACACCGGGTCACTGGGGTTCTAATACAAACCTCCAAGTGACCTCACTGTTTTTAATGTGAACAACTGTCCCTTTAATAAAGTCGTTGGGGTCCAGCTGTGATCTTTTACCACACCACTTATTTTTCACTGATCACACATATCACGCTTTTGTAACACCTGATCCGCTGCAATCGCAGGCGTCGAAGCACACAGGGGGGGATAGTCGGTCCCTCCTGTGACGAACCCCATGATGAAGCATGTCACCACTAGGGTGAGTGAGGGTTCTTTTAGAAAATAGTTTTTTCTCTTTCCCCTTTTTTCTGTTTTTTGACCGCACATTCAATTTAGTCTAGTCACTGTGTGTTTCCTCACTAAGGCATCATGTCGTTTTGAAATTCACAGCAGTAGGCGCTCTTTTGTTGTTAATAATTGTGATCTAGGGGTAGGAGAGTAGCCTGTTATACCCTTCCTCTCTGGTTGTATATACATTCCTTGAGGAGTGCCAAGGTGTACTTAACTTGAAAATATAAGAAAAGGCAGTGGATGAACAATTGTTGTTTCAAGGAAATGTCTGAGTGAGGGACCAAAGACTATGGGTAGGAGGGAGGAGTAGCCAGCCACTGCTGACAGAGCATCAAAAGAGGCCAATTTAGAGCGCAGGTTACTATGTCTGGCATCACACAGGTTCCCTACAAAACTGTGCAATGAAAAATGAGTGGCATGTGTGACACAGCAGACAATCACATCACAGCAAAAACTGTTATGTAAGCAAATACAAGTGTCTGCGACACTGTCCTACTTGTGCATCCCTTAAAAGGATGACTTTTCATAATGTGCCCCCATGTTAAGCATTAGGTCACGCAGGACCTATTTATTGCACTCAGTGTAAAGTCTTTTGAATAAGAAATCATAAGCATATGGTACAGGCAGCGAATACAAATGTCGAAAGTGAACACAAAACATGGCTCCAATGTGGCCCTAAAATCCAACATTGTTAAGGAAGTCTGTCTTTACTAGCTGCCATGCTCAGAACTTATCATTGAATTCACCATCTGGACACATGGGAGCACCATTCACTTTTAATACAATTGAACTTCTGTAGTTTCTCAGTAATTTCTTTCTTATGATTTCCATACAACCCCTGCAGCCTAAAGTATACTAGTTTTCTTGTTATATTCTGTTTTTGATTTTGACATTGATAGTCTCAATGATTGGTCCCTCACCCCCATTCTCGATTTCACGGGCAATTGTTGTCTAAAATACTCTAACACTTCAGCATCAAATCACAGAGTGTACATTCATTTGTAGGGAAGAGATGGACCGAATATGATCAATCACCAGTACTCCAAAAAATATTTTTAAAATTGTAACAAAAAGGAGCAAGAAAAACGTTGTCTGTGATACCTAAGTAATGCACATAGCACCCAGTTTTAACTAAAATCATATCAGGACTGATGTTATGTGGTTGGTTATGTGGATGTTATGTGGCTGACTGCCTTGTCAGAAGCCACCATCTAGAGCCATATATCTAAATCAAGCTTAAAACTCAAGCCTGTATAACAGAGTTTGATCTATTCACACATTTATTTAAACCAATTTTTATTGATTTTTAATATAGCTTCACATTAGCAAGTCATAAACATACGGATTTAAGATACAGAAACATGGTATATGTTCCCTGTGTGGGCCCAGTTGTTGTATGACAATATGGTTAATGTAACAGGAGTACTTGGCCTTAGGTGATATACAAGTAAACAATGAGAACATTTAGGTCATAACAGACATATACACAAACATAGCTAATTAAGGAGCAGTGTATGCGTACGCCAGCCCTTAGGGTAAATCCGCTTATCCGAATGCATAGTATTATGTGGTGGAGTAGTGCTATGTGTATGCTGATCCAAAACTGACCGTATATATATCAACAGAAAGTGAGAGCTCCCCTTGAGGGTAATGCGGGCTAGCTGAATCACCAGATTTTCGGAGTACCATATTGGCTAGCGCTCTGTCAGTGGGTTCCCTCAATCAGGTAGGTCCTCTTTAAATTTTTGCAGCTCATGCAGCAGAGTGTCCCATTCTATCACTATGGGGACCCTGCACAGGCCTCAGGTCTCCTCTGCCTGAGGGCCACGGATTCAGCCCTGCCCCACTTGAGTGTTGCTGTGCACCAAAGTTTTAAATTAGGTAACGTGTTGGCCTAGCATAGCATAGCAATGGATCTCCGGACTATGAGTAGCACCAACTCGATGAAGCCGTTGGTAGCGCTCTCAGCCTTTGTACGCTTAAATAAGCCCAGAATTCCACTCTCTTTGGACATAGACTTGTGTGTGCCAACATTTAGGTCAGTGCTTCTGTGACTTCCCGCCACAGTGATGCCGCCATGAGGCAGCTCCAGAACATGTGGGCTGTATCTGAATTTGGTGCACACCATCTAGGGCAGCTTGAGGCAGATCCGAAGGCCTTGTGTAAATGCGCTGGGGTGAGATTGGCCTGTGTAGGATATTGTGTTGGATGTATTGGAACTTGGTATTACGAGAGAGTTTGCGTGGATACACCAAAGCCCTATCCCATTCTTTTTGCGTCAGTTCTAGGCCTATGTCATGCTTCCATTTCTGTCTAGTTGGCTACAAGGGATCATGCAGTGTATATGATAAGGACTAGGTGAACCAGGTGATCAGTGGTGTGGAGTGGTGTGGCTCACTGGTTAGAGGCGGCAGATCCGGGAGCAGAGGACGGCCCGGGACCAGGGTTCAATTCCCGACGCAGCAGGGTCGTGGACCAGGGTCAGCGGACTCAATAATTCTCACCTCGGTACCGACTCTAACCAGGGATCACACTCGGCAACTCTGGGCATTAGCTTGCCTCATCTCCACAACGGCCCCCCACATACGCCGGGGATGCCTGGTTTCAACTTGGAGATACCCAGTAGGGACCATCTCACAGGGAAAGCCAGGACGGGTTCCCCAGCGATCTACTGCGCAGAGATACTCCGTCGGGAGTCGATTCTAGCGAATTACAAACCCACAATTAATTAATTTAATCAGTCTGTAGCCGTTGCCTATAGTGTGCAGCGTACGCACCAGGGAATGTGACTTTGGCTCTGTGTCAACTATCTGCCAAAGTCATTGTACTTCAGCCACCAACCTACTATGCACCAGGAAGTGACCAGCCAGCAATTCGCAATCTGTCTACAACTGCACAAACGTGATGAGCGCGCCATTTTGGAACAGGCTGTCCGCGGTTCACCAGTCCGTCCCTCCTAACCAGGTCCCAGAAGGGTCATATGATATGAAACTAATACGTATCTCTGGTGTGTATTGTGGTAGGACTAGCATTAAGCACAGACTTCTGCAATAACTGTTGTGCGCTACTTGTAGGAGGTGTTTGGATTCAAGAGGTACTCTTTCTTGTGGTAGAAAAACCTCTAACCACGTGCCATGCTACGGCAGATGTGGGGGATCCCATGTGGGAGATCCCAGTTCTTCCACCAGGTGTCTCGCAAACCAATGAGAAGGCCATTGCAATTGCGCCACCAGGCAATAATGTTCAAAGTTCATGACTCCGAGCCCTCCTTTTTCCACTGGAAGCTGGAGCTTGTGCAGTGTCCATCGAGGACCAGCACGGCTGCCACGGTCCAGGTCTCCCCCAGGCCAGTAGTGGCCAGACTCATGAACTACAGGGACAAAGAAACCATCTTGAGTGTGGCTCGTGCTGCAGAACCAATGCCCCATGACAACATGTGTGTCTTCCTATTCCCAGATTACACACTGTCGGTACAGCGCCACAGGCTTCCTTCTTGGGAGTGAAGAGGCAACTGCATCAGGTTGGACTAACCTTCATGTGGTTCCCGGCTAAACTGAAAGTTATGGAAAATCGGACCAGGTATTTTTTTACTAAGCCAGCGGATGCCTGGGACTAGGTAGAGCAGCATCGCTTTGAGTCCTCGACCACAACCACACAAACACAATGACCTGGAATGGATAGACGTAGTTGGCAGAACAATTGACAAGGCACTGGAAAGTCTAGAGTGGAGAGTACTCCCACACTGGCGCAGGCCAATGAAGAACAAATCCAGGCACTATCAGCTGCAATCAATCTAGCATCCGAGCAGCGCTCCCCCCATTTCTGGCTTCTGATGACAGTTTCTGAGAGAGGCTCCAGTACCTCGACAAGTAATGTCCCCTCAGTTATATTGCCTACCATCACCCCACAGACTGCAGATACCCTAGTGTAAAAGACCACAGATAAAACTACCGGGGCAAAGATTGCGACTGGTCCTGATGAAACTTGTAACACCTGCATGGGGTACTCCTCACTGCCTTCCGGCAATGGATAACCCCTCCATCCCCTTCCCCCAACTGGAGGTCATTCGAACTAGTGGTATCCTGGTGTCTGCCATTATAGACACTCATCTCAGTTTCTATTTACTCCTACATTTCATTAAGATATAATGGGTCGCTGAGCCCCATCTAGGGTCTATTTATGGCCTGCATACATGGCAGTAGGATGGCACTAAGCTGAGATTTTTTTGGCCACACCCCAGACATTCTCCCTGGCTGGAGTTACATATGCAAGTACACATCCCAGAGTTTCCCACCTTTTGGCATTAGTATTTGTTTGGGCATTCACCGTTTTCACGACTGCCCTGGGAAGGTCCTGGTAGTTTCTCTTTTGCGTGTTTGAAAGGTCATGCAGTGCATCACGTTCTAGTCCAGGGTTTAATCCGCTCCCCAAACTACCACCTCAGGGAGAAAAAAATAATAATCTTCACCCCCCCCTCCTACCGGTCCATTCTTACCCCATTATCTCCAAAGGTAAGGTGTCCTTGCTATACTGTGAATATTAAGATGGGCTCCACAGGGTAATGAGCTGACAGTTCGCATGGGTGTCACCTCTTGCACCAACCATTTTTCAAAGAAGAGCACGGGGCCTGAATCTTCTGCTCCTTCGGGAAACCCAATGATTTGAAGGTTGTTGGCCCTTCAGAGTCCTCCACCCTGTTCTCTAGTTCCTGGACCTGCAGGCCAGATTTCATCAAGTGTGCATTCTGTTTGTTTGACACGGAGAGTGAGTTTTCTATTGTCGTTGTGAAGCAGTCCTACTTCCACTGCCACTGTGTCAACTCGGTTTCATATATCTTGTCGGGTGTCAGCTATTGCCGCTCGGAATTTGTCTAATTTAGCATCTGCCAAGGATGCGGGCACATCTGCCATCATTATTACTTGTTCAGACTGGTCAGTGGGCTTGAGCTATGGCCGTCCCAGCAACTGGGCTCTCCCTCCTCCTTGCCACCCCATCTCTGAGGGGAGGTGCCAGCCAGTGTCTAGGTGGTAGCTGTATTGTCGAGGTAGTGGGCTCCCGAGGAAGGAGAAGATAGGACATGCACCGCTGTGTGATGGGTGCCTGACCAACGTGGACCCACCTGTCCCCCGGCTCTCGTCCTAGGGCCTCTTGCCAGGGCGGCACGAGCAGTCACAGTAGTGCGGGTTGCATCCACACACCTCCCTCTGAAGTGTGTTCCACCCATGGAACGCCATTGACCCGGTTGGTCAGAGATCGGGTTGCAAATGTTGTCCATTGTAGGGTGGTTGACAACTTGCCCCTCGCTGCAGTGAAGAGTTACGAGAAAGCATCCCCACAAGCTCTAGATCATCAAAACGGCAGGCCCGCAACTCCCCCCCAGCCCAGTCCAGGCACGACCAGGGGGGGCACGGGCAGTCCAAACTCCTCCCCAGCCTCTGAGGCGGCCTATGGTGCAGTGGCAGGGGGAATGACAACAGATTCCAGGTGAGTACAGGAGGTGGTTGAAATTTTACAGCACCTCCCAGGCCGCAAGGTCATTGTGGTGTGCCCTCGCTGCCTCCAGAAGTGACTTCCTGCTTGTCCACAGGCCACTATTCAATGCTGGCCAGGTACACAACACGGGTCCGTAATGGTGGGGAAGCTTTGGGGTGCCAGATGTGCTTCTTAGTAGGAGGCCCTCAGTGTTAATGAAGACTGCTCAGCAAGAAAAAGGAGTCTCCTTAGCTTGGGAGCCAAAGGCATCAGGAATGGAAGAGACGTTCGCTCCATTCTGAAAATGGACCCTGTGACAAGCAGGGCCTTGTATATTGCAGCCTCAATGTTGAAGCGCTAGATGAACCATTAAGTGCTCAGCTATCACAGTACCCCCTGCAGCCCTTTGTTGGGAGGACCACTAGCACAGTCCAAGAACCTCACCATCCAGAACACCCCCCTTCCAGGAAGGACTCACAATGAGGTGGAAAGGGGCCGCCTTTAATTAGAGCCACCGGCGCGGTGACGTTAGCAATTTGAATTGCTAACGTCACCGCGCCGTCACAGTCTGGGCTTCCCCCGGCCCCAGCAGGTGTACTCACTGCAGTCCTCAGGCTGATGATGTGATGGTGCAGTCCATGTGTCGGCGAGCGGTGGCTGAGGAGTCGAGCAACACAACTTTCAAGTTGTCCGAGATTAATTAATGGGTAGCCGAAGGCACTCGAGCGCCACTTTGGGTGTCTTAATGTTGCGGCATTGGCCGCACAGGCATCTGCAATCCACGTTGTCTTCTCCGAGGGGAAACCTCATCGACATGCAATGGAGAGGGGCATAGACGGTACAGGGTTGCAGGTTCAGCAAGTGGGTTGTGCAGGCCCTCCAGGCCCAGAGCACAGCATTAAAGGACCTAGCTGCAGGCCACATGACTGCTGATAGGTGAGTGCTGCTCAGCGATGTCATCACAGTTCTGCCGATCTAGAGCCATCTGCATAGGGGGGAGCAGGGGGGGGTTCAAGTAGGTCATGCGCTTCATTGCCCAGTAGCTCCAGTAGGTGTCTGGGGCCGCTGAGACATTAGGGCGTGCACTACAGTGCCAGGGCTCCGGCCGCTCGGTAACGGTGCGTCGCATGGCGGCTCGGAGGTCATTTATGTGCACCGTGGTCTCCAGTAAGTGGCTCAATCGATGCCGTATGATCTCCGCATTGCAGGTTGCCGCTACCAACGCTACCGCAGCGCAGAGTTTAGCGGATGTTGCCAGACTGTGGGTCGCCGAGCGGAGCGGTCCCGGAACATGACCGCCATCTTGCTGAGGCCAGACACTGCCCTGTTTTTTCTATCCTCACATAACAAAAACAACAAATGTGTAAGTGGATCTCAGTAATGAATGTGCACTCTGTTAATACCAGATGCAGCCCAAAAACAATAAGTCCCAAAACCAAACTCCTTTTTTTCATGCACATCAAGAAAGCATGGAAATCCGCATTCCAGAAAAAGCTAATTTGGAAAGGTAAATTAAAAATTCAAGGTAGACACTGATTCTCTGTTGCAATTCCAAGTGCAACTTCATGACAACTAATTAATAATGTTAACTGCAGTGAGGCCATCATCGTTCAGGCCAGTGACTAGACCTACATTGTTCTTCGAGAGCCTCAAAGAAACCACACATCACATTCTTTAAACTTTTAAACTTACATATTCATTTCCACTACTCACACCAAACCACAACAAGCATTTGCAATGCAATAGGTCTCGCATTAGGAAAGTTTGAGCTATTGGTATTGTAAATGAATTTTTTTTATTTATGTGTTGGTTTTGAAAATAGCAAAATTAATAGCTTTGTCATTTACAATGCCAATAGTTTTAACTTTCGCAAATGTGACACCTATAGCATTTGTAATACAATATGTGTTGTATTTACGTGACTTAGATGTATTGATATTACAAATAACAATGGCTTTTTTAAAAAATAATTAATACTTAAATAAAAGCTATTGTAATTTATAAAGGCAATAGCTTAAACTTTAGTAAATAACTTTTGTGAAGATTATGTTCAGTGTATTTTATTGAGACGAAAATCTAAGAACAGAAGTGAAATATTAACATCTTTTTGTGACATTTGTAATAAAGCTTGAAACATTGAGAGAACATATTTGAACCAGTTGTTGTTGAATGGTTGCACAGATTGATGCTGTGGTGGCGCTGAGTGATGTTGTGGTGGTGACGAGTGATGCAGTGGCGTTCAGTGATGCTGTGGTAGCGCATAGTGATGTTGTGGTGCCCCTGAGTGATGCTGTGATGGTGCTGAGTGATGCTGTGGTGATGCGATAGAGTGAGTGCGATAGATAGATAGATAGATAGATAGATAGATAGATAGATAGATAGATAGATAGATAGATAGATAGATAGATAGATAGATAGATAGATAGATAGATAGATAGATAGATAGATAGATAGAGGGCGATAGATAGAGGGAGGGAGGGCGATCGATAGAGGGAGGGAGGGCGATCGATAGAGGGAGGGAGGGCGATAGATAGATAGAGGGAGGGCGATCGTTAGATATGTAGTTATATCGATAGATAGATAGATAGATAGATAGATAGATAGATAGATAGATAGATAGATAGATAGATAGATAGATAGATAGATAGATAGATAGATAGATAGATAGATAGATAGATAGATAGATAGATAGATAGATAGAATGAGAGCGATAGATAGAGTGAGGGCGATAGATAGATAGAGTGAGGGCGATAGATAGAGTGAGGGCGATAGATAGATAGAGTGAGAGCGCTAGATAGAGTGAGGGCGATAGATAGATAGAGTGAGGGTGATAGATAGATAGATAGATAGATAGATAGATAGATAGATAGATAGATAGATAGATAGATAGATAGATAGATAGATAGTGATGTGTTTTATCTAGGAACCCGATTCAATATTGTGACTTTATGCCCCTATGCGGCTATAATCAATAATATCCCTATAATGGCATAATAATCAGATCCATATTTCAGTAAATCGCCCTTGCAGTCCAAGGCACGGCAAAAGCTACTTCCTTGGATTCCTAGAGAGCACACCGAGTTCTTTCGACACACCAAACCTCCAGCAACCTGGGAAAGCCCTGCTTGCTTTGTTTTGATTTGTAATAGAACTCCTGCAAGCACTGTAAGAACGGCCAGTTCTTAGTGACATCTTTATTGACGTCTTATGTCCAAACCTTACGTCAAATTCTGCACCTTTCAGGTATAAATATACCAACGTTGCCTTAAGCAATCACACGGTGGTGATTCTGGAGCAGAGCAGCTAATCTACTTTCCGAGAGCCCAGCAGAAGCAAGAAGCCCACGGACGCTGCCCCTCCTCTTTGACGCGCTGAGAAAGACGCTGTCTTTTCTCCTGCCGAGAAAATCCGGCTCCGGCGTTTCCAGTCTACCCTTGCGGGTGACTGGGATATCGAGTCCTGAGAGAGAGATACCAGACCTCCTACATTCTATTCCCAAGGTACAGTGCTGACCATTTACACAAAAACACATGGTGTTCCGTCTCTGGCGGTAATACCAGATGTATTAAAACAAATTCAGAATGAATACGGTCCAGAACCTGCTTTAACTCTTGGTATGAAATTACTGAAAGACTTCAAGCAGGTCTCGGCTATATTATTAGCCAACATAAAAGGAGAAGCAGCATCTGTGGCGATCCGCCAAAAATTGAAAGAAACAGATATAACAGATCAACCAATTGAGCTTGCCAGAATCATAGAAACATGCTATGAAGAACTAAGTAGAGATAGTTTGGGTGGGAAACTAGTAAAAACCCCAAGTACTAGAAAATCCTGAAAAAATATTTATTAAAAATAATCTAAACACTCCTAAAAAGAGCTGGGATGGAAATAAGCAATCCACTCCCAAAGAAAAAGGATTCCAGTCCAGAGGAAGGTCTCCTCAGCGGAGAGAAAAAGCTCAGAGCCGAGAACACCAGTCTCCCCAAAGGGAGCCCTCTGAAAAAGATACAACCTTAGAAATAGGGATAATTTGAAAAAGCCTGATAGATATCAAGATATTAATACACGTCCCTCTCAATCTTGTTTCGCAGAAATCGGGAAGAAGAGGACGGTCAGAACAAAGGGAAGAGCACGCCAAGTCCAAAGACAAGGAACCTGCTCAAAGTAAAAAATTACAATTTCCAAGAAAGAAGGTAGCCAGTGGAAGGGTGAGATTTTGATCAATACCTTATCACTATCGATCTAAAACCCCGGTCTGGTCGACTGAACCTTTATTGCCTGTCATTGAGGGAAGAAAGTGCATCTCTTACCAAGTTAGTTCTCCCAATAAAGGACTCTGCTTCAAAGGATCACAAACAACTTCTAGCTTTCAAAGGTTTATTATAAAGTCAAGATAAGTTGCAGGTACAAGCATCTCAAAATGAGATTAACCAGATACACGGGCCCAACTACGTACATGTGTTCTCTGAAAGCCCTCAGACGAACAACGGAAACTACCAATACCAGTTCTAAAAACAATAGTGCTATTAGCATAGACACATATTGAAATCTATCGGTCATTACAGGCGGAGGGAAAATACAGGTTAGGCTGTCCCTACCCTGCTCTAGATGGTATCCCTACTTAACCAGATCCCAACCTATCAAAAGGTGTCAGCAGTGAATGACTCCCAAGGGAAGCCACCCACTCTCAAGCTCTTGGTGAAAACCTATAGTTCTCCAATCATGGCCCCTCTCTGCCTACCCATCCGCTCTCTAAAAGGTCCTCAGGCTTCTGCTCTAACTCCACCCAGGGGTGCTGTCCCTAATACAAAAATACAACAACATTTAGGACGCCCCTCGTGAGACGCCCCTCACGTGGTGTAGCTTCTGGCTTTTTCCATGATGAGGCCTTGTGGTTAAAGTCGACCTTGCTTCTCAGACGCTTCTCCGGCCCGCTGATACCCCTTAAACATTCCGGAACCCTCCTCCATGTCTGGTCCATTTCATGAACAAGCTTCTATTCATTATATTAATAATTGAATACCCCCTTTTCTCTTCCAGACAGACATTTGGAGCCAAATCCCAATTCTCATGGTTTTCCAACCACGTTGCAACATTCCCCGTCCCAGACTAATTATGTGTAAATCAACGTTAAAGCTTTCCAGCTCTACAACATTTCTGTAGTATTCAACTTCATTAATTATTAGCATGTTAATATTCTTATTTTACTGATTAAGTAAACACATCTATAAATCAAAACCTACTCATTATTACTAAACATTAGTGCAATCCATATTGTGTAATTTATTCTCCTTTCCCCTCCCTCCTAGCTCTGGCCCTGAGGCCTACCACGTTCAACGTTTCCGTATGCCATCTTACATTTTAGCAGCTACACAACATGGATTCAGGAATAATCACGCTTAATAAAATCGTATTGCTTCATACATTTCTGTATTAGTTCCACTTCTATTTAAACGTCTATATTAACTACATATTTCAGAATATAACTATGGATACTATTAGCACTCATGGCATTTCTCTTCATGATTTGTGCTTACTACATGTAAGTGTGATACATTTCTACATTTTGGTCAGTTTGCGCTCTCTCAGTTCCCCCCTTTGATGACCTCTCGGGGTCATCACTAAATATTTAAACTGCGGTGATGGCTAGCATAACTCGTTTCTGTGTCTCCAGAGCCCTCAGACTCCGGTACTGACTATCTTGTATGGCAGCCAATCTCTGCAGCTGTTTTCTCTGAGCCCTCGCTGACCTTCTTGCTCGGTTCCATTGGAATACCCTTACCAAACCCCATAACACGATCCCACAGATCAATATTATGATGATAGGTTTTAGTATTTTCCACACAAAGCTTTTGCCTAAGGCGGTGAGCCAACCTCCAGCTTCACTCATTCCTTGGCCCACCTTCTCCCAGACATTTTCTCTGCTAAGGTCTTCGATCTCTTTGTGAATATCTGTTATGTTTCTAATAACTTTCTCAAGGGGCTTCGAATTGTCTGGAATGTAAGTGCAACATTCTTGGACCTTCAAAGCCTTACAGACTCCGCCCTCCTTTGCTAATAGGACATCTAACGCAAGGCGGTTCTGAAGTACCATAGCTCTTATCGATTGCATCTCTCCTTCTAAGCATTAAGGACTGAGCAGTGCTGGCAGACAACCTGTCTACGACTGTTGCTAGTCGTCTAATTTTAACATCATTAAGAGCTAATCCCAGAAGAGGGAACACAGCTCCAAAGACATCCCCAACCATTTCTGCACCTCCTACATCTCTCCTTCCCCTCGATGATGTCTTGCCCTCGATGATCTCTAAGTCTTGGGCATGATATATTTTAGGGAAGATAATTGCCAAATAACATGAGCCATACCAATTATCAGGTAGCCTCACGTAGGCATTTCTCCCACATACAAAATATACATTTGGAATCACTTGCATTCCCTTCAGGAAGTCTTTGGTATAGTACTCTAAATTGAAAGCATGTTCACAGCTAACTTCTCCCACGTATACATTTTCATAATACGTTTTGGCTCTATGAAGACATAACTTTCCTCTCTGCGTTCTATCTAAAGCTATTGGACCACTACTACCCTTTCTCTTGTGTGCCTTTTCTTCCTCGGTCCAATCTGTTTTCCATTGTCCTGAATTTTTCAGAATCCTTTGTCTCCTATTCCGATCATCCACCTGCCCTATGAACTTTTTCTCGACTTCTGACACCTTACATGTCAGGTTATTTCTGCGGGCATGTGAAGTATCTAAAGTAATCCAAGGAATGAAAAACTTTGCCAACCTGTCTTCACTCTTCCAGTAGTCCCATTTATTCATTTGTTTATAATTTGGGACTTCTGGTAACACTGCATCATAATTGGAGAAATAGTATTCAAAACTATCTCTCCCATAAAATATACTAAGCAACAAGCTACATGTAATGCCATATGTCAGCGGGAGGTGATGATATCGAATGCCTTCATCTACAGACGCCGGCAACTGCATGCAGACGTAACAGTCCTTGACCTCCATGGCATCCACGTATTCATACAATAATTTGGCATAAGCATTTGACCTAAAGTCACCTTGGGATTCATCCACGTGTAACCTGCGGGCTTCTGCAGCTAATAACGCTTTCTCGTGTGTGTTTTCCCCTTTCTCACCAGCAATGGTGGGTGTAAGCGCTTCTACAGATGCCACATCAGTTACCTTTACCTCTTCCTCACGTCCCTTTACATAAGAGACTGTCACTACTAAAGCTATTAGTATTATCACTCCTACTATTAGTGTACCTATTATACATTTCGCTCTGCGGTTCTGGGTACCGGCCTCCATTCCGCCAGATAGTGTGGCTCTCTCGTATCTCAGCACAAAGTTCCTTTCCTTTTCGTCCCTTTACAGTCTTTTTTTTACTCCTTTTGTCCTGAGAACCACGCAACTGGAAGCTGACAACCCTTTCCGCAAAAGTTCTTTATAGTTCAAATACAGACAACCCTAGCCCTTCTCCATCAACTCAGGGAAAGTCCCTAAGAATCTCTGCTTCCTAGGCGCTAGGTAATCTTCTTTTCTTCACGCTTATTTACAAAGTCTTTTAAGCATCCACTATCAGGCGCTCGCCTGCAGCTTCAACAGCAAAGTTCAATATTTCCAGACGAAGATTGTGCTCTTCTGGGGCTGATATCTTTGTACCAAAATCGGGGAATTGCAATTCTGTGAGAAACATGTGCTTTATCTTGCTGAGGCGGGGAGGACGGGGGAGCATAAATGTCAGTGACCCTTCTTGTTCAACTCCGGGTACTAACAGTCGTATCTCCACTGTTACGATGGGCTCAGAACTGGACACTACCACCGCTCGGATCCTCCCTGTCACTGGTTTCGAAGCCATCTGTCGCCAGATATGTCCACTCAGGGGTGGAGTATCTTCTGTTCGGCACACGCACTCTTCTTGACCTCCTCAACTCCGGTGCCTCAGCGCCCTGAGCACCTTCTTCTAGGTCTGAATCTTCTGATATCGGAGGAAGTGTTCTCTCTGGAGTTGACCTTAGGCTAGTGCTCCTTCTTTGCGGCCAATCAGCTTCTCCACGTACCCTTCTACTCCGTCTTCTTCTTGTTCTTTCACGCTCTCTGTCAGATCTGTCAGCGTCTGACTCGTACTCCCAGCTACTTTCTCCTTCAGTAGCGTCGTCTGTCTCGCTGTTGTACTGACCGTCTTCAGCTTGGTCAGTCTCGTCCCTCGCTTCCGCTGGCGCCTCTACAGCTTGGCTAGCCCCCTCTATGGCTTCTCGGTCCGCTGCTGGACGTCTATCCGAGAGAGGAGCTGTTTCTTCCAGAGGTGCTGGAACCCTCCGCGTGTGCGACGCGTGGATCCAGTTGGGCAGGCTTCCCACCTTCACAGCCGTATTCGTGGTCAGGATGATCTGGAAGGGCCCACGCCAACGAACATCCAGGCAGCTGTTTCTCACGTGCTTTTTCACCAGGACCCAATCCCCAGGAAGCAAGTCATGACACGGGTCCTGGCACGATGGTACCTCGGCAGCCTGCACCTGAAGGGACACAGAATGAATGGCGTCAGACAGCCCCTTACAATAGTCCAGGATCATATCATCTGTGATGCTAATCAGTGCAGCAGCTGGGACAGAAGGTAACCTCATTGCTCTTCCCATCAGCACCTCGTGAGGAGACAAACCCGTTCTCCTATCCGGGGTACTACGAAGGCTCATAAGGACCAATGGCAACGCATCAGGCCAACTCAAGGATGTTGATGAACACACCTTTGCAATTCTGGCCTTGATGGTGCCATTTATTTGCTCCACAATTCCTGAAGCTTCTGGTCGATAACTGCAATGTAGTTTTTGATCTATATTCAAAGCTGCACAAATCATTTTCACAAGCGAGCTGTTGAAATGCGTTCCCCTATCTGATTCCAAAGAGGCCGGCACCCCGAAGCGCGGGATAAGCTCCCTAAGCAGTAACTTAGCCACTGTGAGGGTGTCGCACCTGCGTGTAGGATATGCCTCAACCCATCTGGAGAAAACGCAGACAACCACCAGGATATAACGGAGGCGGCTGCACCTTGGCATTTCGATAAAATCTATCTGCATTCTATTGAATGGACCTCCTGACCTCCCTATGTGGCTCAGTGCAACTGGTGTCTTTTTCCCTACATTCAACTGCTGGCACGTCACACAACGCTGGCACACTGCTTCGGCTGCTACTCTGAACTTGGGGTTGTACCAGGTCTGTCTAAACACTCTCAGCATAGCATCTCTTCCTAAGTGGACAGGACCATGTATGTGTCGGGCCATCGGGCTCACCATCTCATTGGGCAACACTGCTCTGCCATCTGCTGAGACCCAGAAATGGGCCTCACCCACCACACATCCTGCCTTTTGCCATGTTTCTCTTTCACAGTCAGGAGCATTTTCTTGCATCTCCTTCAGTTCGTCCCAAGTATCAACAGTTTCCAATATCATGGCTAATTCAGTCCTTACATTTATTCCACCCACTTCCACCTCTGTGAAAGAGTATCCTGTTTCCGCACAATACCGTGCGACTTCGTCTGCATATCTATTGCCTTGTGACACGAAGTCCATATTTCTGGTATGGGCGGTACATTTCACAACGGCGATACCTGCTGGACATTGCAACGCCTCTAACAACAGGCGCACAAACTCTCCATTACGAATGGGAGAGCCTGAAGAGGTCATGAAACCTCTTTGAGACCATAACTGCCCGTAATCATGAACTATCCCGTAACCATATTGACTGTCAGTGTATATGGTGACTCGGATTTGATTGCTTGCCAGGCAGGCACGCGTTAGGGCAATAATCTCGGCTACCTGAGCGGAGTGTACTCCTTCCAGGCATCCAGCTTCCACTACTCCAGTAATTGTACAAACAGCGTAAGCTGCTCTCAACTGCCCAACTTCGTCTCTTACACATGAGCCATCGACAAAGAAAATTTCGTCTGGGTCGGTCAGTGGCTCATCTACGATGTCGGGTCTTGGTTTGGTGCATAGTTCAGTCACATCGAGGCAGTCATGGTCTGTACATTCATCATCATCCTCAATATCGTTTGGAAGTGGCATCAAGGTGGCAGGATTTAAAACAGAGCATCTCCTGAGGGTCACGTTCTCTGCAGCAAGAATGACTTGCTCATAGCGCGTGAGCCTGCTGTTTGTCAGATGCTGTGTTTTGGTCCTGGTCATCAACAATTCAACAGAGTGGGGCACATGCACCTCTAACGGGTGCCCCATTACAATATTTTCACATCTCTCAATGCTGACACCTGTTGCGGCAACGGATTTGAGACATCCGGGCAACGCTGCGGCTACTGGGTCTAAAGTAGCCGAGAAATACGCGACTGGTCTACGGGCATTCCCATGAATTTGGACTAACACAGACAGCGCGCATCCCTCTCTCTCACAGCAGTAGAGCAAGAATGGTTTATCGTAATCTGGCATTCCCAGAGCCGGAGCACGACACAAGTCCTCTCTCAGCTGTAGGAACGCCATCAAACAGTCTTTGTCCCATGGTACCGGATCACTCACCTCCTTGTGCGTCAGTTTTTGCAAGGGCTTTGCTTTCAGTGAAAAGTTTGCAATCCACTGTCGGCAATATCCCACCATTCCTAGAAACATCCTGACTTCTCTCTGTGTTTTAGGCGCATTCATTTTCATGATGGCCTCTATCCTGTCTGGTGACACCTTTCGCTTACCTTTCTCAATTCGGTGTCCCAAGTACTGTACCTCTGTCAGGCAGTACTGCAATTTCCCCGGGGACACCTTATGCCCATTCTCAGCTAGGTGATTTAACAAAGCGATAGAGTCTTCCCTGCAAGCTTCCTCTGTTTCTGACGCCACAAGAAGGTCGTCTATGTACTGGACCAGAACTGACCTCTGGGGCAGCACTAGACTTTCAAAATTTTTCTTTAGGAGCTGGTTGAAGATCGATGGGCTCTCTGTATACCCCTGAGGAATACGACACCATGTTAGAACGCGACCCTCCAGCTTAAATGCGAAAAGAAAATGGCTTTCTTCGTCCAAAGGGATCGAAAAGAAAGCCTGGCAAAGGTCAATCACAGTGAACCATTCTGCTTGGAACGGTATCTGAAACAGTATCACTGATGGATTCGGTACCACTGGACAACACGAAACGACTATGTTATTAATCTTTCTGAGGTCCTGCACTATCCGAAATTTCCCATTTGGTTTCTGCAAACCCATAATCGGGGAGTTACATGGACTACCCACGATTTCCTTCAGTATTCCCTGCTTAATCATGGACTCAATCACGGGTTTTATGCCTGCAATCGTTTCTGGAGTCAATTTATACTGAGGTGTTCTTGGAAACTCAGCATGAGGTTTCACTACAATTTTCACTGGGTCCACCCCTTTCACCAACCCAATCTCTTCCCCAGTGAAATCCCACACTTCTGGAGCAACTGTCTCTCTCAAATCCCAGGGGAGCTCGTCTACTGTCAGAGTGGGATACAGTTCCACACATATTCTGGAATTGGCGACTTTAAAGTCAGCATCATCATCATTTGTCAGTACCTCCACTCCTTGCGGTGTACAGTATATAGTGCAGTTCAATTTGCACAAAAGGTCTCTGCCTAGCAGACATACAGGACTAGAATCGCAAACTACAAACTGGTGTTCATTACTATACTTCCCTATTTTCACCTGCACGGGCTCAGTCAGAGGACTGGTCATTCTCTTGTTTGCGACCCCCACCACTTGTATGGTCTCTCCAGACATGGGTAGGCCTGGAACTGCGGCTGATCTGATCGTGGATCGAGTGGCTCCTGTGTCCACTAGAAATGTCGTGGGGAACCCTGCCACTTCGGCCTCAACATAGGGTCCCCTCTGGTCTACCTCCAGAGCTGCCCCGAGGGTGCAGTCATCCCTTTCCACTTTCTGTCCAGTTAGTGGGTCCACATAATAGCATTCCTCTCCTCCGACAAACAGGGGCATCTGTCTATATGTCTTACCCATAGTCCCTACTCTGGGTGCCTGCGGGAACTGGGCTCGGGGAGGAGGCCCCCCTCTGAGCACCTTTCCCTGGTATTGCGTTATCCCTCTTGTAGGCACACTCTGGGTCTCTTCCTCTTCTACCTCTTGGTCTCCTATCTCAACATTATAGGGACACTCGCGTTTCCAATGCCCCACCTCGTTACACTGGTGGCACCTAGTCGTTTTCTTTAAGGCAGCTATATCTATCCTGGGTCGAAAGGTGGAGTTTTCCTCATTGCCCTTGTTCTGGCTGTACTGTTTCTTTCCTCCAGTACCCGTTCCTGGTTGCTGTTGCTGCTGTCCCCCCTTCCCTGCTGCCTGCATCTGTACCACCATCAGTTTCTCCTTTAGTTTCTTAGCCTTGGAATCTATCTCATCACAGCAGTACCTGGCATACCTCAGTATTTCGTCTAGGGGTTTATTTTGCCAACAGATCAAGTGTTGCTGTATCATTAAACTAATATCCGGTCTCAGACCCAAGACAAATTTGGACACAAATTGCCCTATGTCCTTCGGATCCATGACATCCAGACCGCTATACTGTTTAAACGCCTTCAGCAATCTCTCATAGTATTCGTGAACTGTCTCTTTGGGTTCCTGTCTTGTTCGGTCGATTTTTACCCAATCTATGTCTTGCATGGGCACTTTCTCTTTCAGCCAAGTCATTACTCTCTCGAACTTTGCCATCACGCTTTCGGACGGCCCATTAGTCCTAGCATCTCTCTCGGGCTCTATGGTGGGCCACTCAGCGCTAACCTTGCATGCGGTCCACAAATCTCCTGGCACTACTATGTCAAACAACGTGTTCAAATCTATCCATAGGACCTTTGAGATTTTTACGAATCTCTCAACTTGCTTATACCACTCCACAGGGTTTTCCCGCAGTTTGGGGAAAGAGGTGGTAAAAGCAGCTAAATCCCCCCTACTCCAAGGGACGTGGACATAGGTCCCATTTGCGACTTCCCTCAAAGGGTACGTCTCTACTCCCTGCTGTCCTCCTGGTGTCCTCCCAAGTGTGCTTCTCCTGACGGTCCCTCTCTTGGACCACCTCTCTTCCCATTTATCTAGGGCCCTCCATGTCCTTATTCCAGTGATCAGTTCCCTTATGTGGGTTTTCAATCCGATGGTTCTCCTCTCATCTAGATCTCGATCTGTGTAATGTAGCCTGTGGTTGCCCTGTAATGCTTTGGTCCTTGACAGGTCTACCATATATTTGCCTGCTAGTTCGACTAATTTCTCATGGATTGCTCTCGCCTTTCGAGTTACGTCCTTTGCCATGAACAGAATTTCATCCTGCTCATACATGTCCATTCTTTCTAAGGGCAGGGTACCGTCTACCATGTCATCCAGATCTGACTTTAAGCTGTAGACATCGAGTCTTTTGGCTTTTATTTCTGCTCGCAATAACTCCTTCGAGGGAGGTTCACAGGTTTCTCTCCCATCCCAACTCCGGGCCCTACGTTTGGGTTCGGGAGAGTTGGGGAGTGCTCTCTCTTGCTCCCATCTCTCCAGATCCCATGCTCGGCCATCCGATCTTGGAAGGTGATGGAACACGGGCCTGTTACCCCCCATCTCACCTTGTCCACTCTCTCCTTTCTTCTCACAGTAGGACTCTCTGCTATTCTCCCTTCGGTCTCCATTCCCACTTGGCCTCGTATCACTCAGTATCTGATACGATCCTTCCTGGTTTCTCATATTCCCTGGGCTGCGCTCCTGCCCGTCGTCACAGGGACTATGGTGTGTCCTCTCGCAACCTCCACTCTGTTCTCTCCCGCCGGGCCCACAGTGGATACACTTAAAGCTATCCCTGTACTCCCGAGCTCTCCTGCCTTCTTCATTCTGTATCGGGCGAGACACCCCCCCGTTCTCTGGGCCCCCATTTTCCAGGTTTGATCTACCTCCACTCCGGGCCCAATGGGTGAATCCCCTACTGTCCTTCTCCCTCCCGTCCCACTCCGGACTGTCCTCTCCAGCCCCGCAGTGAGTCCGGGCTCTGCTGTCCTGACCTTCTCTTTCAGCTTCCGCCGCTATGATGTTCTTGTGAGCCTCAACTGCCTCATCCCATTTCTTCATGTACTCGTTTAACTCTTGAAAGGATTTCCGTCCTGGTCCCCTCATATCCTCTGGCCATCTGACGTCCCCCAGATCTCCTGTTGTGTGTACTGGGGTGCTCCAATCTCTTGGTATCGGCAACTGACTTGGGGAGTTGATCGTATCTTTCCTCCTTGCCATCTCTGCTCTTTCTCTGTCCCTCCGTACCCGTTCTTCCCCTCTAGCCCTGTCTGGGTCATATACCGATACTATAGGACCTATGGTAACAGGTACCTGTAGTGCATCAGGTAATGCGTAGGATGTGGCACACTCCGTTTCTGGCGCTCTTTGCACCACAAACCTCCCGACCACCTGTTGCACTTGGTTGGGCTGGGACAGTTCTTTCCTTGTAGCGGGATCCCAATCGGGACTGGGAAGCGGCCCATGCTCTCCTGCATTGCCCCCCCCTTTTTCTCCGTTCTCGGAATCTCCCCCTGCTCTGTTATACGGAGGTGGCCTGTCTGTCAATAATCTGTTTATCAGGCTGTCCTCTGTCTCGCTCTCGTCATCCTCTTCTAGGGGGCTTTTGTTCCCGGGCATCTCTAACACTGGATATAATTTATTTACTTCCAGGTTATGCACCCTCCATCTTTTAGCATCCTCATCCCATTTGGCATCCTGTACTGCCCTTACCGAACGTTTCACTCTTTCTTGCCGTCTGTTCATGTTCTTTTCATGCGCTGCCCTAATCCATGCATTAAGGGCTTCAAACTGAGTTGGTCTAGGCAAGGGTCTTGTTGCGGTCATAATTGCTTTTAATCTATGTAACACCTCTAATCTGAACGTCCCGTACTTCGGGAACGTGAGCTCCTCATTTCCATCTGTCATCCTACTCCACTCTGAGATCCACAAAATCGTGTGCAGCCCAACATTTGTCCCCATGAAACGCGCTGGCGTACCCTCCGGCGGGGCTTCTTCCCCTTCATACGATCCCCTGCGCTCTCTTTTAAACAGCGCCCTTAACCATTTAAAACACTTCATAATTATGCGCAAAATTTCCAGCTTGAATACTTTGTTTACTTCCTGATGACAATCCACCAATCCTAGCGCGGCTTTGCTAGCTGGCCTATCGCAGCGCGGTCTTTCACCGGCCGGCCAATCCCAGCGCGGCACTTCCTGACGTCACTAGTCTCCGCTTCGCAGCAGCACCCCTCCTTTCTCAGCTCTCCTCGCGGTCATGCATGCGTCCCATTCATACACCGAAAAATGACTACTTCCGACCAAGCGGTCACTTCCCTCGACTGTACGTCCACAGTCTATCTGTAATTGTCAACACAACTGACGAGATGTCTATCGTCTCTCGGATAGGTTCTTTACACACACAGTAACTTCCGACCAGCGTCCGTTACTCACGCACTCACTCTTACGTTCCCCCTATCTGGTCCTTCGGGTGATCACTGGTACCTCGTGACCCCCTTCACACTGGTTAACAATTACTCTGAGTGTCCGATACACCCGAACCACTTAAGCTCTCCTTGAGCTTAAGATTTCCACCGGTTGCGCGCGCCCACAACCTGTTCCACAGTCTCTCTACAGTCATTCAACTCCGCCAGACATTACAACATAGATACAATACAAAACACCGCAATCTTAACACGCATGACCCTTTATACTCACTCTCGCCCGATACTGCTGCTTTTCTGTCTCACGTCATCCGGTCCTTCTTCCGCGGGCGGTTCTTCCGATCATCGGTCTCTAGGGGCCTTGGGGTAATCTAACCTGGCCTAGATCACCTTCCTCAAGAAGGCAACCATCCTCTATAGCTACCAACTGGAAGGGTGAGATTTTGATCAATACCTTATCACTATCGATCTAAAACCCCGGTCTGGTCGACTGAACCTTTATTGCCTGTCATTGAGGGAAGAAAGTGCATCTCTTACCAAGTTAGTTCTCCCAATAAAGGACTCTGCTTCAAAGGATCACAAACAACTTCTAGCTTTCAAAGGTTTATTATAAAGTCAAGATAAGTTGCAGGTACAAGCATCTCAAAATGAGATTAACCAGATACACGGGCCCAACTACGTACATGTGTTCTCTGAAAGCCCTCAGACGAACAACGGAAACTACCAATACCAGTTCTAAAAACAATAGTGCTATTAGCATAGACACATATTGAAATCTATCGGTCATTACAGGCGGAGGGAAAATACAGGTTAGGCTGTCCCTACCCTGCTCTAGATGGTATCCCTACTTAACCAGATCCCAACCTATCAAAAGGTGTCAGCAGTGAATGACTCCCAAGGGAAGCCACCCACTCTCAAGCTCTTGGTGAAAACCTATAGTTCTCCAATCATGGCCCCCCTCTGCCTACCCATCCGCTCTCTAAAAGGTCCTCAGGCTTCTGCTCTAACTCCACCCAGGGGTGCTGTCCCTAATACAAAAATACAACAACATTTAGGACGCCCCTCGTGAGACGCCCCTCACGTGGTGTAGCTTCTGGCTTTTTCCATGATGAGGCCTTGTGGTTAAAGTCGACCTTGCTTCTCAGACGCTTCTCCGGCCCGCTGATACCCCTTAAACATTCCGGAACCCTCCTCCATGTCTGGTCCATTTCATGAACAAGCTTCTATTCATTATATTAATAATTGAATACCCCCTTTTCTCTTCCAGACAGACATTTGGAGCCAAATCCCAATTCTCATGGTTTTCCAACCACGTTGCAACATTCCCCGTCCCAGACTAATTATGTGTAAATCAACGTTAAAGCTTTCCAGCTCTACAACATTTCTGTAGTATTCAACTTCATTAATTATTAGCATGTTAATATTCTTATTTTAATGATTAAGTAAACACATCTATAAATCAAAACCTACTCATTATTACTAAACATTAGTGCAATCCATATTGTGTAATTTATTCTCCTTTCCCCTCCCTCCTAGCTCTGGCCCTGAGGCCTACCACGTTCAACGTTTCCGTATGCCATCTTACATTTTAGCAGCTACACAACATGGATTCAGGAATAATCACGCTTAATAAAATCGTATTGCTTCATACATTTCTGTATTAGTTCCACTTCTATTTAAACGTCTATATTAACTACATATTTCAGAATATAACTATGGATACTATTAGCACTCATGGCATTTCTCTTCATGATTTGTGCTTACTACATGTAAGTGTGATACATTTCTACATTTTGGTCAGTTTGCGCTCTCTCACCAGTATTAAAGTAAACAAACATGCCGAGGATACTGAGGACACAGCTGAAAAACGGAGAGTGGGCACAGACAATGCTAGACAGCGCAGCAGAAATCAGCATAGCCCGCAAGATCCTGATGAATCATCTGGAGACAGTGGACACGAATGAATACATTCAAGTGGAAACTGCAGATACCAGAGTTAGCGAACCTCATAAAATATACAAAATAACATTGCGTATAGAGGGAGATAAGACTAGGAAAATAAGGGGTCTATTTTGGCATAACCTCTCAAAAGGCTATGACATCCTGTTAGCCGAGAAAGACTGGCCACCAGAGTTTGTAAGGGAGTGCCCTCATGGCGAAGAAATGATTATGCCTGCCTTCTCAAATCATATTCCAATTCACAGAAAATATATATATGCAAGAAAATGGGCAATAGCTCAAGCACCTGCATTATATAAGAATCATGTAGGATGGGATGAGGACTCTCCTCCTCAAAAAATCCAGTTAAAAAGTCAACCAACTGCACAAAGGCAGTACCCAACTAAGCAAGAAGCTAAAAAACAGGTCAGGGAGATTTTAGATCAACTTGAATACCTAGGGGTGATTGAAACATGCACCTCTCAAATGAACAATCCTGTCTCCAAACCAGACGATTCATATCGTCTAGTCTTGAACTACAGATACCTTAACTCATGTTGCAAAACATTTGCGGTACAAAATTCGCACAGTGCGGCACTAATGAATAATATAGTTTGCAAAAAATATGAAACAACATTAGACATTTCTAATGGATTCTTTTGTCAAAATATTGCACCGGAAAGCAGGTACTTGACCGCTTTCTCAATAATGGGTTCACAGAAAAATTTCTGTAGACTCCCACAGGGATTCAAGAATAGCCCAGGATTATTCTCAGCCAGAGTAACTGCAAATGTATGATGATGAGGCATTATCTTATGTCGATGACATCTATCTCACAGACGACGACTTGGATACTCACTTGAAAAGAGTGAACACCATAATACTTGGGTTCGCAACAGAGGGTTACAAATTCAACTTTAAAAAGTCACGAATTGCCCATCTAACGGTCCTGTTTTTAGGATACGAATTATCACGTGAAGGCAAAAGCCTAGCAGACAACTTCTTAGAGAAGTGCGCTGTACTCCAAGCTCCAAAAACGCTGAAGAACTTACAACCGATTCTAGGCTTCCTGAATTTCGGAAGAACTTACATTCTAAATTATGCAGAGAGGGTTAAACCTCTCTACGAATTAATAAAACCTGATTTTAAACCAATCAACTGGACTCAATAACACACAGAAATTTTGAGATCATTGGAAACAGACATGTTAGCTAAAACAAAATTAGAAACACGTGATAATACACGCAACCTTGTAATCCGAGTCATCCCAGGAAGATACAGATTCACGTACCTGACCTCTAATGAGGGAGAAACGGTACCAATAGCTTACAAATCACACTTGAACCCAAAAGCTGAAATAAAATTCAGTTCAACGGAAAAAATTCTAACTGCGGGTCAGACTGCTGTAGCAAAAGAAAGGGCCCTAGCACAAGGTAAACGAATAATAATCGTTACACCTATACCAGCCCTAGAAGCGGTAGCAAAAGCGAGCATTCCAAACGCTAAAGCTCTGCATCCGAGATGGATCCAATGGGTTAATTCTCTTGCTGCAACAGACGTAGTATATGAATTTGATCCTAATCTGAAAACACAAGAATTTTTACAATATGAATATGAATGTCCTCTGCCCACCGAAATCCTGCCTCTAGAACACTACGGATGTATAATATATACAGACGGATCAGCACAACCCGCAGTTGGGGCTAAACAAGCTTACAGTGCAGCGTGCGCGATTGTTAAAGGTCGTTGGCACAAAGGAAAATTTAGACCACTAGTCAGTAAAACGCAATCTCTAGGAGATTGTACAGCTCAGCGAGCTGAACTACTAGCTCTAAAGATGGCGCTTGAAAATGCAGAACGTGAATTCCTGACATTAATAGTGTGCGATTCGCATTTCTGCGTTAAATCTTACAATAATGATTTGCAGAACTGGGTTCAAAATGATTACAAAGACGACACAGGTGCCACAATCAAGCATAAAATGCTTTGGAAGCAGGTAGTTCTTTTACAGAAAGAACTACAAAAGACTCACGTGATACACACTCTGAGTCATCAACGTGATGGCGTTCACGTTGCAGGTAATTCATTGGCTAATACAGCCACAGCGGAAGCACCTCAACGGGCTTCTGTAGCCACAAAAAAGCGTTCAGAAAAATACATAGAAGGGGAAACCATGCTGGTGGTAAAAACATCTTCAAAAGGCAACTGTGCAGCACTACCCGTGAACTATCCACTCAATTATACATACGTAATAGACGCAAACTCCGTTCCTTTTGCTCAAATCCCTGGAGTGGGGGATAGAGTGATTCCAAACACGAACCAGAGAGTCTTATTAATAGCAGATGCACACATGGGTAAAGGTCCGAGGCACAAACAGATGAAGGAATCTCTGACAGAATTACAATTAGAATACTGGTGGCCGGGGATGAGCCTGCAACATTATAAATTTGTGAAGAGCTGTCCAGACTGCAACAGAGACCGCTGTAACGAGCCAACCGGAGTATTGCCATGGCCATTTCTGTAGTTAGCATAAGGCTATCAACATAAAACCCAGCGTCCTATTAATTCCTTTTAAGACTAAATTCACTTAAGAATGTGGCCCCAGCGCTCGGCTGACGCCAGAACTGTTATAAAAGATTTGCGAGTCTTTATCGGCACATACGCAATTGCAATGCTTCATTCTGACCAGGGTCCTGCTTTTAGCTCTCGAGCTTATAAGGAGGCCATGACCAGCATGGGCATTGGATTGCGGTACTCTTGTCCCTTCCATCTTGAGGGAAGCGGGATTGTGGAAAGAAAAAACCGAGACATAAAGCAATCTATAACGGCAAAGGTATTAGGTTCGGGTGATGGGTGGGTCCAGCATTTAACAAGTGTCCAACGTAGTCTTAATAATCTGCCAAGAAATTCTCTAAAAGGTTTCAGCCCGTACGAGCTATTGTTGGGAACTAGAATGTATGTTCAGGACTTAGATAGTCATGCTTCAGTGGTAGAAGATAAGAAAAAATGCTTTGACATCAAAGATCGTTTGGCTGTTTTACAGGACTTAAATGAAACAAGAAAAGCCCTGAGCAACATAAAGTTAAAACAGCAGCCAACAACCACTGAAGACACACCACCTGTCCCAGCAAGACCTGTCTGGATTCCAAAGATTGGGGATCTGGTCAGAGAGAAGATAGCGGTGAAGAAGGAATTTGGGCCTTCTTACAGAAAAGCAGTACCTGTCTTAGCAGTCAACGGAACAAGATCAGTTGTACTACCGCTCCTTGCTGGTAAAAAGGAGAACCAAGTTGTATCCATTGATATGCTTGAAGGTGTTGAAGAGAAGTGAATGAGACGTTATTAAGATACACAAGTTAAATAAAGGGGGATGAGCCAGGTCCAGTTGATGTTACAGCCAGGGAGTGCGCCAGATTGCACTGTAGAGAACCAACAATAAGTGCGCGCATTTTCACACTTAATCACTCTCTGAAATGAATATGTTACAGGGGTGATGAAGTGAGAGCTCATTCCACAGCACAAGTGACTTCTTTCACCCACAGCCATCCAACCTTACATTAAAGACTTGGGGCTAGATGTAGGTAGGAACGATTTACCGATTTTAAATTACCGAATTTTACCGATTCGGTAATTTAAAATCGGTAAATCAATGGGTCCGACCTGCAGGTATTCCAGATGTGCTGGAATACCGTATCGGATGAATTCGGTATTTATCAATTCGGTAAATACCGATTCGGTAATGCCCATTCATTCCTATGGGCTTTGAAGCCGGGTGCCATGTGGCAGGCATACCTGCCCTAAGGGCAGGTCTGCCTGTCACATGGCATAGGTGTGCATGCACACATGTGCATGCACACCGGAATCGGTATTTTACCATCAAATTGGATTTGATGGTAAAATACCGATTTGTTAAGGCTCCTGGGAATCTGAAGAGTCCCACCTACATATGGGTGGCTCCGAATCGGTAAATTTACCGATTTTTTATTTTACCGATTCGGTAAAATTACTGATTCGGTAATTTTACCGAATCGGTAAAATAATGCCCCCTACATGCCATTCACCTGTTTACCGATCGGTAACGGCCGAAAATACCGATTTTCGGCCGTTACCGACCGACCTACATCGGGCCCTTGGTGTGTAGCAACGTGATCCTCAGGAGATTAGGAACAGCTTCACAGTAGTAGGCCCTGCTTCAGTGATGTGGAACTACAATTCAACTTAGACACCACATTACTATCAATTAAAAATGGCGTGTTGTTGCTTGTTGCGAGTCTCATATTCAAGCCCCGCAAGGGGGTGGAGAATACATTTGTTATAGTGAATCTGCAGTAGCATCTACTGTACGATTTAAGCTTAACTTTCTTTAGGTTTGTGACTGTATTTTAATGGTGTTCTGAGATGCACAGCTGCTAAGATGATTCACGTCATGTGTGGCATCCTCAACTTGTCCTGCGTTTGTAGCCAACATTACATTTACTTCTGTAACATTCAGTTTTACCAGTAGACGGTGTGCAACAAATAGACATGTTGACAAAATCACAAATAGAAAGATATGCGAGTTTATAGATTATTCGAGAAAAAGGGTGCAGTTTGCGTTCTCATACAATCATCAGAACAATGCCATGTCGTCCTTAATTGGTATGAGACAGTCTGGTTCAAGAAAGGTTTTAATGATGGCGTAATGGCCAGAGCTGCTGACTTTGGGAAACCAGGCTCGAACATCTGCGTTGGATCAATATAGTGTGATTCTGGGCAATTCACATAATCTCCCTGCGCTGCCTACCAAAAATGAATGTGTCCTTGTGCAACGTAACGGGGTGTTCATGTAAAGCGCTATAATTTGTGCTATATAAAACTGCACAAAATAAAAATAAAAAAGCCCGCGAGTCGTGTACCTCAAAGCCCCAGCCAAAGGAATTTAGAGAAGAGAGAAAGAGTCGCTTGTGTGACATGGGGACAGAAGGTCAGCACTGCCGGCTCTCTCCTTCCCCGTGGCCTGATAAGGTTTTCAGAAGCGGCGTCCTTGCAATTGTGGCAGCATGGAGGCTCCGGCACCTAGGTCATTCTGATCCTGCATGCCTTGGAGCCATCTTCGGATTGCAAGGTATGCGAGTCAGTGGGCAGCAGTGCGGTAAGATGGCCAGCGCTGTGGTGACGCGGCTTTGTTTGGAGGTTTCAGCACTGTGTCCGCGAACAAACTATGAACGGATGCTCTTGTAAAGCGCTATATTTCGTGCTATATCAAACGGCAAAAAATATAAATAAACAAGCAACACAAAGGTGGTGGGGTATAAAGTTACACAACACAGATTGGGCGGTTGGAGAAAAGGTAAACAAGCGATGCGCGCTCTGCGCTGGGGGAGGTGGAGGGCCATTTTTAATGACGGCGTAATGGCCAGCGCTGCCGACTTTGGGAAACCAGGCTCGAGCATCGGCGTTGGATCAACATAGTGTGATTCTGGGCAATTCACTTAATCTCCACGTACTGCCTACCAAAAATGAATGTGTTCTTGTGCAACGTAACGGGTGCTCATGTAAAGCACTATAATTTGTGCTATATAAAACTGCACCAAATAAAAATAAAAAAGCATGCAAGTCGTGTACCTCAAAGCCCCAGCCAAAGGAATTTAGAGAAGAGAGAAAGAGCGGCTTGTGTGACACGGGAACAGAAGTTCAGCGCTGCCGGCTCTCTCCTTCCCCGTGGCCTGATAAGGTTTTCAGAAGCGGTGTCCTTGCAGTGATGGCAGCATGGAGGCTCTGGTGCCTAGGTCATTCTGATCCTGCATGCCTTGGAGCCATCTTCGGATTGCAAGGTATGCGAGACAGTGGGCAGCAGTGCGGTAAGATGGCCAGCGCTGTGGTGACGCAGCTTTGTTTGGAGGTTTCAGCACTGTGTCCGCGAACAATCTATGAACGGATGCTCTTGTAAAGCGCTATATTTCGTGCTATATCAAACTGCAAACAAGACACAGAGAGGCGAGGCAGGATAAAAAGGAGGTCAGGTAATAAGTCACACAGAGCTGAGAGTCTGGAAAAGATGCGAAAAAGAAAAGGCGGGCGGAACTACACAGAAGGGGAGAGAAAAAAAAAAGGCGCGTGGGCGGAGAGGAGCCTGTGAGAACGCGCGGCGGAGATCAAAGAAAAGGCGAGCGAGCATATGGAGAGTGAGGGGGTGTGCAACCTGGTGAGCTGAATGCGTGTGGCAGTAGAGGCGGAGCACGGCGCACGCGCATGAAGTGTCTGGTAGCAAATGGAAGCTGTTGACAATGCGCGTGGTTGTGGCAGCTGTTCACAATGCGCATGATTGTGCTCACATGCACTGTACGCGATCCGCAGTTTGGGTAGACTTTTTGAAAGCCTTACTATAATCTCGCCCACCATCCCTACCGGATGGCTTAGGCGAGACCTAAAAACCAATAAATGGGGGTGGGGTCGCACACCACTCACACACCAGCGGGATCGCCCCTAAGGACTGTGGTCAGTGTAGTCCGTGTTCCGCAATGCATCTTCTTTCGATTCTCTGCTATCTTCGCTTTCTTCGCCATTCCTGGACACGTGTTTCGGGGTATTTACCCCTCATCTGCAGGAATTAGGCCATGTTCTGGGGTTGCCTGTGTCTGCCAAATATTGCCAGGTATAGTACCACTCAGGGGCGCAGGTGCGGGGTCCCAGGCTCGTCAGCCAACTGCTCGAGGGAGCTTTTAACATTACAAATGGGGGTGGGGTTGCACACCACTCACACACCAGCAGGATCGCCCCTAGGACTGTGGTCAGTGTAGTTCGTGTTCTGCGATGCATATTCTTTCGATTCTCTGCTATCTTCGCTTTCTTCGCCATCCCTGGACAAGTGTTTCGGGGTATTTACCCCTCATCAGCAGGGATTAGGCCATGTTCTGGGGTTGCCGGTGGCTGCCAAAAATTGCCAGATTTAGTACCACTCAGGCGCGCAGGTGCGGGGTCCCAGGCTCGTCAGCCAACTGCTCGAGGGAGCTTTTAACATTACAAATGGGGGTGGGGTCGCACACCACTCACACACCAGCAGGATCGCCCCTAAGGACTGTGGTCAGTGTAGTTCGTGTTCCGCGATGCATCTTCTTTCGATTCTCTGCTATCTTCGCTTTCTTCGCCATCCCTGGACACGTGTTTCGGGGTATTTACCCCTCATCAGCAGGGATTAGGCCATGTTCTGGGGTCGCCGGTGGCTGCCAAATATTGCCAGGTTTAGTACCACTCAGGCGCGCAGGTGCGGGGTCCCAGGCTCGTCAGCCAACTGCTCGAGGGAGCTTTTAACATTACAAATGGGGGTGGGGTCGCACACCACTCACACACCAGCGGCATCGCCCATAAGAACTGTGGTCAATGTAGTTCGTTTTCCGCGATGCAGAACACGGCCTATCCCTGCTGACGAGGGATGATACCCCGAAACACGTGTCCAGGGATGGTGAAGACAGCGAAGATAGCAGAAGATCGAAAGACGATGCATCGCGAACACTTAACTACAATAACCAGAGTCCTTAGGGGCGACACCGCCGGTGTGTGAGTAGTGTGCGACCCGACCCCGATTTGTAACAATAAAGCTCCCTTGAGCAGTTGGCTGACGAGCCTGGGATCCCGCACCTACGAGCCTGAGTGGTACTAAACCTGGCAGATATTTGGTAGCCATCGGCAACCGCAGAACACGGCCTATCCCTGATGACGAGGGGTGTTACCCCGAAACACGTGTCCAGGGATGGCGAAGACAGCGAAGATAGAAGAAGATCGAAAGACGATGCATCGCAAACACTTAACTTCAATAACCAGAGTTCTTAGGGGCGACACCGCCGGTGTGTGAGTAGTGTGCGACCCCACCCCCATTTGTAACATTAAAGCTCCCTTGAGCAGTTGGCTGACGAGCCTGGGATCCCGCACTTTCGCGCCTGAGTGGTACTAAACCTGGCAGATATTTGGCAGCCATCGGCAACCCCAGAACACGGCCTATCCCTGCTGACGAGGGGTGATACCCCGAAACACGTGTCCAGGGATGGCGAAGACAGCCAAGATAGCAGAAGATCGAAAGACGATGCATCGCGAACACTTAACTACAATAACCAGAGTCCTTAGGGGCGACACCGCCGGTGTGTGAGTAGTGTGCGACCCCACCCCCATTTGTAACATTAAAGCTCCCTTGAGCAGTTGGCTGACGAGCCTGGGATCCCGCACCTATGCGCCTGAGTGGTACTAAACCTGGCAGATATTTGGCAGCCATCGGCAACCCCAGAACACGGCCTATCCCTGCTGACAAGGGGTGATACCCCGAAACACGTGTCCAGGGATGGCGAAGACAGCGAAGATAGCAGAAGATCGAAAGACGATGCATCGCGAACACTTAACTACAATAACCAGAGTCCTTAGGGGCGACACCGCCGGAGTGTGAGTAGTGTGCGACCCCACCCCCATTTGTAACATTAAAGCTCCCTTGAGCAGTTGGCTGACAAGCCTGGGATCCCGCACCTGCGCGCCTGAGTGGTACTGAACCTGGCAGATATTTGGCAGTCATCGGCAACTCCAGAACACGGCCTATCCCTGCTGACGAGGGGTGATACCCTGAAACACATGTCCAGGGATGGCGAAGACAGCGAAGATAGCAGAAGATCGAAAGACGATGCATCGCGAACACTTAAGTACAATAACCAGAGTCCTAAGGGGCGACACCGCCGGTGTGTGAGTAGTGTGCGACCCCACCCCCATTTGTAACATTAAAGCTCCCTTGAGCAGTTGGCTGATGAGCCTGGGATCCCGCACCTACGCGCCTGAGTGGTACTAGACCTGGCAGATATTTGGCAGCCATCGGCAACCCCAGAACACGGCCTATCCCTGCTGACCAGGGGTGATACCCCGAAACACGTGTCCAGGGATGGCGAAGATAGCAGAAGATCGAAAGACGATGCATCGCGAACACTTAACTACAATAACCAGAGTCCTTAGGGGCGACACCGCCGGTGTGTGAGTAGTGTACGACCCCACCCCCATTTGAGACCTAAAAACCACTTCCCAGTCCCCCACACTTTTATTTGCTGTCCAAACCTGAATACTGATATATGGCCATTTTACACTGGTACCCTTTCTTTCATATCTATGCTACCTCTTCCTTCAACCCCTTACACCTCTGTCAACCACGGTCTCATACCCTCACACTGGCTATATCCTCGTGCACACCATCTCTGACCACATCACCTACTTCGAACCATTTAGCTCCAAGGTTGTTTTTCTAACAAACCTCAGCACTACAACTCAGTTACAGCCTTATGTCATCAGATAAAAACTGGGCCTAAGCAACCGATTCAACTGCTCGAGGGAGCTTTTAACATTACAAATGGAGGTGGGGTCGCACACCACTCACACACCAGCAGGATCGCCCCTAAGGACTGTGATCAGTGTAGTTCGTGTTCCGCTATGCAGAACACGGCCTATCCCTGCTGATGAGGGTTGATACCCCGAAACAGGTGTCCAGGGATGGCGAAGACAGCGAAGATAGCAGAAGATCGAAAGACGATGCATCGTGAACACTTAACTACAATAACCAGAGTCCTTAGGGGCGACACCGCCGGTGTGTGAGTAGTGTGCGACCTCACCCCCATTTGAGACCTAAAAACCACTTCCCAGTCCCCCACACTTTTATTTGCTGTCCAAACCTGAATACTGACATATGGCCATTTTACACTGGTACACTTTATTTCATATCTATGCTACCTCTTCCTTCAACCCCTTACACCTCTGTCAACCACGGTCTCATACCCTCACACTGGCTATATCCTCGTGCACACCATCTCTGACCACATCACCTACTTCGAACCATTTAGCTCTAAGGTTGTTTTTCTAACAAACCTCAGCACTACAACTCAGTTACAGCCTTATGTCATCACATAAAAACTGGGCCTAAGCAACTGGTTTATTGTCATTTCAAAATGGAGGGTATCCACCTTGTCTCAAGCCTGGTTCCCCACCGCTCTGGAACTTTCTTGCGACGTTCCCTTCCTGATTCCCGAAACTCAGGGCATCCTCTTAAACGCAAACGGAGAAGATCATCACCTGGTTCTTTCAGGGAGTTTGAACCTTCTTGCTTGGAAAGTGTCAGGCAATCTAACCAATTGTCTGGACTTTCGTCATCTGCTCTCACTCTCCTTGGTGAATCATGGGCACCTGGAACCCACTACAGATATAATAACATCTGGAAGAAATGGTCTCGTTGGTGCATGGAGAGGAACTTGGATCCCGTGGAGGCTCCAATCGTTAACATAGTTAACTTTTTGGTAGAACTCTTCGACAATGGTCTCTCCTATAGATTAATAAATTGCTTTAGATCTGCAATTTCAGCTGGACATTCTCTCGTCAACGGTAAGACGGTAGGTAAGAATGTTATCATTTGTAGAGTACTCAAAAGTATTAGACTTAAAAGGCCTCCTCGCCCTAAATATCAGTCTGTTTGGGATGTTAAACTTCTGCTTGACCTTTTTTGTTCATGGCCTGACAATTCTCTCCTTAACAGGAAATGTCTTTCTATTAAACTTGCCTCTCTTCTTTGTTTAGTCTCTTGTCGCAGAGTTTCAGATGGTAAAGCTCTGGACATCTCTAATAGATGTTATGATATGTTTGGTGTTAAATTTGAAATTTTCAGGAGAACTAAAACCATGTCTGACTTTATCTTCTATCCACGTTTTGATTTTTGCAAAAAACTCTGTGTGGTTGATTGTATGAAGGAATACGACTCCAGAATGTCTAATCTTCGCCCCCCTGATGCAAATCAACTTCTTGTTTCCTATGTCAAACCCTTTAAACCAACTCATCCTCCTCTATCGCAAGGTGGGTTAAATTGGCTATGAACTTCGCTGGTATTGACCTTTCAAAATTTCAAGCTCATTCACTAAGAAGCGCAATGGCCAGCAAGTCATACTGGTCGGGTGGTAAGTTGGATGCTATCCTTAAGGCTGCTGATTGGTCTAATGCCTCTACCTTTGCCCATCATTATTGTAAACCAATTGAACATGTTTCTGACGTTGTGATTCAAGGCTACCAACATGCATAATGTAGCCTCCTGTCTTGTAATGAAATTGCGATTCTCCTATTAACATGACCAGAGAATCTGGATTTCATTAAAGACACGGAAGCTAACATTATCCCTCCCGTCCCTCCCTGGAGGGAAATTGATGATTGATTTGGTTTACAATGTTTTCAATGTTTCATGCCCTTTTAACCATATGTTATGCTTTTCGTATTGCTTCTTCTGAAGGTTACTTTGTGCCTTTCTTGATTTGCTTTATTTTCTTCCAGACAATTCGAATTGATGAATCTCCAAGGATTTTCCAAGTTTCGACAATACTTCCTTCAAGTTTTAAGATGTATTCTTCGTTTGCAGCTTGACCTGTCGTTCGAGGCATTTAAAAGAGGCTGATCTTCCCTGGCACATGCCTTTTATGGATACTATGATGTCCCTTTGTTCTTATTCTAGTCTTTGTGATGTAAGCGGCTGTTTGTGAGCTGCATTAAAGGATTAAAGGATAATGCATAATGTCAGCCTCCGTGTCTTTAATGAAATCCAGATTCTCTGGTCATGTTAATAGGAGAATCGCAATTCTCATATAATTGGCACAAGTTGTTTGCTGAAAATCATACCAAGCTTAACAGCCATTTTTCCACTAGCAAAAAACGACCTTCAACAATAGAGAGAGTAATAGAGGGAGGTGGGATGCACTAGCTTATATAACAGATCTGATCTACACTACCATCCCTGATTTAACTTCCTCTTTGTTAAAAAAAATGTTTTCCACAACTTCACCAATATTGATGTATATTTCGATGTAGCAGTGGTCTACCCAACCCCGGATATAACTCAACCTTTCTCGAAAAATTATTTTAAATACCTTTTAACTTACTGGTGAAAACACATACAATTCAGATTATGGGAGATTTCAGTTTGTGGTCAACTGGTCAGATGCAAAACTAACTATAGACCTCCTTGAGTCCTGCAGGAGACAGCTGAATTCTTTATTCTGACCACAAAGTATCCAACTCACCCATGGCGCCCTAATTAGCTACAGGTGTCTTTCAGGCAACTCCCCCTGTCCATCATGAGGCATACATCAAACAAGACCAATTCTTTCTCCTATTCTGGAGACTTTTCAGACCCTAGAAAAATAAGCCATTAAAATATGCCATTATGACCCTCATCCCTTCTGATGATGCTGGCAAACTATCAATGCATATTTAAGCGGCCCCTCTCCTGAAGATCATGGAAAGGGAGGTGGTGGGACAGCTCCAATAATATGTAAAACCCAACCAACTAGAGATTGGATTCAAAATGGCAAGGATTGTCGAGAATATTAGAGCGGACCTCCTTATCCACATAGACAAAGACAAAAAATGTCTGTAATATTTCTTGACCAATGCGCTGCACATGATACTGGTGACTACTCTACACAGTTAGACAGGATGGAACAACCAGTGTGTACAACCAGATTCACAATCTCATGGAAGCAACTGTTTATTAGTGATCAAAGTCAAAAGGTCAGAATTAAGTCAGACAAGTAATCCTCATGCAGTGTTTGGGATCATCCCATTCAGATTTGCTGTTCAACATTTACATACACCTCGTGGCACGGTTATGCGAACAGTGTACTGTATGGACTTCCAGTTGTACACAGAGGAGACACCACCTACATTAGGCTAGATGAGACCAACATCACGTCGTGACTGGATCATGTGATCTAGTAGCTGAAGGAAAGGTTCCTCTACATAACCAGACCCCAAACAGTTTTTCTTGTAGCAAGTGTTACTAAATCCGATTTGTTTCCCTTCAACTTGACCACAGGCCCTGGAACCCCAATACTTCACCCCCCTCCGCAAAAGTGAGGAACCTGGAAACTCTTTTTGATTCTGATCTTTAGTTAGGTTTGCTCAACACAGTGGTTAATGGTATTAACCCCCAGCTTTACCCAGTCTGAAAAATCCAACTACAAATTCACACCTGGTGGAGCTAACAAGAACCCTGGTCGTGGCACGTCGGGACTAGTGCGTTCGATTTCAAGTGCCTCTCCAAGAGAACTTGTTGTCATGCTACACAGGACAAAGAATCACTGTGCCAGAATCCGGTAAAACCTCTGCAAGGGTGACCACATTAGACCAGTCCTGAAAGCACTCCACTGGCTCCCTACTAATGCCGAGATCTAATTCCAAGCTCCCTGCATCATCGATAAAGCTTAGTGAGACAAAGATACGGAATATCTGGAGAATACAGCACACCACTACGTGCCAACCAGAAACCTCCATTCAGTCTTGTGGTTTACCAACTTCATTTAAGAGAATGAAACCTTAATTTAAGAGGATAACACATCTCCAGGTACGTTACTCATATGTCACGGTCACATTCCCCTGAGACATACCATATCCTCTACCGCCTTTTGCCTCATATCCCTCCCGCACACCAACTCTGTGGCCTCCAATAACTAATCTCTTATCACATTTGCTTCCAAACAACAACAGGCTGCACCTACCCATGATAATCGCATATAGTACAGTGATGCACATGTCGTGACAGGGCAATGATTCTTGCTAAATGTTTTTTCTTCTCCCTCCTGGTTTTCTTCTCTGTATGAATCGTGTAATAGTAAAAATGCATTGTTTTTTCAAAAAAGAGGATAAAAAACAAAGGTAAAACCATGGGTGTTCAAGATCCTCGACCCGAGGACTGAAACCCGCTCACATCAGGTTTAGGAACTCCCTCAAATTGAATTCATTGAACTTGTTTACAATTGTAAACCACATAAATCAAGAGGAACGCCTTAAGAACAATGGTCACCCAACTATCTTATCAAACCATATCTTGCTCTAAATTGTTCCTTGAACTGTAATTCTCATGATCGTTTTCAGCGCTCTAAAGCAACCAAAGGCTACATGTGACACTTTGTAAAACTTCGTAAATAGAAAAATTATTTTCTGAAACATCCTGGGAAACAACTTTCTTTTTTGCGAAGAGAGAATTGCAGATTCACAACTCAGAGGGATTCACGAGGAAACACACAACCTACTGATTGTGTGGTGACCACTGGAATCATGAGATCTGAGTAACAACGTACTCGGTGAATAACTTTATACTTTTGTTCCTCAGGTTTTTTAGTATCTAAAAATGGGAACATAAAAAAAGTTAGCTGCCAGTATAGAGCACTATATAATAAAGCGGATACAAAAAATGTCATAATGAATAGTAGTAAATCTGCACCCCTAGTAGTACTCCTAGGAACAGGTGCAGAATTACTACTTATGGGAATTAATTCACATATGTTTCCAGGAATAGCGCCAGGTGCAGGTCTCCAGGCATACCACTAGGAAGGTCTTGGACTATTCCCTGTGCTTCCATTGCACATGTACTATTCTGCTTTGGAGAAACGTAGTTCGATGTGCAAATGCACGCTTTTTTTCTGCATAGAAAACATTTTCTCCATGGAGAAACCTGTTCCAGAACACCCCACCATTTTGGGGGGTATGTATGTATAATTATAGAGCACTCAACTAGCAACGAGGCAACAGAGCGCTGTACATAACACGAGGGGTTGGGAGATGAGCTACAAGATTGTGTACATCAAGTGAGGATTACCCAAATAGATCACGTTTGCACTTTTTAGTAAATTAAGTGATTTGCCAAGAATCACACAATGTTGAGCCAAGCACCGAGGTCAGGATTCAAGCCTGGGTCCCCAAGTCTGCAGCTCTGGTCACTACACCACTTCGCCTTCCAGTCCAGGAAGAGGAGTTACTGCAGCCCTTTTCATGAGTGAATACTCCGATCTTTTTCAGGGAGTGAAGTAAATATGAGTTAGTGAATGCCAACAAACTCACAAGTTTGTTAGTGTTCACAAACAAGAAATGCAAAAAAAGACCCACCCATTGCGCGGGCTTTATTCCTGTCAATTGTAGGCACTCGTGGAAGAGAATTAGGCTGCAGTAAAACCCATTTACACCTGTCAGGAATCCTTCTGTGATAGTGGTACATGTGACCACTGCCTGTCATAAACCTACATTTACTACAGAAAACGTGGTTTTGAATCGGGGCCTGAATGTAGTTGGTTTTCCAAATGATAAACATAAACTATGACATGTTAAACTCCATCTGATCCCATGTGAAGAAGGTTCCCAGTGCCCCAATTTCCTTAGGGGTTTTCCAACTTTCGGGGACTTAACAATGCTTCGCTCGGATTATAAAACAAAAGCCCGGTGAGTGCTCGGCGGTGAATGACACACAGCGAAAGGCCGAACCCTTGTACCTATGAAGGGCAAAGGACTTCCTGGCTGCCTGTAACTCGAGCGGGCTGAGGCCTTTTGTGCTCCCCCTACTGATGTAAAGCAAGCCGAGGCCTCCGAGGCCTGTGTTGTGTCGGGTGTTCTCCGCTCATCAAGGGGCATCTAACCCTGACTGGGCCTAGCACGTGGTCCTAGAATAAACTCAGCCAGACACTGGGAATAAAGTTGCTTGGTCGGTCGGCGCGCGTCTCTGAACGCCCTCTCACGTGCTCGACCTCTTTTTATTATAGGGCGGTCACATGACCAACTTGTCCGTCCCTCCGGACCTCGGGGGCGGACCCTCGGGGACACAACATTCCTCCTAAAACACGAAAAACAACAAAACCAACAACACACTATAACATTGCAAATATAGTCGGATCTAGCCCACCGTCTCATTAGCATCGGGACTGGTACCTTCAGCGTCTTTCACAAACGCTAGCGCATTCAGTTCAAAACATGGCAGGCGCACACATAAATTAGAACAGTCTTACGTAAAGTAGTCTCTCAGCCAGCTGGAGGGGGTGGGGTTAGCACGTAGCTGGCGCTGGGACCCTCGCTGCGTCATCGGCTCGGTTCCAGTCTCCACCTCTTGGCTTGGCGCCTCGTTGTCGGCCCCCTCCGGATCTGGGGCCTCATCCAGGGCCTCCAGGTCTCCGCCCACATCCTCACCAGGGATCGGCTGCTCAGCACGTGGCCGGACCTCGTGCTGAGATGTTGATTCACCAGGCGGCACCATAGTTGCAGTTTCGGTTCCTCTGTCGCCTTGCTGACGCCTTGGCTCGCTACTCGCCGGGTGGTAGAGTTTGAAATGGGATACGTTGCGAGTCACCTTGTCTCGTCCTCGAGTAACTGTGATACGGGTGCCCTTCACACCACTGACTCGCCATGGTCGTCTTTCATAACTGAGTTTGAATTTTCCCCCAGTGGCCCGATTTTTTATGAGCACTAGGTCACCTCTTTTGATGTGGGGGGCCACCGCCCTCCGTTTCTTGCTGATCTGATCATAGGCGGCCCGCCTCTTCATTTCGACAGTCTGTTCCTTTATCAGTTCAGGGGCCCACTGGGGATGATGGGGAATGGAGTCCGTTATTACTCGTCCTAGGAGAAGGTGTGCAGGAGCTACCCCCGTTGTAGAGTGAGGGGTCTGGCGGTAGCTACGGAGAAAGGTGAAGATGGCCATCTCCACAGACTGTCCTTTATCATGTGCAATGCGGATTACCTTGTTTAATGTTCTCATGAATCGTTCGGCCTCTCCATTGGCCTGAGGCCATCTTGGGGTGATGCGCCTGTGGCGAATTCCTTGGGACAAGAGATAGTCCGCAAAGTCTTGGCCCTGAAATGGCGGGCCATTGTCCGTTCTGAGTTCTTTCATGGCTCCGTGCGTGGCAATGATTTTCTCCATCTTGGGAATCACACAGTCGGCACTGGTGCTGGTGATAATTTCGACTTCCGGGTACTTGGAGTGATCATCGATCATCACTAGCGTGTGCCGTCCATCCGGAAGGCTGCCAAAGTCCATGCTGACCCTTTCCCAAGGACCTCGGGGCCTGGGTTCCACGATTATGGGTGCTTCGCGGGGGCTGTCCCCTGTGGTCTGGCAGGCCGTGCATGTGCGCACAGCAGTTTCCACCATGTCGTCCATTAGCGGGAACCACACCTTTGTCCGCAGCCGGGCCTTTGTTTTAACCATTCCCTGGTGTCCTACATGCGCCAGCTGAACTACTCGGCTCGTCAAGGCCGTCGGGATCACCAGACGATGCCCTCGTAGGAGGCACCCTGCCTCGTCTTCATTCAGTTCAGCCCTCACGTGGTACAGACCGTCCATGATTTTCTGGGCCTCGGGGGTGAACACCCTCCAGCTCTCCCTAGCTTTCTGCCAGTTGGCTGTCCGGAGCAGATCTTTGGCCCGCTGTATGCAGGCGTCCTGAGCCGTGGCGCTCACCACCTCTTCCAGGGATATGGGGCGCGGGCATGATCTGGCCACGACCCATCGCACATAGGCCTCCGTCTCTTCAGCTTCCTCCATCTCCTTTGGGGTGGCCGCCCGGGGGTGTCGTGACAGATAGTCCGCCGGATTCTTTGCCCCTGGCTGGTACTCAATGGTACAGTTGTACTCCTGTAATTGCAGAATCCACTTCTCAATTCTGGGGGGTGGTTTGGATGATGTACCTGAGAACAGCGACAGCAGTGGCTTGTGGTCTGTTACTACTGTGAAGGGTTTGCCATATACATACAGATGGAAGTGCCGGCATCCCCAATGAATCGCGATGGCTTCCTTTTCAATTTGGGAGTACCTTTGTTCAGTGTCCGTGAGGGACCGGCTGGCAAAAGCGACGGGGGCCCAGTCTATCTCGTCCCGGGCTCTCTGCATCAGGACGGCCCCCAGTCCCGCCGGTCCAGCATCTACTGCAATAAGGGTGAAACGTCGGGGGTCAAAAAACGCCAGTGTGGTGTCGCTGGACAGCGCACTCTTGATGGCTTGGAATGCTCTTTCCTGCTCCGGTCCCCAGTTCCATGGTGTGGAGTCTTTGGTTAACTCACGCAGAGGGAGGGTCAGGTTAGCTAGGTCTCTTATGAAGCGACCACAGTAGTTCACCATTCCGAGGAAGCTTCGGACTTCCGTGACAGTCGTGGGCGGAGGTGCATCTTTGACGTCTTTGACCTTGTCCGGATCAGGAGTAACGCCATCGGCCGAGAATACATAGCCGAAGAACCCCAGCTTGGTCTGAAGGAACTCGCATTTGTCTCGGTGCAGAGTAAGTCCAGCACTGCGGAGCCTGCGGAACACCTGTGCCAAGCGTTGGTTGTGCTCAGGAATTGTCCTTGCGTGCACCATGATATCGTCACTCACATTGATCACCCCCGGTATGCCAGCAATGAGCTCCTGGATGACATTCTGGAATACCTCGGCAGCACTGGAGATCCCGAAACTCAGTCTGGTGTACCTGCGCAGTCCGACGTGAGTGGAGAACGTCGTGATGTTCCGAGACTCTCTATCCAGCACGAGCTGATGGTACCCCGCTCTGAGGTCCAACTTGGAAAACCACCGGGCCCCAGCCATCTCTCCGATCAGGTCATCGATCGTGGGGGTGATGTGTCTTTCCCTTTTGATGGCCGCATTGGGGAGGCGCATGTCCACGCATATCCGGACCGCTCCCGGCTGCTTGGGTTTCCGAGTGACCACGATGGGCGATACCCAGGGGGTGGGTCCGGACACTTTCTCAATGATGCCCGCTGCTTCCAACTTCTGTAGCTCTTCTTCAACCAGGGGCCTCAGATGAAACGCGACCCGCCGGTGTCGCAGGGCCACCGGTTGGACAGTGGGGTCCACATGCAGGTGTATTTCCCGACCCTTGAATCGGCCAATCCCTTCAAACAGGTCCGAAAAGTCTACGATCAGTTGCTGCACTGACTCCTCGTGCACCCCAAATGCAAAAGAGACCACTCCCAGGTCTTCTGCCGTCCGGCAACTCAGGAGCATGCCTTGGCCTTCCTCCGACACAAAGATATTGGCACGCGTGATCTTATCTCCGTGCCGGACTGCTGCTTTGAACTTTCCTCGAATACGGAGGGGCACATCCTGGCCATAGGCAAAAACGGTGATCGGGGTGGGGCGGAGGCTGGGTGGAGTAGCCATGTCTCCATAAAGGGACGCACTCATCAGGTTTATTGATGCGCCCGTGTCCACCGTCGCCATGATGTCCTGATCAGCCACTTGTATTGCGCATTGTGGTAGTGTCATTATGCGTCGGGTGGCAGTGCCGATCATGTGCACCTTGTGTGGGGACCTTTCCTCCTCGTCGTCGTCCATATCACTGTTGCTGGGCCCTCCTTCCGCGCCTTCCGGCTCCACCACCGCGTGTACTGTCTGGCGGGGCTTGCTGAACTTTTTGGACCGACACACCTTTTCAAAATGGTTCATTTTCCCGCATCCGGAGCATATCTTGCCCCGTGCTGGACATTCTGGCGCCGGGTGTCTCGGGCCTCCACAGTAACCACATGACTGCGCCGAGGCTCCGCCCTGCGGAGTTGTTGTTCTCTTCACCCATTTGGGCTGTGGGCGGACCTGCAGTTTGTTCACCGGTTCCACTTTCATATTGGCCTGCAGAGCTGCTTCCATGTGGGCTGCCCTGGCCTTGGACAGCTCCTTCGTGCGGCCCAGCGTGAGAATGTCTGGGAGGGGTTTCCCGGACTCTTCTAGAATTCTCTCGCGCAGTTTGGCAGAAGCGCAGCCCTGTATGATCTGTCCTCTGATCTCCTCCGTGACATCCTGAAATCCACACGTTAGTGCCAGTTTCTTCAACCTCGAGTGATAGGCGTCCAGTGATTCTTCTGGCAGTTGCCGCGCTTGCCTAAAGATGAACCGTTCATAGTCTTGGTTGGCCATGGGTTCAAAATGCGCGTTGAGCGCGTTTATGAGCGTGTGGTGGGTTTTAGGAGTTGCTTCCGTGAGGGTGCGGGCGATGGAATGAATGTCCTTGCCACCAAGATGGAGGATCATGGCACGCTTCTGCTCCTTGTGGACCTTGGTGGCCTCAAAGAATATGAATAGCCTGTCCACCCATTCTTTCCACTTCGGTGCGAGAGTGGACGGTGCACCTTCCACCACGAACGGCTCAATGGGCGGAATGTTGGCCATCGCTTTGGACGGCCGGGAGGATGTCCGTGGGCAGCCGGGGTGTGATCCAGCGGCAGCCGGAGCGCCGGACGCACCTCGCACGACCAATCAGACTTCTGTGCGCCGCAGGGAGATGCAGGCTAGCGCCGCTCACCTGAGGAGAGCCAGGGATCAGAGTGTTTCCTCCAGGCAGGCAGAGCGGGGGGGGGTGTGTGGTAGCAAGGCACGAGCACCGCGGACACGTGGTAGTGCCCGCAGCCGCCTCACCCCAATGGGGACACACACACGCACCCTTAGCGGGGAATCGATCACCACCCTCGTCGCCAATTGTTGTGTCGGGTGTTCTCCGCTCATCAAGGGGCATCTAACCCTGACTAGGCCTAGCACGTGGTCCTAGAATAAACTCAGCCAGACACTGGGAATAAAGTTGCTTGGTCGGTCGGCGCGCGTCTCTGAACGCCCTCTCACGTGCTCGACCTCTTTTTATTATAGGGCGGTCACATGACCAACTTGTCCGTCCCTCCGGACCTCGGGGGCGGACCCTCGGGGACACAACAGCCTGAAGGGCGAACATGGCTAGAATGGCGGAGCCACGAGGAACGATATTCTGTGGTCTACAGAGGAGCCTTTCTGTATTGCATACATGATGGGAGCCTCAACTTTGTAAGCTGGCAGACTGAAATGTTCATCTCTACAAACTCCCACAATAATAATAATGTAAAAACACACAACTCTTGCTCGAGAGCGGACATGCGGCTGAGGCTTCTTGTCTTGGTCGAGATTGACTCTCAAGGACATGGGGCGTTTTCGACCAAAACTGTTGATTTCTGAGAGGCCAGCAGGACTCCGTATGGGCAGAGTCAGTCACATGTCCGATTGAGATTCAGTGCTTTGAAAAGTCAACTGTTAAGGTGGGGCGGGGATGTGGGTGTGGGCGTGGGGGAGGCTGAGCAGGTGGCTTTTCAGCTTGCAAGGCAATAGTTCGTCTAAGAAGAGGTGACGAGGTGGGATGTGCCGGAAGGGACGAAAGATGAGAGGGTTTTTGTATAACTGAACAAAAGATGTGTAGCAGCCCCTACAGCTGACAGAGAGCCAGACCAGACGGCATTATCTTACAAGATGTGGTAAAGTGTGAAGAGGCAAAACAGAGTGTGGAGGGCCGAGTACAGCAACTTTTAAGATGTGAAAATGTATTAAGAGCGCCTGTGAGGTGGCTATTGCAGCAGTGCTGCTTACCGGGACATTGTGATAATCATCAATCAATCAATCAAAGGGTTCTTTCTTGTAAAGCGCGACTTGTCACCCCAGGGGTCTCCAGGCACTAGGTCCGGACGTCCTTCGTTGAAGAGCCATGTCTTGAGCCTCTTTCTGGATTCTTCCAGTGAAGGACAGGTGCATAGGTGAAGGGGGAGGCTGTTCCAGGACTTGGCAGCGAGGTAAAAGTCGAAATATGTGTAGCACGGGCAGGGCCGGATTGGCTTTAACAGGCACCGGGCGTTTATCTGGTGGGCCAGAAGGGTGGGGGACGGTTTTGGACTGGTGGGGGCTGTTTTTGGTACAGGGGGCCAGTTTCGAGCAGTGCTCCAATATCGGACCCGTGTACCAAAGGCAGCAGCAGCAGTGCTTCCCACCGGCACCCCGTGTCCCCCTGCGGCTGGCCTGACTTAATTGCCTGGGCCTGTTTGCATTCCCAGTCCGGCCCTGAGCATGGGTGAACTCAATGGCTCCAAGGCACATGGATAACGTTGTTTATTTGGTCTTTTGTTGAACAAACTGGTGGACTCTTTAATTTGTATTCTTGTTCTGCAGGCTAACACACTTGATAGGTGATTTGTTGAGGGAGAGCCCCCAGACAGCATGAAGGCTGATTTCTCTAGTTGGTTCCTTTCAGAGGTGGCACGCTGGGGAAAAACAGTGGACAGGGATGAGCCCCAAGTAATCGCCAGTGGTTGTGATTCATTCAAGCATTACACCCATGCCTTTTTTTGTTTTCCTCAGTGCAATGCCCTATATGCGATGGATGTGCCCACCTCAAGAACAGCCCGATAGTCAATGATGGTAAGACTGGAAGCCAAGCTTCTTGTTAGTTCCAAAGGGATTAACAGCTGGTTATTGAAGGTAACACCGGTTCTTGGTTAAAACAAGTGGCATCATCTTCTAAGCATTGTCCTCTTCCACTTTTTCTTAGTGTCTACAATTTAAGAACTTCTCAACAAATCGATCACTTCTTTGTTTCACCAAATTTAAAGTCCTGGGACTACTCAAATAGATCGAGCCTTGTATGATAGTGAAATCTCAAATCTGTTCAGTCATTTTGGAAGCAGCTGTCTAGATCAAACACATTTCTGGAGTTTGGGAAAATACAGTTTCACGCCTCTGTTTACAGGAAACATGAAGTTATGGCTATTCTATCAAATTCTCCTGCTATCCTTAGAATATTGGTCTTTGTAGACCTTCTGACGAAGGAGCATCGTGATTGAATGAGTACTTCGGAAGGGTATCTAGGATCTGATACAAAAGGGGATATCAACCAGATTCCAGCACAAGAGGATGGAATCTGTTTTTATTCAGCACTTTTCTTTGCTATCAACACATGGAAGAAATGTGAGACCATATTGTTCAACTTGTATGGCATCCAAACAGTTTTGCAGATGATGTTGCCAGAAGAGTTCCTGTTGACTGCACGATGCCTGCTTGAGTACCTTCATCACACAAGCTCATGTGAAGTTTCTTTCGTTATGTGGAGGGTCTTGTGATCAGTTCAGGGTCCTATCACTTGAATTAATGTTGATCTTTTAGTGGTTCACCCGTAGCATAAAGATACAGCAGCCCATATTCCAGAGATTTTTAAAAAAGGCAAGCATTGAGGTTTTTTGTCATTGAGAGGAGCGGTGCTTTCGGAAGGTTCCCACTTACAGGGTTTAAGCAGCCTTATTCCACCAGTGGCCTGACAGGAAGTGTTTTACTTCCCAGACTTCGGATAAAATCAAAATCCAGAGCATCCCTCAGATTGAGGCCCTGTTAAATGCGAATGCTGCTCCACATTGTGTCGTTTTGTGGGCAGTTCACAGCAGTGAGGAGATGATCGGAAGTTTATTTTATTATGATATTAAAAAAACATTGAAACTTTCCTTTTTCACAACCTGGGGCTGCACCCATTTTCTTTTTGGTGCCTATGGTCAAGACACCTTCAGGGTAAACATGCGCATAATAATCTTAATGAGTTATCAATTTGTGGTTTTATTGCCCTAATACTAATTTGGGTCTTTTTGCAGTACTTGCTATTGTCGGTGTAAGGGTTACATCGTGCCGTAAAAAAAATGGTGTCCCTCGCAGTGGTATTTCATTGGTCTGCCTTAATGGGACAAAAGACATGAATAAAGACATACTGAGACGCAAATATACCTACCCAGGTGTAACTCTTCCCTTTTGTGCTTTCCACAAATTCCGAGTGCATTTACACCTAGGTGGATACTTTTATATCTTCACCCTCTCAAACAAGGGGGTGGTGTAGCATCCTACAATAGAATTTATGAGTGTAAAGTTTCCACTAGTAACATTCATCTATTGGTCGAGATCTACGCCACCGTGCTGCAGATCTCCTTATGGGAAAGTGTAGAGAAATTAAATTAAGTTTATCACATCCAAATCTATCTATGTATCTATTTAACTCTTTATATATCCACATATATACATGCATAGTATAAATGTAAAATAATGTAAAATATTTATTCATAGGGTGCGTGGCTAGCAGCCAACGAAGATGGCCGCAGCCTGAGAGAGCTCCGAGGCCGATAAAGTCTCTCCCCATCAATCCTGACATAAATCTGCATACACATCGCCATCCGAATCCTGGGAATGGGCACCGGAAGGCTGCAGTAACAATCGCTGCCGATTTCAGCAAGCGACAAAAAAATGGAAGAAGGAAACGCCGTGTGAAGAGTCCGCGGCCTGTGTGCCAATTCTGAGCTGAGACCTAGCGTAGATGCGACGGAGCTGTTGAGGAGAAAAGAGACGGAAGACTGCTTGGTGGAAAATCGCTGGGGACCCAGTGCCGTGCCATCTCCAATACCGTGCAAGGAACCGGCAGGCTGACGACAAGAAACAGAAGGGCTCCGGTGGACAACCGCACAGATAAGTACGACGAGTGACGAGGCACCGGTGAGTTGATATAGAACCGGACGGAGTTTGGAGGGGCCGCAGCGGGAAAGAGACACTGGCACGCAAACACAAAGCGTGGTGTGGGAAAACCAAGACCTGGGAGCATCGGGAAGCTGTGTGCAGCGAGGATACACAGCGTGCATGCCAAAGGCACCGGCGGCCGGGGATAAGGAGCAACACTGTATGGCGCCATCGCAGACCTGGAACCGAGACACCTGATGCGGCATAAGGAGTCTGCATTACGGCAGGGAACAATTAGACATAGGCGACATCCCGCTGCCACAGAGCGAGGAAGAATCACAAGCGGGGCCTGAATCCCGACGGCCAGATATGCAAAGGCCGACATACACTGGTGGTGTTACAACGTTTGCGCAGGGATAGGAAAGAAACGCGCAAAAGTATCACCCTTAAGGAACACTATACTGCCGAAGATCCAGGTAGTCAATATGCGCCTCGGACCCTAAATCACATCAGCTGTAGGTACGGGAGAAAACCGAAAGGCTGTGCGTGAACACTATTCACGCAGTCAGGCAGCGGTGAGTACCCAGAGATGGCATTGGGAGACCCACCATGCACTCACATCAAGGAAGGGAGAGGCCAACGCGCGGCGCAACAGAACAAATTAGAAAAATATGCCTACCAGAGTGAACAGCTACCTGCCACGGGGTCGCAAACGGGCTGAGAAGATGGCCCTCAGTTCACAGCCACTAAGGAAATAACGTTCCAGGACATAATGCTTACACTGACCCAGATGCAACCATTGATTGGCACTATATCCACGGACATCACATTGCTGAGGGCAGATGTTTCTAAAATCAGTACTAGACTGACATAGGTTGAATCCACGACGGCAGCGCTCGCCTCCGATACAGCGGCATTGCAACGACAAGTTCGTAAACTGGAACAGGCACACAAACAAATGGAAGCTAAGTTCGATGACCAGGAAGGCCATTCCAGACGCAATAATATTTGCCTGGTGGGAGTGCCTGAAAGTGTGAAAGGGCCAGGTCTCGACCACTTTGTGGAAGACCTTATTAAGACCAAACTGCAACCATGAGGATTTTCCAGTTTCTTCTCGGTGGAATGGGCACATCGAGTGCCCGGAGGATGGCCTCGACCGGGCACCCCACCCAGGCCTATACTAGCACGCATGTTTAACTTTCGCGACCTAGACGCAATTCTACAAGCGGCCCGTATTTCCCCCCATGTAGGTGGAAAGCAGCACAGTGATGATGTATCCGGACTACATGGCAATGGTGACGAGGCAAAGATGAGACTTCATGGAAGTGAAAATAGAACTGTGCAGTTGCAACCTAAAATATGCAATGCTCTTTCCAGCGAAATTGAGAGTGGAAGCAGATGGAAAAGCATTGTTTTTTACCTCACCGTAGGAGGCCCACATTTGGCTTGAGGGATGGAGAAAGGCCGGGGAGCCCAGACGACAGAGACAAAGACAGCTACCTGGTAGATCGGGAGAGTCCACAGTGCTCGAAGTAGGGACGCCTACTGAGGCGGCGTCGCAAACCATGACAAGAGACTCAGATTAGGACTAAATCTGCCAGAACAGTGAAATACCTATGGGACGGCCCCTACGGGACAGAGGATTGGCCTGCCTGTGATGGGTTGCTGGTAGAAACAGTAGGGATTTAGACATAGGAGCCAATAAGCACCAATCCACTGGTCCCGATGGATGATGGGGCCAACGTTACTGAATGATATAAGTCAAGACGTGGACATAACGCTGGACTAAATGAGAGACCCGGAATGGTCGTGAGCAGCTCTCCCCCCCTCACGCAAGTACACAGGTCTGGGAACTAAGCACTCTCCTAAGTTGGGGTGGTGGGTAGTTCAAAGTACGCTATGCAGGGAAGCAGGGAGGTGGGAGGGAGGAAGGGTTCAGTTCAGGAGGTTTGAGTTTGATTATGTTATGATACACACGACAAGAGACAACACCATGCGACCTAGAAACAAGACATACATAGTATACGACACCTTAAGCCTTACGGTCCATGACAACTACAAATTCAAACATTCCAGACGCTAAAGTAAGGCACGCTCCCCTCATGGTACTATCCTGGACTGTGAACGGGTTGGGGAATAAGATAAATAGGGGCCTGGTTCTTCAGTATATCAAGAGAAAGGGACCAGCAGTGGCACTGCTACAAGAAACGCATCTGACAGGCACAGCATGTAATGCCCTGGACAGATGGGGTTACAAAATGGAGGTACACTCAGAATTCACTTCAGGCTCCAGGGGTGTGGCAATCCTGACCCAAAAGCAATACCCCCTGGTACTGACCGGATCCTGTGCAGATGACCAAGGGAGATTTGCCGCAATCTCATGTCAATGGAAAGGGAGACACTACAACATGGTCTTGGTTAACATTTCACCTGCACTGCATCAAGCTGCACTCCCAGCGCAGGGGAAATTTCTGTTATCGCTCCCTCAGGGGGAACTTGTCATAGGGGGAGATTTTAACGCCATAGTTGACGCCGCCATAGATAGAAAACCCCTCAGGGTCCATAATGGTGCTGATCTCAAATTAAATGACTTCGTAAACGCGATCGGACTCACGGATGTCTGGAGAGCCAGGCGCCCTGAGCAACGCCAGTATACCTTCCACTCATGGGCACACAATAGTCTTTCTAGAATAGATTACATATTTACACTGGCAGCAGGGATGGAAAGAGTACAAGAGGTGGTGAATTTGCCCAGGGGCATATCAGACCACTCACCAGTATGGATGACATACACATCCTTTATGCCGGGGAGACGTAGACTGTTTCCGTTCTACCCTGGCTACTTGAAAAACAAAGTGATTAGGATGGGCCTAATTACTACCACCAAACAATATTTTGCTGAGAACATACACTCAGTGCCTGCACCAACGACACTGTGGGAAGCATATAAAACAGTTTTACGTGGTCAGGCGATTTCGTTGTTGACAAATTACAAAAAAGAGCAACAACACCAGATCCACAAGTTAGAACACCAGTTAACATGTGCCGAGATGACCACGCCACGACTATCACAGAGGAGACGACGCATCGACTGCATCTAGCCCAACAAGAATATAAGGCCTACACATGGGAAGAGACAAAATCCAAACTCATGAACACGCAACATACTGTTTATGAACAAGGTGATAAGGTAGAAAAAGCTCCTGGCATGCCTAGATAAAAAAGAAATAGCTAATAGATGGATAGCCCAACTGCAGACAGAACGGGGAACCATGACCTCAGATCTCCAACAAATCGTAGACATATTAGCGACTCAACATGAGACAATACACACCATTGGCCACAAATACACTGGAAGAAAACTTAGCCTTCTTAAAAGATAAACATGCAACAGGGTTGAGGCAAAAGAAGTCTGCACCTATTAACATATGTGGCTAATGATTCTCACGATGGTGCTTGTAAAACCAGGGAACACAACCCTATCTGTTCCCTCTTGAGCAAAGCCCTAATTACAACATAAATTGAAAATGGAATCAGCACCCATCAAACAAAAATTGTGATCAGTCTTTTCTTATCTTAAGTAAATTAAGGAAAAGGATTTCATAATAAGCAGGTCCGGACTTCAGTGGTGATTGTGTTCAATTCTTTATTAGTCGATCCAAAACAGATAAAATCCAACACATAAAGGCACTCAATTTGTAGCTCTTCTGTAAGTAATTACAGGATGATTGCCCATTTTCTTACTGATTACTGGGTCCAACTGAAGGATTTTCCAGTTCTTTTTTATGATGAATGGAACAAACAGAGCAAGAACACCATTCAAAGATTCACCAAAAGAAAATACAACCAAAAAGTGGTTCAAAGTTGTTGGGAAAGAGCGAATCAGAAACCAAGAATGGAATGCCTACAACAAAAAACTAAAGAAACAAATCAAGAGGAGGAACCAATCAGGCTGATCCTAAATTACAGCCAGGAGTCAAAAAGAATCAACCAGATCATAAAAAAGAACTGGAAAATCCTTCAGTTGGACCCAGTAATCGGTAAGAAAATGGGCAATCATCCTGTAATTACTTACAGAAGAGCTACAAACCTACAAGACCAGCTAATACAGAGCCACTATAAAACACCAACTCCCAAGAAAGTGTGGCTAAAAACCAAAGGCTTCATCAAATGTTATAATTGCAAAGCATGTGAGATTGCCAAACCGACAACTGAAATAACCATGCCAAACAAAAAAACATGGCAAATCAGGGAATGCATCACGTGCAATAGCCATTACACAGTATATATGATTGAGTGCCCCTGCAAACTCAGATATATTGGAAGCACCATATGTGAACTTAAAAAACACATCCTGGAACATGCGCGTGCAACAACACATAAAGACAGAAACAACGCAGTCGCAAAGCATATGGAGACCCATCACAAGGGGGTCTGGAAACAATTACGCTTTTGGGGCATCGAAACAATGACTCCTTCAGAAAGAGGAGGACACAATGAGAAAATACTGCGGCAAAAGGAGTCAAGACACATACTAAACTTCAGGACAATGACCCCTTTTGGCCTTAACCAATCGGAGGAATTATACATACACCTGAGAATGTCTAAAGGTCTTGAAATTCCACAAAAACAATCCTAATCCTGAAAAAGAATCCCGTTTACAGACAATTTTAATTGACACTTTCACAAATTTTCTCACAAACTAAACCACAGACTAAAACGAACCAGAACTACAGTATCTGCCAAATGAGACAATCATTACAAGCCCACTGGAGGGCTGAAAATGACAAATCAAAAATCCTCACCCGGGGACCCAAAATAACAATAACAAAATATTAAAATATCAAAAATAACATCAGCCAAGAAACTCGCCAAAGGTAGGACTGCCGGTGCAACTTTGTGGACCACAAGACCCACAAACCCCGTGGTCAGGACGCAGCGAAACTGATCTCATCAATTCCGGTTGGCCCACTGGAGGGCAACAACTGGAACTAACTCGGTCACACATCACCCACCCAATACAGGCGGAACATTTGAACTCACTGTGTGATTGGTAGCCACATGAATGCTTCCGTGAAAACAACGGAAAACAACAACATACAAATTGGACTACATAACCCAGAATTCTGAAGGGTGGGACTTGATGTAAAGGCCTTGTGATACTAACCACGCCCACCAGGGCGGTGACTCTGTGTTTCAGGAAATGTGGTTTGTTTATATATCAGTGGTAATGCACTTTTCAAACTGACCGTGACCAAGACAGCGGAGGCTGTCGAAACGCGTTGGTTGTTGCCTTGGTTTTGTTTGACACCCCATGGATTGAAATAAATAACTTTGAAACCAACTTCCTTGTGAATTATATTGGGTAATTGCGACTCCAGGATTTTCGAGGAAGGAATCGTTGTTTGGATATATATATATATATATATATATATATATATATATATATATATATATATATCCAAACATTTTGGATATATATGGAACATTTTGTCCGACCTCCATTGACTCAGGACAGGCAGGGATCGGGCCAGGCGGGAAAACAGATCGGCTGAGGAAAGGCAATGTCAGGGCAGGCGGGGGACGGGGCGGGCGGGGGCACGGGCTGCTGGGCAATGTTGGGGGAGGCAGGGGTAGGGGAAGCCTGAATGCTCCCGGACAAGGTCGGGACGGGCTGCTTGTATATATATATATATATATATATATATACGGGCTGCTTGTATATATATATATATATATATACAAGCAGCCCGTCCCGACCTTGTCCGGGAGCATATCAATCATGCCTATCCCGGATGTGTGAGTCGGGAGTTGCTGGACTAAACCCACAGTTACCAATCGTAAAACTTACAGCTTTCCACTGTGAATTACAGGGACTTACGAACGAATTTAAGGTCCTACTGAATTAGACCCACTTCTTTCTCGCCTTCAGCAACCGGTTAAATGTTCTCTGCTTTACCGGACTAGGCACGATTGATATCGACTGCTCGTTTTGTACCAACCGTTTCTCAACTGAACTTCTGAGTCAGAGGTGTACCGCCCAACTGATCTGGCCTTGCTACACCTTCACAGTTTTTTGTGGTGCTTCCCCGTCCCCCGTCCCCCAACTGTCCTTAAGAAGACCCGCAGCAGAGGTCGTGATTTTCCCGTATTGCGCCAGGGTCGAAACGTCGACGATCCCCCATTTTTAATTTCTTAAAGCCTATACCAGTCCCTCCCTGTCCCCTTGTATAATAGTGTATATATACTGTGTATGGGTAGGCTTTATATGTGCAATGTAAAAATATTTTCTTTGTTGCACTGAATCATCCTAAATCTTTGCCTACAGCTTTTTTCTTCTCATCACTTGAGCACCAACTTTCCTTTTTTCCTCTCGTTCAAATTTTATGAATATGTAAATAAACTGCAGTATAATTTGTCTTGATACTGTTGTGTTGGGTTCATTGCATTTACAGCTGAATTAGCTAATAATACATCTCCATGTGTGTGTTTGTTCAGATTAAGTCTGACTTTTGTTGATTGTGAATAATTAATACTCATATCATTTGTATTGTTTAAAAATTGTGTCTAGGCGCTCATAGGTGGGCACACATAAAGACAGTGGCGTATTGAGATGCCACAGACACTCACACGCCTAGATACAAGCAGATATACACAGACAGGAAGAAAGAGTTGCAAACAGAGACGAATACACATGCAGTTACCAGCACACACTGACACATTGACAACATGATGGATTAATCTGACGAGTCAATGTGTGGAACAGTGTTTTGGCTGTTTGTGGACCTGTTATGGTTTGGCAGGCTGGTTTACGGTTAATTTCCTTGATATGCCACAAACTGCCTGCAGCATTCACAAATGCACATAGTCTCTGCTACCTTACAAAAACACCTACACAGTGTGCCTTTATAAGTTCAAACTGCCCTGGTTCACAAATGTGTTTCACTTTTTTAGCTATTTGATTCACTAATGGAGGCCACTTTTATTTTTGTACCTGGGCCTATTTTTTTCCCAAGTAGTACCCTGGGTGCTGCCTTGTAACCGAACTGGTCCTGGCAGGGGATGAATGGTACGCTGGGCACATCAACTCTGTGATCACTGGGAGGCCTGCAGGGTGACTACTTATGTGTATGTAACATGACAACCCTATAACTACACGACGAATGCAACTGTGCGCACAAAAAAACGCAAGCATAAAGTCTACCCAAGCTACAGGGGCCTCAATTTAATCGCTAGAGCTAATAAGTGTTTAGCAGGTACTGGGGTCAAATGCACTTCAGATGCATGATAGTACAAACACTGTGTTCACTGAATTTGGTTACCGCTTTTTATATTAATATATAGTCACAAAGTGCTAATGAGCTGTAATACGCGTTGCTGTTAATTACTGATGCAAGTCTTTACTTATTTTTATCGATCCCGGAAGGGTACATGTATGAGTCGGCCCTGCAAGTGTTCGTATCTGTGACCTTCAGGTGACACAGCTGCTGCCTCAGTTAACCTGGTAACGTGAGTCTCTGTACACAAGCTGTAAAAGAAAGCCATGCCGCTCACCTGACGTTGGTGAACTCTGAGTTCTTGGCAGCACGTGCGTCTCGTCTGCGCCTACAGACGTCAACGGCTGTCACGTCACGCCACGCAGCTGCTCCGGTCTGCGCTTCACCATGGGGACTCCGCGGCTCTGAGGGTCTCACTGGCGCGGGAGATGGGGGCACCTCAGCCGCCGGGCAGGCGAAGCTGTACTCTGTTCCTCGGGTGGGGCTGCAAGAGTGCCCGGGCGCTACACACAACGGCTGGGCGTCCTAGCGACGGCTGCCTGGTTACCGACCGGAGCTGTCAGCAGATTTCTGTGTCAGCCGCCTTTGAACATAGATTGGCATTTCATAATTGGGATTTAAACAACGCTGGGAAGAGAGGCCGGCATTGAATGTGGGATTGTTTTGAGCAACAGAATAACTTTAAGAGTAGCTGGTTGGTGATTTATATATACTGCTGGGTGGGAATGAAAACTGAATGGAACGCGTCTCTGTCTCTCGCTCTCTCCCGCGCTCCAATCCCCCACCCCTCCCAAGTCGGGTGTGCGCACAGATGGGCCGCATCCATCCACTATTTCACAGGGTGGATGCCGTCCACCCTGCCAAGAAGTTGCGCCCCAAATGAAAAATATGCTGATCTTGTCTCTACAATTTTCAAACACAGGGACACATTTTGGGGCAGCCTGCACTTGTCTGCTTTCCATCCTTGGCAATGTGCAGGCAGAGAGGGGGGTGGGGGTTCTTATTTCAGACTCCAGCTGGGCGCATAACAAAGGCCGAATTTGAGGGTTCATCAGACCTCCTTTTGTTCTAGTCTCCTGACTGGGAGCTATCTGTAGTCTCACATCTAGATGCAAAAGCAGTGGAGGAGAAACAAAGGTGCACAGCTTGTTAGCACTTTACACGTACTTAGGATTGCGCTGCCTTGAGTTATTGTGTGTCAGGTAGACATTGCATTAGTGGTGCATCCTCCCACCCATGTATTTTGTTAACAAATAATATACCCAGCCTTCTAAAGTAAGGCACACTAGCTTTCCTTAGATCAGCTCTCTAGTTTCACTTCCATGTGAAAGGATTGAGGTTATTCCCTATTTATGAGAGGGAGAATTCCAGCTAAGCCCCACTAGTTAGTTCAAGTCCCATTATGGCTTTGAGAAAGTCAAAGTGCCTCTGTGGTGTAGCATGCCATTCGGAGCAAGCCTAATATTGGCAGCCCAGTATTAAGTCTTACCCACTCTCAATGGAGTGGAGGATCGGACTGCCCTGGCACGCATCCGTGGCCGGCGGTAAGCAGAAGATGGATGCTACGGTAGAGGCGGCAGGCACCCACATGCTCCTTTGCCTATGTGGTAAGCCTCCCTGAATCCGGCGGCAGGTATTGGGTCCTCTGGGATTATTGGGTAATTGAATAATTGCTCTTCCTCCGCGGGTAATAGCTAGCTTCTCCTTTAAAGGTGCATTCTGCTCTGGAGCAACAGCCCTCTCACCTCACCAAGGCCCCCCTCCAGGCATACAGGGTTTGTGACAATGCACACAGTAAAACGACCCCTTCGGATCACAGCATTGCACAGATCAACAGCACTCTTCTTGATAGAGCAATGCACCAGGGGGCAGCCCTCAATCATCAAGGAGAGTAGACAGAGGGAGAAATAGGGGAGGCGGCTTGGGGATAATCTATAGAAACAAGTTTAAAATTAAAATTGATCCCTTACTAAATGCAGACTGTGAACTATTATCCTTCAAGATTGACATAACTAATAAATATTCTCTGAATGGCCTTCTTATCTACCACCCTCCAGGTACTAGATGCAAGTTTCTCCAATCAGTTCATTCACTAGTAGAGGGGGGGGCATGCAAGAACGATTATACAGTACTTGGAGACTTTAATTTCCACTTAGACTGTAAGGAGGATAAAGATACAGAAGCTATCTTGGAGATTATGAATTCTTTCAATCTCCCTCAACTAGTCCATCAGCCTAATCATAATGGAGGACATACGTTGGATGCAATTTTTTCTAACTATAATTCCAACTTGGTCTAAGATATTCTGCCCCTTACATGGTCTGACCATAAAGCAGTACTATTCCAACTGACAGTCCAGCCTCCCTTTCAAAATAGGGAACATGACATTAGCCAGTTATCATTGTACCAGTGGTCCTAAACGAACTTTGATACCTTAGAACACCAAGCCACATGTACTCTGCGACCAGACCCAAATGAAGCCTCAGAGACGTACTCCAATTGGCTAAACACGGCCATCTCAAAAGCGGTCCCAAAAAAAGGCACCAATAGAAATAAAGTAAAAAAATCTGCACCGTGGTATTCGGATGCTCTCCTGCTTCAAAAACAAAATTGCAGGAAACTAGAAAGGGCTTGGAGGCTAAAATACGGCCCGCTGATAAAATAATATATAAAAAGGCCTTGGCCAATTATAAAGTAGCCATTATCCAAAATAAATCATCTTTTTTCACTCAGCAAATAGAAGCTTCGAAAAATTCGGCCAAATAACTCTTCCTGGTCATAAACAAATTGACAAAGCTCCCTGAGTCGAAAAGTAACAACATCAGTCAATCTTTTTGTTAAGAAATTGCCTCATATTTCCGCCACAAAGTGGAATTAATATATAATAAATTTTCTATCTCCAGTGACCTTTCATTTAGCAAAGGCTACATAAACGTCTTTGATGTAGACAACATTAGTTTTTCTGCTAAACTTACACAATTCACAGTCACCACTTCGGATGAAGTCTTAAAACGAATTAATTCCACAAAGTCAGGACCACCATTCGACCCATGCCCTCCTTCGGTACTAAAACAAATACCAGCTCTCATTGCAACACCTTTAGCCAATATCTTTGATGGCATGTACAACACAGGTATTTTTCCAGATCTTTGGAAAAGAGCTTCCATTCTGCCGCTCTTGAAGAAGACAAATTTAGACCCAGATAATCCAGCCAATTACCGTCCGATCACCAGGTTACCTTTTCCGGCCAAATTGGTGGAAAAACTGATAAATAAACAATTATCAAAGTTTATTCAGGATAGTCATCTGTTGGATCCCTCTCAGTTCAGCTTTAGGGCCGAACATAGCACGGAGACGGTTCTAATAAAAACAACGGATGAGCTAAGAACTGTCCTGAATAAAGGGGGCTCTGCAGCACTTATCCCTTTGGACTTGTCGGCAGCCTTTGATACGGTTGACCATGTTACTCTTGTCTACCGTCTCAGTAAATTAGGCATTGCAGACAAAGCCCTGTCTCTACTCCAATCATTCCTGACAAATAGAAACCATTCTGTTATGTTGGAGAATTTCTCTTCTGGTTCCTTTTTACTCCCTTGTGGGGTTCCACAAGGATCATCTTTGGGTCCTCAGCTTTTTAATATTTATGTTTCAGAACTTGCCCCTCTAATTAGATCTTTTGGTTTTTCCCCCACGTCTTATGCAGACGACACCCAAATTGTGGCGGCAGCCTCGAACAACATAGATGCCACTTCCTTCCAGTTCCACAACTGTATGAGAGCAGTTAGAGGCTGGATGGAAATGCATCGTCTCAAGCTAAATGCTGAGAAAACCGAGGTCATACTCTTTGGCAACAACCCCTCTTTTTGGAACTCAGCATGTTGGCCAACAGAGATGGGAACTCTTCCCATTCCTGTACAAAAAGCAAGAAATCTGGGTTCAATAATAGACAAGTTAAGTTTTGATAAACACATCAGCTTGGTCGTCTCGGCCAACTTTAACACCCTAAGGATCATTTAAAAGATTCTTCCGTTTATCCCCATGACCACCAGAAAAACTGTTGTCTCTTTATTGAACTTATCGAAATTGGATTACTGTAATGGTCTTCTTGCCAAACTTCAAAAACAACATTTGAAGAAACTTCAGAGTGTACAGAATGCGGCAGCCAGGCTTGTTTTCGACTTGCCTACATTTCACCCAGTTTCATTTGCCATCAAGGAATTGCATTGGCAGAAGGTTGCAAACCGCATTAAATTTAAGGCATTATGCCTTACTTTCAAAGCCCTGCACAATGAAGGCCCTTGCTATTTAAAAATAATCTCTTTCATGGTATGTTCCTAATAGAGAACTTTGCTCTAAAAATGCCATGACAATGCCCTTCTCCAGATATAAGAGACAAAGATGGGGAGGCAATTGTTTTACCACCGAAGCCCCTGACCTGTGGAACAGCTTACCTATAAACATCAAAGCAGCCCCAACTTGGTTGGAATTTAGGAAGCTAATAAAAACCTGGGTTTTAAATTCTTTGGTGCATAATCACTTTCAGCACCTATTACCCTCACCTAACTGCCACTCAAACAGCGCCAAGACACCTATGGGTATTCGAGCGCTTTAGAAACATTTTAACATAACATAACATCAATGCGGCCCCCACCTGGCATACAGAAGTCATGGGCAGCACACAGGTTTTTTGCATTTTTTGTGTGTAATTCAGCCACTAAATGGACATCTCTTTATTTCTCCAATTTAACATCAAAGGTAAACATTTTTCCTTTAATTCTTGGTACATGAGGTTAGAGTGTGACTGGCAGGCAGAAGCCACATGAAAGTCAAGTGTCAAATACATGCTATATGTGGCCTAGATTCTCATGACCATATTCCAAGAAGGAGGGAGTGAGAAGTGATACAGGGTTCGCTCACCTTCTCATAGACCTAACCATACAAAAACAACAGGAGGGACCCCCTACCATGCTCAATCTTTTTCTCCATACCAGCCCAGGGGGATCACCATATGGAATTGAGAGGACTCTCGCCCACGATAAGTCCAAGTGGCATACTTCATCAGAGTCCTCCTCCAGTGTATCTGGGCAGGCTTAACCTTGGTATCCAAGGAAGCTCTTTGGCTATTGAATGGGATACTGAATTTAAATTTGTTATATTCCCGAGTTAGGCCCATGTAGTGAAGCAGCTTGTTTCTTACAGTGGCCTATTTTTCAGCAGTAACCTTTTGCACATATTTGCGTGCATGACAATGTCGGATTAGTTTCCCTGAAACTAAACTTGTTTACAAATCTAGCTCCGCACAACTTCATCAAAATGCCCTGAACATCATGTACAAGGTCTCTTTTTGCACTATGTACAAATGCCATTTCTCTTCAGGCACGGGTCGACAGGGCTAGCTACATATCCATAAGATCCCTAATCTACACTCACATCACAAGGCTGCTTTCTAATATAAAAGATGAGCATACCGATAGATTAGTAGAGGAGGCACTCCAGCAGACACCAGAGCTCCTTGCATGCTGAGAAATCACCATGCAGCGATCTGACATCTCGTGAGGGGTGTCCAGTTCAAGACCAAGATGGGGTCCTTTATTCTCTCCCACCAAGTAATGGGGTTGGATCGTCCCTTGGGAGGATTCTTGGCTCTACACCTACACACACTCTTTTTTTTTTAAACTCTGTTTATTGATTTTCCAACACAAAACAATACAGGGGTTTGGATTCACGATTCGGTGAGACAATACTTGTGGCAGAGAAACATTGATGGTAAATGGTAATTCAACATTACAAATAGCAGCATCGGCGAGCATCAGGGCAAATACAGTGGAAGTCAGTTAGAGGTAATGCCAGGATATTGGTATGTAGAGGAAAGGGGCATAGCACAGTAAGCGACTGGGGAGTGTCAGGGGTGAACATCTGATGGTGATAGGTACATTGACAGTAGATAATGTTGTATCATGGCATTCGGTAGGGTATGAAAGTAGACATGTAGCAATGGAATCTAATCTAAAATCGCCCAGTGGTTGCCGCAGTTGTAAGGCGAAACCCGTCAAACCTGGGCATCAGCGCTGGTCTGGGGGGCCACCTCTGTGCTCATATCTCGATCTGCCTGGGCCAGTAGGTAACTCACCAGGGGACCCCAAATGTCAGTAGGCCTACTAGGAAGCGGGAGGAGGTCAGTGAAAGTCACGTATTGCTCCTGACAGTAAGTCATATCTGCGAGCCAGTCCTTAAATTTAGGGGCCCTGCCACGTCCCCATCTACATGCAACGCGTCGTTTCGCTAGAAGCAACGCAATATCTAAGAATTTCCTGCAGGACCTAGGGATATGTGGTGTGTGTCCTAGGATCATTAGCAATGGATCAGGATTTATGGATTGTTCAGTCATTGATTCGAGGGCTTCATGCACTAGTTGCCAGTAGTGGCAAACAGGAGGGCACTCCCATGCAAGATGTAGGAAATCGGCATGCTCCGCACAGCAACGCTCACATCTATCGTTGTCGGACAGGCGGAACCTGTACTTTTTTACCGGGGTGTAGTATAGGCGTTGTAAGAATTTATAATGGATTATCTTGAGTCTGCTACTGGATGATATTACAGCCGTAAGGTTACAGCAATATAACCACTGGTCGTCAGTGATCTCAATCGCTAGCTCAGAAGCCCAGTGCATTCGAGCCCTGGCGTCCGGACCCGGAGTACACGCCCTGATGTGGCGATACATGCCTGACACTAAGTGTGAGCCATCCTGCGAACACAGCATGTAGTGCAGCGGAGATAGGACCTCAGGTTCATTGGGAAATTCAGGCAAGATGTCCCTCATCCCCTGGCGCAGCCTCAAATAGTAAAACATTTCAAGCGGACTGTAGGTGTGGGAAGTAAAAAACAGTTCCGCAGTTTTAAACTGGCCAGCAGAGAAGAGGTCACCTCAGCTGGTGGCTCGTAAGCGTTCACAGAGCAACCGGAAGCCACGTTCCTGGAGGAGGGCAAGCTTAGGGTGAAACGTCAGCAGCAACCGAGGAGAATATAGCAAACTGCACATCAATCTCTTAGCTATCCGGCTCCAAGCATATATAGTGCATGTGACGGAGGTAAACGGTGTTGTTATGGATGAGGCCGGACAATAGAGGAGTCTATTAAGGGGAAGAGAATGTGCAATCCAGTCCTCCACCGCAAGTTGTGGCATGAATGGAGTGGGAATCACCCAATGATAGGCATAATGCGCTTGAGCACATAAATAGTAAGCCTCGAAGTCGGGTACATCAAAACCCCCTTTATCGTATGGCTGAATCAGCATGGACCATTTCTGCTGCGGGCTCTTGCCTCCCCAGAATAAGCAACATAGCTCCGACTTTAAAGTCTTAAAAAAGAAAGCTCCCGGGTAGTAGGGGATGTTAAGGAAGAGATAAAGAAATCGGGGTAGCACTATCTTTTTGATAAGTGAAGCACTTCCAGCCATGGAAAGTAGAAGGGTGATGGAGCGATCTACCGATGTGGTAAGTTTTGTAATTGCTATACCGTAGTTTGAACTCATGGTTTCATCTTTATCACGTGAAATCTGAATTCCCAAGTTTCGTAAGTCCGATCGACACCATTCTAGAGGATAGTCGAGGGGGAAGTTAGGAACTGCGTCAGTGAGCTGGTAAAATTGCGACTTAGCCCAGTTTATATGTACACCAGACATTCTACCAAATACAACGAATTCCCTGAGCAAGGGATTCAGGTTCGATGCTGGATCCTTGACAAATAATGTCATGTCGTCAGCATATAACGACAGTCGATCTGGCGCTGGAAACAGCGAAACGCGATGTCGCGGTGCAGTTGGCGGAGTCTACAAGCAAGTGGCTCAGCGGCTATCGCAAACAAAAGTGGGGACAGTGGGCACCCCTGACGAGTGCCCCTAGAAATGGCAATGGAAGGTGAGAGGCGGCCGTTGATCAGAACTTTCGCTGTTGGTTGTGTATAGAGCAGTTGAACCCAGGAAATAAACAATTTAGGGAATCCCATTCTTGTTAGAACGGTGAACAGATATGGCCACTCGACCGAGTCGAAGGCCTTGGTGGCATCTAAAAAGACCGCTGCGACGGGTAGGTCGGGGTGCACTGTGCGGAGCAGGGAGAATAGAGTGCGCAGGGTATGGGAGGTGGATCGACCCGAGACAAAACCAGACTGGTCTGGTAAGACAATCCGGGTCATAAGAAGAGACAGTCTGGTAGCTAGTACCTTCGCTAGTATTTTGACATCGCTATTCAAGAGCGAGAGCGGGCGATAAGAATCACAAGCGCTGGGGCTCTTGCCAGGCTTTAATAATGAGGTAATGACGACCTCGCACATTGAACAAGGTAGAATGCCGTCCGCTAGTGACTCCTCGAAGACCTCACGGAGAACAGGGGCCATGATGTCGATGTAGGCTTTGTAAAACTCCGCCGGGAGTCCTTCTAGGCCGGGAGCCTTCCCATTCTTAAGTGACATGATAGCATCACGGATTTCATCTAATTCAAATGGGGCAGCCAGGAAGGCCCTGTCGCCATCACTGAGCCAGCAAAGAGCTACATCGCTCAGGAAATCATCATATGGTACATCAGCGGTTGTGGCGGTGGTGTAGAGTGCATGATAATGAGAAACGAAAGCAGAGAGTAGGTCATCTGAGTTTCTGACCGTGTGCCCTTGGTCGTTTACAACTTCCAAAATCGTGTTGTGGTTATTTGAGGCACGCGTCATTACCGCCAAGGCCTTGCCCGGTCTGTCTCCCTCACAGTGAAGTAGTGTGGCTCACTGGTTAGAGGCGGCAGACCCGAGAGCAGAGGACGGCCCGGGACCAGGGTTCGATTCCCGGCTCGGCAGGTTTCTGGACCAGGGTCAGCGGACTCGATAATTCTCTCGCCTCGGTGCCCACTCTGATCAGCGAGGACACTCGGCAACTCTGGGCATTAGCTTGCCTCATCTTCACTAACGGCCCCACCAGACCGCCGGGGATGCCTGGTCTCACCCTGGAGATACCCATCAAGGGACCATCTCTCAGGGAAGCCAGGAAGGGTTTCGCAGCGGTCGAAGTGCCTTGGGACCCTCCGGGTAAGTAGTGCGCTATATAAATGCCTATACATTTACATTACATTTACAGTATTTTCTAGCCTGCCAGTGTTTCCCTTTAAACTTTGCTTCCCTGTTGGCCTCCGCTTCGTAACTCGTGTGTCTCTAAACTCTGCGTGGGTGTCACCACCGTCCCCCTCTACCATCCGAGCCTCCAAAGCCTTCAGTTTACTATCGAGGTCACAGATCGTGCGCTGGATGCCTCGCAGAATTCCGAAGCTTTTCGATATGCAATATCCCCTTATCGTTACCTTAAATGCTTCCCAGATGTGTTTGACAGAGTCGACAGAACCCTTGTTTCTAGGAAAAAATGCGTCAATTTCATCTCCAAGTTCAGTGCGGAACACAGCGTCTAACAGGACTGCTGGCTGCAATCTCCAGTGTGGCCTAGGGTTATCCCACCCAGGTACCCGTAGGTGCATCATGACCGGGCTGTGATCAGAATATGTCCTTGGGAGGAGTATACCCCAGTCACACCTGCACAGATCTCTCTACTCGTAAAAAAAATAGTCCAGTCTTGCCCATGTGCCTGTCAGTGACGTGAAATGTGTGCCCTCCTTCTGAAAAGGATGCAAAGAATGCCATGTGTCCACCAAGTCACCCTCCGAAAGCACGCCCTCCAAAGCCTCCCGGGACCTTGGCTTGTAATGCGCCACTCCATCTGCCCTATCCAGGTGAGGAGTCAACGCTAAGTTAAAGTCTCCCCCCCCATATAACGTGTCAGGACCCTACGTCTAGGATTTTGCCCCAGAGCCTGTGAAAAAATGATGGCATGTCCGTGTTAGGTGCATAACAACTCACTAGAGTGATCGTGTCATGGCCCAACCGCCCCCACATGAGGGCAAAGCGACCCTCCGCATCTAGTAGTTTACCATGTGCTTGGAATGGTACATTGCGTCTTATCAGAATAGCAACACCCCTTGCATAGGTAGAATAGGAAGAGAAAACTCTGGCACTAGCCCATTTGTTGGCAAAGGTAATGCGTGTCTGCGGTGATAGGTGTGTTTCCTGCAACATGGCAATTTGAACTTGATGGCGGTTTAAGTATGCAATCACATTTCGGCACTTTTTAGCATTGTTAAGACCCCTTATATTCCATGATATACAGCTCAATTGTGCATCAGACCCCGATCCCACATAAGGTAAAGTACATCATATAAATAAGGCATGCCATAGTAGAGTCAGTAAAGCCATCTCTTCTCAGGTAGGAGCATATACCACAACGGTCTACCAATCGCCTTTCCTCCTTATTAACTGAAATCCCCCCCACAAAAATCCTAGCCCCCCTCCCACCACTGCATCCCAATCATGCCAGCAGCCGTTCATTCCCACCCTTCCCCTCCCCCCCATAACTTCCACAACTCGTTCCCATATTTGGGGTATACCCGTAGGGGAAACAACATCAAGGGCGCACAACCACTTCTCCCTCCGGTAGCCTCCCTTTCTATACCGCCCTCGGTGGAGGCCAGGGCAGGGATAGTGGTCCCTGGAATACTTTACCACTGGAGAAATCATGCAGTCCCAAACTGTAGGAAGGTGTCCGAGCCCTCTGAGACAACAAGCGAAGGTCCAGACCCGTCAGTCCAGAACAAGAGTAGACCGTCCCACAGAGGACGCAGCATGTCAATCATCCTCAGCCACTACTGGTGGGTCGTCCTCGAGGTCTGCTTCGCCGTTCCGAGCCTCCCGATGTGCTTTGCGGATCGCCCTCAAGTAGTCCTCTGCTTTTTGCGGATTCGTGAAAAATCTCTGCTTCCCTTGGTGTGTCACTCTCAGCTTCGCCGGGTAGAGCAGAGTATAATCCAGCTGGGCCTCACGTAGTTTCTTTTTGACAGGCAAGAATTTGCGCCTTTCTTCCTGCACCAGAGGGGTGAAATCAGGATAGATAGAGAATGTGATCCCATTGTAGTGCAGGTTCTGCTTGGTTCGAGCTGCTCTCAATGCGACCTCTCGATCGCGATAATTTAACAGACGAGCGATGATTGGCCTGGGCGGCAGTCCAGGTTTAGGGACCGGGGCCAGTGATCTGTGCGCCCTTTCAACGATGAAATGGGGTGAGAAGGCATCCTCTCCCACTGACCCTCTGAGGAGCTTCTCCACGTACAGTTCCATCCTGCCCGTGTCTGTGGACTCCGGAATGCCCGTGACGCGTACGTTGTTGCGTCTGCTCCGGGCTTCCAAGTCCTCGTTCTTTTTTTTTTTTTTTTTTTTTTGGTGCAAGACGTTTATTGAGTACTGTCCAGGATACACAGCGCGATGCCTACAACCCGGAGGCCGGCCGCTATCGGTGCAAATCAGCAGGAGAATTAAAGGCAATCAAAAAGCAGCATAAGCATTTCCTCATAGATAGCACATCAACACATTGACAAGCACAAACGCACTATAAGCATATCAATTCGTCTTACATTTTTCAAATTTTTTTTAAACTTAAACATGTGCGATAACCCAGTCACATAGAGGGAGAGGCACGGGCGCCAGCCGGGTGGCATAATTACATCTACAGTTCGTATGAAACAAGAGAGAGAGAAGGAGAAGCAAAATGATACCGTGCAGTACATGGAATGAAGGTCACCAGTAGTTCGTGCTAAGTCATCATGTCTCATGTGTCGAGCAGCGGAACCCCTAAGGCCAAGGCAGAGGGCAGGCAGCACCATATCGCCACCCATCAAGGTAATGCAGAAAGTGGGGAGTCGAGGGGGTCTATCGGTAGGGGGTACGGGGCGAGGGGGGGGGAGACTATGACAGCAGTAACGGAACTCGCAGCAGTTGATACATCCCCACATCCCCCCATGGTCAGTGAACAGAAAATCAACGACTTAGCCATCAAACCTTAATCATCGTCAGCCAACGGAGATTCCGTTATCAAATAGCAGTGCAAAGGGGCCCATATGTCAGTGGGCCTGGAGGTGGGAGGCAACAGTTCAGAGTATGTATGTAATTGTTCTTGGCAGTACACCATGTCCCGCATCCACTCCTTGAATTTGGGCGCCCTTCCTCTACCCCACCTGCAGGCTACTCTACGCTTGGCTAATAGCAGGGCCATCGCCACATATTTTCGGTGGGCTGCCTGGAGTGGTTCGACAGCCCAGCAGAGCCAACACCGGAGATGGCTCCACCGCCATATTTATCATCTTGGAGAGTGCCTGAAAGACCTGTTCCAATAGTGGTATACCTGATCACACCCCCTTGCAAGGTGCAGGAAATCCGCCCCCGGAGCCCCGCATCTGTCACAAGTGTCAGTAGCCCGCAGCTGGAATCTGTGCAGACGCGCAGGTGTATAGTATAATCTGTGAAGGAATTTATAATGAATGATCCTGTATCTACTGCTGGATGAAATGCGTTCAGTTTGCTGCAGGCAAAATGTCCATTGTTTATCCGTAAGGGGCATGGCCAGTTCCCGTTCCTACCTCTCCCTAGCAGGCAACGCAGCGTATTCCACATTGACACGTATAGACCTATATAGCGTGGACACAAGCTTGTTGGGATTATCGAGTTGAAGTATGTGTTGTAAAGGGAGTAGTACAGGAGGTTCGTGCGGGAAATCCGGTGTAATTGCCTGCAAACCATGTCTGAGTCTTAAATAGTAAAAGACCTCTAGTGGGGTCGGGTGGATCCCTTCATAGAGTTGGTCTTTGGTACGGAAAGTGCCGTCTCTGTACAAATCTCCCCATGTGTGAACATGGATTTTTGTCAAGAACCTTTGGAAGCCAGCCTCCTGCAGTAGCGGCAATTGTGGGTGATACTTCAAAGGCAGCAGAGGGGCGTATATCAGCCGTAAATCAAGTTTCGAGCTAATATGATTCCATGCCGTCACTGTATTGAGGACCGTATTTGGGGTTTTGTCTCTACCCTCTACTGGGGAGTAAAGCGCTCCTTCGATCGGAGTCGGGTGCGCTAGCCAGTGTTCAGCCGCCAGCTGGGGCATGTATCTGGGTTGCCGTACCCAGAAATAGGCGAAGTGGTCCTGGGCAGCTCGGTAATAGAGCTCGAAATCGGGAACCCCAAAACCACCCTGCGAGTAAGGCCTGGTTAGGACCTCCCATTTAAGCCGGGGCGTTTTCCCACCCCAGACCAGCCTGAGCAATTCCGAGCGCAGCAGCTTAAAAAAATATGCTCTAGGATGAAATGGTATATTCAGGAATAAATACAGAAGTTGAGGGAGGATCACCATCTTAACTAGTGAGGCCCTCCCGGCCATGGACAGGGGAAGGGTGATCCACCGGGAAATGTTATCACTGATTTTATCCATCACAGTGCCGTAATTGGCACGAATAAGCGCCTCCCTATCTTTTTCTATATGTATACCCAGGTATTTGAAATCCCCCTCGCACCAGGTAAGTGGATATTCCAATGGAATTTTACGTGTCGAGGCAGTAAGTGGAAAGATGCATGACTTGTTCCAGTTAATTTGCACTCCAGAGAGGGCCCCAAACCGGATGAACTCTCTGAGTATGGGGTGTAGATTCTCACCCGGGTGGCGAATATAGAGTGTAATATCGTCCGCATACATGGAAATGAGGATCTGCCTTTGGAAGCACTGCAATGCACGATCCCGATGATGTTGACGTAGTTTAGCTGCGAGGGGTTCCGTGGCTATGGCGAACAGGAGCGGGGATAGAGGGCAACCCTGCCTAGTCCCCCTGGAGACAGGGAAATCTGGGGATAGCTGCCCGTTAATAAGTACTCTGGCTACAGGACGTGTATACAGCAATCTGATCCAGGAGATGAAAATAATAGGGAAGCCCATACGCTCAAGTACACGGAATATATAATCCCACTCGAGCGAGTCAAACGCCTTAGTGGCGTCTAAGAAGATGGCTGTCCTCATGGACAGAATCATACACTGAAAAGAAGGTGCGAAGGTTGTGTGACGTCGCTCTGCCCGGGAAAAACCCAGCCTGATCAGGAAGTATAAGGTCTGGTAGGAGGAGACTAATGCGCGCCGCGACTAGTTTAGCAAGGATCTTCACGTCACAAGTTAACAATGATAGGGGTCTATAGGAATCGCAGTTGGAAGCGGGCTTCCCAGGCTTAAGCAGGGACGTGATGAGAGCAGTTCTCATGGAGGCGGGGAGGTGACCAACCTCCAATGCATCTTCATACACTTCACGCAGGACCGGCGCCATGAAGTCTATATATGTCTTATAAAATTCAATGGGGATGCCATCTAGCCCAGTGGCCTTGCCTGACTTCATGTGCATGATGGCTTCCCTGACTTCATCAAGCTCAATGGGGCACTTAAAAATGCCCTCTGGGAGTCGCTCAGCCATCCCAACGACACGTCCTCCAGATAGTCTTCTAGTGTCAGTTCCCCTGTTCTGGTCGAGGTGTAAAGTGCACTATAATGTCGTACAAATTCATTCAGTACTTGAGTGGTGTCCCTGAGCAGCAGCCCTTCAGCAGTCTCTAACTCAAGTATAACAGTGGGCTAGCGCATAAGTTTAACTGTAGTAGCCAGTGCCTTCCCAGGCCTCTCGCCCTCCCCATACCGTCGTGCCACCCAGTGTTTGTGTCTGAATTTCACTTCGCGGGTAGCCTCATCTGTATATGCCGATATCTTTTCCCGTATCACAGCCAGTGTGTTGCCGTCTGGGTTTGCTCGGAGGGCTTCTTCCGCTCGCCCGAGATCTGTTTCCAGGGCCCTCAATCTATTCAGTATGCTCTTGAGTACCCCCGAGCCCTTCGAAATGCAGAAGCCTCTAAGCGTGACTTTAAATGTATCCCATATAGTCTCAACATCTCGTACCGAGTCCTTATTGCGTTTAAAGAAGTCTAGACATTCCTCTCTAAGCTCCTCCTGGAACTCCATATCTAGTAGCATTGAGGGTTGCATGCGCCATGCCGTGACGGGGGGGCCCAATTCAGCCCCTTTCAATGTAATAAGAACCGGAGAGTGGTCAGAATATGTTCTGGGGAGGTGCGTTGCGTGTATCAGTGACGTGTATAGGTGGGATGTTAGGAGTATGTAGTCAAGTCTAGCCCATGATTTTGCCTGAGCGGTGAATTGGGTACCTTCCCCCTTCGTCCCACAGTGAGAACGCCATGCATCTATGAGATAGTTGTCTTCAATAGTCGCACATAGGATCTCCCTCCCATTAGTGTAGTGATGTGGGTCGGGGTGTGATCTATCCAAGGCAGGGTTCAAGGATACATTGAAATCTCCCCCCCAAATGATGTGTTGCGACCCCGTCTCAACTATTGCTGCCCATAAGGCGGTGAAGTATTGCGGATCGTCTACGTTAGGTCCGTAACAGCAGGCGAGGGTCACTGTCGTACGTCCTAGTCTGCCCCACATCAAGCAATACCTCCCCTGGGGGTCTGTCCTTGAGCCAGCCAGATAGAAGGGCGTATTCCTTTTGATTAGAATAGCTGTACCACGTGCATAGGAGGAATAGGAGGAGAATGCAGTGTACGAGGCCCATCTGCTGCCAAAGGAGTGAGGTCTATTAGACGCAAAATGTGTTTCCTGTAGGAAAGCAATGTGTATTTTATGGCGATCGAGGTACCCCAGTATCTGTCTCCTCTTTCTATGGTCTCCCAGCCCCCTCACGTTCCACGTGATCACATTCAGGTGTGTGTCCCCCATGGGTGCAATTGGATACATATATCAGAAATCAAGACATCCACCAAGGCGTAATAACAATCAGTAAGGTGCATATTCAACCCAAGTCTCGCCCATTCTGAAACCCCCAGGGGGGACGGGAGCCGTCCCTCAGGAGCACCTCCCCCAAGACCAGTACTGCGTGGCAGCAACTCATATTGACCATATCTGAAAGTAGACCCATCTCTCTCTCGGCCACCAGCCAGCTGCCTCCCAGCGTGACATTGAAGCAATCCTACAAGAACTAGTGCACATGTTATGAATCAAAACCAAACAAGCGTCCCTAAGTGTTCCCTCTCCCACCACTTACAAAGACGCAGAAACGATCCTCTAATACCTAGTTCACATGATGTGAGCCAAACATAAACAGGTCTGCCCAAACGACCCCTCTCCCTCCCCTCCTCCATGAATCCCAGCAAAAGGACTAGGCTTGCAAAACTACCAGTAGCATCTAACAGCCAACCCTGGATTCCCCATCCATCTTGTGCCGCAGAGGTAAGCCACTCTGTGTCAGTTGTATTCGTACCATGCAAAGTCCCTCGCCCGCCACCCCCCTCCCACTGAAGCATCCCCAACTTGCCAGCATCCCAAATCCACCCCTCACCCACACAGTAACCAAAACAGTTGAACACCAAAAGAGCAAAAGTCAAGGACCTTGGGGTACACCCAATAGGGGCCATCAGAGGTGCACTTCCTACCACCCCCAGTCCTCCCGCTCCGTGCAGGTCCTCCCTTAGCGTCTCTGTCCGGAAGGGAGAGGGAGTAGGGGGGGTGGGGGCCTGGCATACATTACCACCTGCAGTCCAGCATCCATTCGTAGTACCCCAGGGGCCAGTCGCAACCACTGCACACCGTGATATCCTCTGCACGTAATGAGACAGCAATGAGAATCCAGACGATCAGGAACTCAAAACAGTACAAGGCCATCGATCATTCATTCAGGACCAGAGTCACGTAGGCCTTCAGCATCTGCAGGTCGCCTACCACGTTTAGGCAAAGTCTTAATATAGTCTTCAACTTGCTGGGGATTGAGAAAGAAATGTTGCGTACCTTGGTGGGTAACTCGCAGTTTGGCCGGGTACAAAAGGGCATAATCAATCTGTTCAGGTCTCGAAGTTTTCTCTTGACCGTAAGGAACTTCCGTCGCTGTTCTTGAACCACCGGGGTAAAGTCAGGATAAATAGAGAAGGGCACTCCATTGTAAGTGAGGTTTTGGTTCGCCCGGGCCGCTCGCAGCGCCGCATCTCGATCAAGATAGTTGAGCAGGCGCGCAATAATGGGCCGCGGTGGGGCGCCAGGCTTGGGTTGGGGACCAAGCAAACGGTGAGCGTGCTCCACAATAAACTGGTTCGAGAGAGCTTCCGCTCCGACTGCCGCTGTAAGTAGCTTTTCAATGTAGAGCTCCATCTTCCCCGTGTTGGTCGATTCTGGAATGCCCGTGACGCGAATGTTGTTCCGTCGACTTCTCGCTTCCAACTCCTCATTTTTGGCGGCAATCACCCGCAATACGTTATCCATTCTAGAAAGTCGCGAAGTATGTGCCGCCGTGGCGTCGTCATTTTCGGATATTCGGCGCTCCACCTCCGTAAGGCGCTCTTCATGAACATCCATTTTCTGGACTATGCCATCCATTCTAGCGGACAGCCTGTCCACCTTGTCTACCACAGTGGCAAAGCCCTGGCGCATCTCCTTTAGCATCGTGGCAATGTCAGGGGCTGTGTGGGCCGATGTGGAAACCTCCGCTGCCGGACTCCTAGGCTGTCCGCTGTCTCCCGTGTGCCTAGTCGCTTTCTTTTGCGTCGCAGGCTCAAACTGCAGCTTGGGTTGTTTGTTATCCGGTTTCCCCATAGTGGCAAGGAGAAGGGGCACGCTTAAACCTGACGCACACCGTGGCTGGAGGGATGCGAGGTGATGAAGCCCACTCACAGTAGATACCACACTCCCCACGTGCCCCCACTGGTACAGGTGTAGAGTCTGCAGCAGGCCAGTGCGGAGGTCCGAGGGGCAGCCAAGCGTGGACCAGGGCCGATAGTGTGCACAGGGTTTCAGGTATTCGTGTCAAGCGTGCCTCTGCTCTCTAGTATAGGGCAAGAGGTAGCGCCTCGAGACTCATAACAGGAGCACCGGGGTGCGCCTGCCTCCGCAGTGCAGGTCTGGAGTAACAGCTGAGGCAGGGATCGTGGTAAAACTGCTCATACACGGAGCACCGGCAGGTCAGGCCTCAGATGACTCTCATTTGGGGGCAGCAGCAGGCCGATTGCGGCGCCATGCGTCCGCGCCTGACGAAATTGAAGTGCAGAGGCCACCGGGGTAAAGCAGCTCTAGCGGCGCTCAAGCGCCCTCACAGTGTTCCTTATCCGCGCCCGTACTGCGCCTCTTACCGGTGCCTCCTCCGATGTAAGCCAGCGGCCGTCCCCGCCGTCAGGACGAGCAGCGCCGCCCGCCGATATCCTGCCGGCCTGTGCGCCTCGTGGTGATCCCCGGGCTCGCGTGCTGTCCGTAGCCGCCGCCGGTCTGCACTCAGTCAGGACGCAACCTCCGCCGCTTTTTCCACCGGCGCTATCTCCGCGATCACAGGCTGCAGAGTTCCCAAACTTGCACCGAGTGTGCAGTGTTACCTGTCGCTCCTCCGTGGGGGTTTTCAGGCGGGTGGGAGCAGATTTGAGAGGATTATCGCAGGATAAGAATGTCAGGCTGCTGGAGCCTCACTAAGGTGCGGCCATGCAGCTAGTGCGCCCTCTAGCGCCCCTTCCAAGTCCTCGTTCTTGGCTGCTATAACTCGTAGTAAATTATCCATACGGGCAAGCTGAGTCGTTTGGGAGGCGGTTACATCGTCGTTGTCTGAGATCCGCTGCTCCGCTGTCGTGATCCTCTTCTCATGCTGGTCGACTTTATGCACTAGGGCATCCATCCTGGAGGACATCCTGTCCACTTTCTCCACCATGGTGGCGAAGCCTTGTCGCATCTCCTGTAGCAGGTGGTGCATGTCTAATGCTTTGGAGGGAGAGGCTGTGGCAGAAGTGTCCTCACCACTAGGGCCCTGCTCGGCGGGAACCTTCTTCAATCCTTTCTTCGCACCCTCAAAGCTTATTTTCGTCTGGCGGTATTCGGGGCGCACCATCGTGCTTTTGCGCCGTCCGCCGCCCGTGGATCCGCTGATGTAATGGTCGGTGTCTCTAGCCCTAGCAGGGCACCGTGATACCAGCAAACACGCCTCTGAGGAGGGCGCTTTTCCAATGCTACGCCCTGCGTCCCTTTGTGTTATTGAGGCCCCACAGTTTAAGAAAGGAGTCTAGCGAGTAGTCCAGTCAAGTAGCAAGTATAAAGAAATCGGGTATGGTAGGAACTATCTGCAGGTCCCCGCTGATAGCGGCCAGGAGCCACTTGTATCAGGTGTAAGCTCGCTCAATCCAACATATAAGCTTGAGCGTCGTGTAGAGTTGGTAGCGTAATTCGCTGGGATAAATCACATAGGAGAAAAAATGCTGGAGACAATGCACTTCCTTATCTGTGGCAGGCTCCGCTATGTGAGGAACGCCGATAAACGTCCAGCAAATTCACCACCCCGGGCCGCGGCACCGCAACAGGTCAATGGAGCAGTACAGCGCAATGCACTCCGCGGTGACTAGTTATCTCCCGCGCCGACCTCACAGCTCTGTCACCAGTCACAAGTCATTAAAGCCCGATTTGCTTCAGGGGGAATGGGAAGCTCACGGGCATCGCAGCGCAGTGCTCAACCGCAGCAGGGGGGAGAGCAGGCGGTCTCCCGCCGTACACAATGCCCAGCAGTCCCAGGGAGCGCTCTCCGACAGGGTCCTCCCTCACGGTCACCAGCAGCACTCGGCTAGACACGTCTCACCTCCGCTGAGCTCCAGGATGATTCCGCTGACCCCCGCAGAATCTCTCACACTCGCGCAGACCAGGGTGGCCAGGGCAGCAGCGCCTCTGTATGTGTCCGACCTCACGGGGTTTGAAAGTGCACCCTCCGGCCAGCTCCGGCCTACCCGCCCGACACATAGTCGTGACGGCAGGCAGGTGTCCGCCGTGAGTGGGCAGGGCAGCCCAGCACGCAGGAGCCCCCGAACGTCAGGGCTAACAGGAATCACCAGAAGGAAGGATAAGGGGTCGTACACCAGACCAGGAGCCGAGGGCACAACGGTTCTCGCAGCCGGGCCTGCGCCCGGGGCCTACCTCCTCGTGTCAAGCACCGGCCTTGCGTGCCAGCCGGCAGCTGGACCCTCCGTTTCGCCAGTTCTAGGGGCCCTGCCGGCGAAGTTTGTCGGATCGTTTTCTTGGAGCCGGTTGCCTCCAGTAAACCGCCAGTTGGACCAATCGTGGACGATCACAGTCCGCGCCGGTGCAGCAGCTTCAGAGTGAGTTTACTCTCCAGCAAGGTAGGATAGTGTAAGGATAAGTGCACCAGGGAACGGGAGCCACGCAGTTAGGCGGCCATTCCGTGTGTGTGCCCTCTAGCACCCCCCTTTAAGTCCACCTACACACACTCTTGGTACACTTAGGGTAGGGTTCGCATAGTAAGAGTACCTTTCGATTAGTGCTTTGTTTTTTATGCCTGCATATATACATTGTTTTAGCACCATGGTAGAACTATATCTACCATTCATGCTTTTGGTGCTTGTAGTCACTTTTATCTGCTTCTCTGTATTAATAATTGCACCACATGTATTCTATACAAGAATAACGTTGGTTCAATAAATATATTGAATATATTGGAAATGTCCCACTGTGTATTACCTGTATAATTCTCTGAGAATAAGTAGGCATGAGTGACTGAGCAAAAGGTTCTGTACTGTTTCCACGATTCCTGAGGAGACAGGTTTGTCATGTTCACTGGTTGCCAGAAGCCATTCGCTCCTTGGTAGGTTGGGGGCTTACGGTGGCACTGTGAGCTAGCTGGTCTAGACGCCAACACATACTGCGGGGTGTCCAGAATCAGTCTTGGCACCAAGTCCCTAGTTTATGTTGTCCAAACAATGCGCAGATCCTATGGATTAGTAGGAACTACACGACAAAATAGTCTAGGGTGTCCTGAGGGTTAATTTTATTTTCAAAGGGCACCCTGACAGAGTTAAAAATAGGCAGTGATGCACTAAGGAAATTTGTATCCTCTATATCCCTGGGTCAACATGTTTCAGCCATCACACCAATGCCTCACCTTGCTAATTGGCTTTTGTCAGGACCTCACATGGATACTGTTAGTATCCTATTGGTGTGCATTCAATTGTGAAACTTCCTTTCACCATACTCATACATGCCATAAAAACCGACCCATTTGGTCACTATGTTTGTATTTCTTTAGTAGCATCCTATTTAGAACTCTGAGGGGTAAGGAGGCAGGTGGATTTTGTAGTAAAACTTTAATCAAAGGTCTCTTCCGGACGTGAACCTTTTTGGTTCCTCCTTCCATCGCATCCTAGATTCTTATTATACATGGTGCAGCATTACATCCTAATAAATCAAACACAAGAGAGAGATTTGTCTAGGATCACAGAATTTGGTCAAGCTGGCAAGCCAGGTTTGATCCCAGGTTTTCTGCTTTCACGTTGTTTATTTCAGCCATTAGATGGACATCTCTTTATTTCTCCCCTTTCGCCTGTTTTACATCAAAGGTTAATGCTTTGTCTTTAATTCTTGGCACATGAGGCTGAAGCGTGGGTGGAAGGCAGTTGCCGCAACTGTGCACTTTTTACTTCAAATAAGGACTGCCTTGCATAATACTACTTGCTCCTCCATGACCAAAATATTCCAGTTTTGTGTAGAAGTATCTAAATCTGTCACACCACAACAAAAAATGATTTTCACACAATTGAATTTGAGTGCTTTATTTACCAGTTTGACTCACTAAATGTTGAAGAGCAGTTTTTATTAAAAGGAAGAAAATTTGCTTTTTTGCAACTCTGGCCATCCAAGAGCACTGGAAATGGCTGTGTTAAATTTTGCCAAGTTATTACCCTGCTGAGGTACGAGTGGTCTTGTTTTTTGCCCTTCTCACACCTACCTATTGCAGCCATGCTCAAAAGTTTGCAATGTACTGTATTATACCACACTAAAACAGGGTGGCTTTGTTTTTATGATGCTCTTAGGTCTGGGAGACTAATGTAATTCAGAGTTATGCAATGTATGAAATGGAGGGACATGTGTACTTACCTAGGACTGGCTACTTCAGGATGAAGTTACAGTGAATAGGTGAGCCCACAAGTCAGTATTACTGTAAACAAGTAGGTAAAGTAAGCCGTCTCCTGTGCACCATGCTGGCAATGTAAAACGTCAGGGATATGCCAAGTATTTATTAGCGAGCATAGTCTACTGTGGATTCTGATTACTGGCCATAATTTGTTGTGTCTATCGCTGTTTCTACATCTCCCCACTTGGGTAATATTTCTATGCAAACTATTAATAATTCCTTCTGAATGCCAATATTTTCTTGAAAGTGCTAGTCAGGACTGGAATAGCATTCGCCTTTTTTATGAGTTACCTTTATCACCAGTTCGTTCTCATCCTTGGTTACTGTGCTGCTTACAATTATTTTGATGTGGAGTTGATATTTATGGTCCATTCTTTTGGGGGCATTTTGATGATGCTAATTTCAGGGTGAGCTGTTATGTTGCGCTGGTGAGTGTGAGGGAAGTCTAGATATAGATATGCCAACAATAGGAACATGAAATTCGCCTGCTCTTAAATGTGGAGGGGACAGTGCGTAATTTGTAAAAACATAAATGCAGAGCACCAAACATTTTCTTAGGGACCTGTTGCTACATGCCAAGGTTGCCATAACCTTTTTCTTTCGATACCCTACAACTGCTTATTCTAGCAAGTTCTTTTATCATCCCCTTTCTGCCTTAATCATTGTTTTCTTATCTTTCTTTCTCCTTTCTGTCTTTTTATATCTTGCTTTGAGTCATGGTTTGTTGGTGAAAAATGAGTTTCAATCTCCTAAAATTAGTGCTGGTGGGTAAGGCTTAGTAAGAATATTTCACATAGGAGAGCGGTCTCACCTCCTAAAGATATCACATCTACATAGAAATGTGCAGTGTATGGAATATTATTCCTGGTTGAGTAGGCTGGTGGTGGAATCCTTGGGTAAAGGAAGCATTACGTTGACTAAAGGCAACCTTGTTTTATATGTAGCTTAGGAAAGCGTGAGACTTCTGCATAAATCAGGATAGTTTGAATGTATACTCGTAATGCGCTCAAATGTACTCATGATCTGATAAACATATATGTGATGGCTTCAGATCTGATGGCACTTCTTGTGATGCCACTCTTGTAAAGTCATAACTTGTGATGCCACTTCCTGTGATGTCAATCTCTGTGTTGCAAGGTGCGATGTCACGCGCCATGATGTCACATGCCGGGATGTCACTTGCATACTGCCTAACTAGGTTAGTCACTCCACCTCGTTCTTCATGACTTGTGTCCTGTATATATAGGAAGCCAGTTAACTCAAACTTTGGGAGAGGCTAACAGATCAACCAGTGGAGGCGGGGCTAACACTTCAATCAAAAGGGCAGAGCTATCCTTAGAGCCATTGCAAGAAAACAGAATGATACATTCTGAATTATAAATATATTGGTCAAACCCAAAACGAATTATAAGCATCATGTTTTAGTGAATTTGACAATATTTATAGATATTTAAAAAGAGGAATCCGTGATTTGTCATCTAAAAAGTAGCTTCTTCAAATTTCAGTACGAAGCATTTAATAACGAGTTTTCCCAAAGTTTCACAACTACAACGCTTTACGCCAATTCTCCAAAAATTCTGTGAAATGAGTCGGACAATGAGCCTGTGAAATATTTTTAATTCCATCTTCAGAAAGATATTTCAGTATGACTGTTGACCAAAAGTATCTTTTTATTCTGCTCGCCACGATGTTGCAACATATGCTTGTTGAGGCCGCACATGTATATATGTCTAAAAAATTGAACTTAAAGATTTAAAGCACTTGATTTTGGGATGTGTGACTGCTAAGATTTGGGTATGATCCCTAATGCATGTTCCATTCCTCCTGAGATTGAATAAGTAAGTTAATACCACATTGGATCTCGAAATGAGCATCTACCCTACCAACAACGTACTGCTTCCAACTTTATCTATCTCACACACTACTGTACGTTTGGTAATACGAGAAAGGAGCAATTTGCTGTTAGGACGAGAACCCTAATTCACCCAAAGGTGACATGCTTCATCATTAGGTTCCCTTCTCACACAAGGACTGCAGGTACCTTGTGTCGGCTACAACTCCAGAGCATTTTAAACGGGAGAAGCTGAGGTGTATTGATGAGCAAAATGATGTTGATGATTGAGGGTCAGAGTACAAGAGTGTTAATAAAACTATCTCTTGTTGGGCGAAAAAACTCTTATTCAGGTGCCATCATTTTGCTAAAGAACTGGCAAACAAAGGTAGTTGCATTGAAATACCATTGCAACTAATGGTGTTTTGGCAGGTAAAGATTGAACACAAATGATCCTTCAAGATTCAGAATACATAGATTGTGTCACTGGTGGGTAATGTCCTGCAAAGAGGTCCACAAAAACAGCTTATGTGATAATAACAACCATGCTTTCATATTTGCTCTGAAGCCCACAACACATAAAGGTTCAAATCCACTAAAATATTAATGTTGTTTTAAATCCTGCATCAGCAATGTGCATTTTAAGATGTAAAATTTGTTATGAATTTCTCCAAAGTTCCTTTAAGAAAATTACCGTATTCTCTATATGGTTGTTCCTCGATGTCTTTACTAATTATAGCTATTAGCCTGACCTGGGTAGGGAAAGTGGCAATTCCAAACTGGACAAAAGAGGGGCACCACGCTGATAACATGGTTGCCAGTTTATCATCGTAACACAAAACAGGTAGTGAACTAAGTATTGATTTCATTGGACACTGATTTTACATTGGTTACCTTTTATATACAATCTCAGCATCTTGCTGTTTTTGACAGACCCAGGGTTAGGTTGGCTCCAGAATACGGTTTTACAAGCATTTTGCTGTCAGACTACCAAATAAAACTATTTTGGAGAGGCAAGAAACATTGATGCAATGCCTGCATAGGGGAAATGCAGGTTTACTGCCTTTGTAAAGACTCCATTCAGAAGGAAAACTACACTTGGCATACGTTAAAGCAAATTCTACATTTGTCTCACAATTCACTTTAAGAAACTGTTCATAGAGGCATTTGGTTTAGGCGGCAGAGGTATGCCTATCATTAGACATAAATTATATGTTCAAGCTTCATATAGCTGAACCGTCTCTTAGTTAACATGTAAGGTAAGGTGCCGGATACCTGAGTTATCCCTCAGGCGACAGTGCTCCATCACCCAAGGACGAGCCACAATCCACCCTTTTCGCTCGATCTGTTTTAAAAATTGCCCCCACCCTGCCTTCAGTGCCTGAGGGTACAAAATAAATATACAGAAATCCTTGATATAAGTTTAGTTGAAATGTTACTTATAAAGTTCAGCATACTTCTGAAGGCATCTTGGGGCAGAACTAACAACGTAATTTTAGGAGCCTTCTTCAATGTAGAATTGTCCTCTATTTTGCATAGGCTAAGATGGAGTGCATTGCAATCAAAGTGCACAACAATAGTGAAAAGCATTCCCGCTTACAGACAATCCGTCCACCTGGGTTTTTCTAAATCGGGGAACTGATAGCTGTAGGAAAGAGACTAACTGAAGATTGGGCGTAGACTTAGAATAAAAACATAGGCAGCATGGCATCTCTTTGATAATATGCTGGGTGGGCAAAAAAAGGTGACTTATAATTAGGGCACCCGGTTTTATGGCATTTAATTCTTCAACATTTCCGTCTATATTTATCCATATTTATTTTTTCTCAGTTTTTCTGTATTTATCCATTTTTATTTTGTGTTTTCTGTATAACTGAAGCTGCAATGTGTATTTTTCCATACTTATTTAATTGATAAATGTATACTCGCATTTGAATGTCCAAAAGGTTTTAGCAGTATACAGCGCAATAGTGTTATCTGAAAACACTTGCATTGCAGAAAAGCATAAATAACTGTAGATCTGCACTTAATTAAGCTTTCATCTTGCCTTCCTCTCAATCTGTACACATACTGACCTGGCACTCATGACTGACAGTAGAAAGATAAAATTCAAAGAAGGCCTATTTTCTGTATTTTTCTGTATTTAAAAATAAATACAGACAGGAAAATAAACAGTTTTGTGTCTGTATTTATTTGTAAAAACGGAAAACAGGGAGCCCTACTAATAATGAGTTAATCAGCAAATATAAAGGCTGCTCGGGAGCCAGTATATGTCTTTATTAAATGGGGTGAATTGAGGATTCATGGTTAGAAAGATTATTTCTTTTTAAGAGGTAATGCAAGGGTGTTATCAGCTGAGTTCCGTAGGTGTCCTTCTAATGGAAACTTAAAATAAAGTTTTGTACTAGTTACAGTCTGATTGCGGGCTACTAAAAATATATATATTTTAACATACTTCTTTTATCTTTAACACTAAATGGGGAAAATTTATTAAAACATGCTGCGTAAAGTTTAGAAATGGAATTTACTATCCGGAGCAAAGTTTTATTTCTGCTGGGAAGTAGCCATAAAGTTATGCAGAGCAGTGCGTGTGATGGTTCGCATCGAGGGGGCGTCCCGTGGGTGAGTCATGGGCGTTCCCTTGCAACCCCTCATATTTTGTGACGCAATGCCATATCTATTAACAATAGTAGTCAGGGCCTTGTTCCAAAAAAATAATGCTATCTCGAGTCAAGTGTTAAAAAGGAGAAATATTTGTATTTCTCCAAACTTTTCCCCTACACTGTACAGCAAGCATTTAAGAAAAAAGTTTTAAAGTACGTCTTAGCATATTATTTTGTAGTAGAAGGTTAACTATGGTAGATTGCACCCCCCCATTTCTGCACTATGGTGAAAGGATATATTTGTGGTGCTAAGAGGTTAGTTTGTGCACCAGTATTCAGGAAGACATTAAAAGGGCCATATCTTTGTATATATGGTGCGGTTCTGCTGTCTCACTTGCATGCAGCGCATTGCTTCAACTTTGGTTCCTGCGTTGCATTAGAACTTAAAATATGCCCCTAAATCTCTCTGCACATTTTGGATCAGCCTTTCTTATTCTGTGTAGAATACCATTTTAAATTAATGACTTGCACATTCACAGTGTTTTCTGTTAAATACTGGAACCTCAGAGCACTTTAAATACCGTTAACCAACTGAGAATGCTGTAACATAAAATAATGCATTTTCCACTTATTACTTTAAATGCATTATATTTGTAGCATTCATCTGAGCATGAAAAGCCAACATTGTTTATTTTTTGTTGCAGTTTTGATATAGCATGAACTTGGCCCAATACATTAAAGGAAACCCAAAAGCAGCACAAGAACTAAATTAGATTCCTCAGTTCCAAACTTGAAAGCTCTGGCCCTTACATTTCTTCACAAAAAACAGAGGGAGAGAGATAGAACCTCTTCAATTATCAGAGTATCCGACCTCTAGAAACTGATATAGTGTTTAACTCCCCTCATGCTATTATAAATAAAATTTAAGAGACAGATAATTTCAAGGACAAATGACATCAGAATCTCAGACACCTTACTCAGTAGTAAAGCCAGTGTCACAACAGATAGCGAACCTTCCACTAGCTCTTCCTTTTCATCTACTAAAGCTTTTTTTTAGAGGAGCAATGAAGAATGCACAAGGTAAAGACATTTCAAACACAGACTGTGAAATAGGATTAGGAAAAGACACGACCTGTGCAATAACAAAAAAGCCTGGCAACAGCATAAAAACAAGACAACAGACAAGACTAGAAAAATTCAAAAACTAAATATTGTGTACAACCTGTCAAACATGATTCTTTTGAATGATCAATTAAATGTGTTAAATAAAAGTTTAGCATTTATTCCAGCACAACATTTATATTTTTTCAATTCTGTATAGATTTGTTGAAAGTTGTTCGAAATTTGTAATTGGATTTTAGTTTAAACCACCAAAACCTGTTCCATCTTTTAAAACTGCTCTAATGACGTTACACTCTATTTAGGTTCTCATAGATATGCAAATGTTGTTGTTACTGAGGGAATCCCTGATATTGGATTAGAGAACATTGCTCAAGAAATCGACATTGAGTATGATGAAACTTTAGAAAGTAGTTTGAGATTAAAATCAACCTTTTTTCCCAAGTTTCAGGATAACGACAATATTTATGTCTTTGAAAAATGTGTACTGCAAGATGTAAACCAAATAAGGTTTGTGTTGTAATCTTCCCTCAACAACAGTTTGACTTTAAGAAGACAAATTTGATTAGGAGCCAGAGATCCACATTATGGGGCCGATTAGGATTGCGGTGATTCCGCATCCTCCGGGCCAGCGGAAGCCACTGCCGGCCCGGAGGATGCAGAATCACTGCAGCAGTGCCTCCAAAGACCCCCCCGCCAGATTAGGATGGCTGGGGGGTCATCGGCGGACGGGAAAACCGTCCGACGCTTTTCCGCCGCGGTCGCCTTCTGACTGTGGCGGAAAAGCTCTAATATGGTGGCGGTGTCTATCAGACACCGCCATCCATATTAGGATGGGGCAGGAAACATGCTTTTCCACGGCGGCTTTTCCGCCGTGGAAAAGCATGTGATCTTTTCAGTTTGGGGGCCCGTTGCGGGCCCCCAGGGTGTCAGGGGCTGGGGGGTGCACATGGGGGGTACCTATGGTACCCCCCTGCATTTACATGAACAAAGCGGCAGGCACCGCGCGGTGCCTGCCGCTTTATGCATGTAAATGCAATACATGCATTTTTAACCTTGCGGCGGGTGCTGCTTCAAGCAGCACCCGCCGCAAGGTTAATGATACGGGATGTGACCGCCAGGGTGGCGGTCACATCCTAATTTGCATGGAGGGACCGCCGCTGCCCATGCGGACGGTCCCTCTACCTCGGGGGTGGCGGACGGACGCAGGTCCGTCCGCCATCCTACTGACCCCCTTAGATCTTTAAAAAGCAATACAACATAAAATTTAGAAAAGCAGATAAGGGAGACGCAGTTATAGGAATGGATTACTTAAACTGGGACAAAGAAGTACGTAGATAACTTTCTAATAGTTATTATTAAATCTCAAACATTGGGACAGTGAAGAATGCCGAGAAAAATCTGACATTGTAGACAAATTGGAAACAAGCGTATTTGTTTTCTTATAATGAATAACGTTACTTAAATATTACATTTCCCAGGATATCAGTAATTTATTTTCTTCCTAAGGTTCATAAGTCACTGATCAGCCCAGAAGGCAGACTTACTGTATCCAGCAAAGGATCTTTAACAGAGAGACTTCCGGAATACATAGATATTTGTATAGCCCTTTCAGTGAAAGACCTCTCATCTTACAAAAGAGGCACCACAGATTTTTTGAAAATTATAGATAATATTACTTTGGAAAATTATTTACTGCTGGTAAAAATGGCTTGAAATCCCTATGTCCGTGTATTGAACATGAGGTTGGTCTTTTGAGTATGAATTATTTTCTTACTAACAGATCTGCCAACCTGTTATCGCATAGTAGAATGGGGTTTGAAATGGCAACATATGTTTTGGGGATTTCTTTTTTTTTTATTATGAGAAGTATTTGTGGCACAAAACCCGTGGGACTGCGATGGGTTCTCGTTTTGCACCATCTTATACCTCAATGTTTATGGGCCTGTTTGAGAAAGAATATTTGAAATTGGAAGAGCTTGTTGTTTTCGAAGACCAGGTCTTGTAATGGCTTTGTTTTATTGATTATATATTTTTTTATTTGGAAAGGGAGTGTGAAGGAATTGAATACATTTCATAGTTGTTTGAATCGAAACTATGAATATTAAGCTAACTCTTAAATACAGCAAGGAGAGGATTTGTTATTTGATCTGTGAATTATTCATTAATGATATGAGCATTAAAAGCAGGGTCTACAGGAAGCCCACAGCTGTCAACAGTACATTATATTTTGACTCAGCTCATCCAATACATCAAGTGAGTTATTGAGATCTCACAGGATGTGTACATTAGATGAAGGCATCAAGAAAAAGCCATCAAACATCAGCTATCAGTTTCTAGAAAGAGGTTATCAGGATAAAATACTGAAAAAAGCATTGTTTAGAGCTAGTCAGGAGTAGGGGTGGGTGGAATATTCCGTTACACCTGCAGAATTGGCAGATTTTTGGTGACTTTTCACTACTCTTTGTAACACAGAGTTCTGGACAAATTCCACCGATTCCCACATGGCAGCATGTTTTCCCGTGCGAGGCTCCAGATCAGTAAGATTGCGAGCAAGATTAGGCACTACCTAATGTGATTTCTAGTCGCTGGGGGGAAATCCGGCGAGATTTTTCTAACACGGGCAGTCATCACTGCTTGTGGTCACAAGGCTGCCACTTGAGTAGAAATCTACTTGAGCGGCAGAAAAATCAACTCGGGTAGCTGCACCCTCCGCGTAGTGCCATCTGCGCCGGCACGACGCAAGGGGTAATCAGCGCGACTTGCTAATTCCACCCATTGGCGTTTTTCTGTAACTCCATGGTTCTGCCCACCCCTATTCAGGAGTAAAGAAATGAATTCCTGTACAAACAAAATTAAGGCTGATCATTAATCTAATAATGAAATGAAGCAGGGCTCACTGAAATGTATCAACCATTACAACAGTGAAAGTACTAAGGTCTAAGAGATCTTAAGAGGATATTGGCATCTGTAATGTTTAGACAATAAGATAAAAAAATGTTTAAAAAAACTAACATTTAATCGGGGTACATCTTTGAAAGATATGTTGTGCCCTAGTGACACCATAGGATATTGTCTGAAGGAGTGTCATTCAGGAACGATAATAGACATAAGTGGATTCCAGTAATGTGGTAATTGCATTTGTTGTCTGTACACTGAAGGGAAGCAGACTATCTATTGGGACTGTGAAAGGCACATGAGCTATACAATCAAGGAGTTTTTGAATTGTAACAGCAGTTATTGCATATATGTAATTACTTGTGCTTGTTTTTAAGATTTATGTGGGGCCATCAATCAGGCCAGTTAAAGAAAGATGGAAAGAACATTTGAGAGATTTTAAAAACCCAATGGGCAATAGCCAATGTTCTTGCACCTAAAGTCTTCAGAATATGGAGAAAATCTTGAATCCATACACATGACATATTTGGTGTTCCTTCGTCTTTTTAGGTAAATGAGATAACTTCAACAAGCATTAAAAATACAATAGGTCTCACCTTTTATTAAGTTAAAGCTATTTGCTTTGCTATAGAATACCATTAGCAAAGCAAATAGCTTTAACTTAATCAAAGGAGAGACCTATTGCATTTTCAATGGTTGTTTGTCTCTGCGTCCTCGTTGTCACTGTTTTTCCGACCTTTCCTTCCTCTTTTTCTGTGTTTCTCTCTTTTGTTTTCAATCAAACTTTGTGGAAGAAAATAAGATTGACTCCCCAAAAACGAGTGCTGGTGGATCCCGCTGGCAACCACCAGCTCAAATTAAGCACCCATATGTAGAGAAATTAAGCACGAACATGAAACTCTAGCCTTGATAAATAATAAACCCTATTTAGCCCCAACAGTAAAATATGCAACAACCGAGGGCATCCGAACAAAAGCTGTTCGGAACCACTGTGAGATAATGGCATAATGGAGCTCTGAAGTGGGTGAGACATGAGGCACGAGCGCATGAAAGGAAAGACTAGGGAGACAGTGTAGAGAGAAGGGTGGGTGGACCGGAAGAAGGATGGAAGGGCGAGTGGAGAGCAAGATGGAGATGGGTGGGAGATATGGAAGGAAGAATGTGGAAATGGATGCAAAGCATGATGGGTGGAGACGGATGAATTGTCAGAAAGCAAGATAGAAGAATGAATGGCGATGGAAGGAAGGAAGAGCAGAGAGAAGGGTGGTTTGATTGAAGGAACAAAGCATGGATGGAATAATGGAGAGAAATAAAGATAGCTGGAAAAAGAGGTCAGACGGACAAAAGGATGGTCAGAGAAAGACAGATGAGAGCTGTATGAATGGATGGGTGGGTGGATTACTAGAAGAAAGAAAGGAAGGATGGAGGAAGCATGGTCGAATTAATTAAGAATGAATCCTTAATATAATAAAGTGCAAAGTGTGTTGTGGACCTGGGTGGAGGACAAAGTGAGGTAAGGGGATTTGGGGCGAGAGTCTAAGGAAGCTAATGAAGTGGTTGAGAGGTGTGATGGGGCAGTAGAGATGGGGAAAATGTAGCAAATTTGAGGCCTTTGGATGAGAGTCAGGTGCTAGTGTATGTCGATTGGAGGGGGTTGTTTTACGAGAGCTTGTATGGTCTGAAGGTAGCCTTCCACAGGTAAGAGCCTACATGAGAGAGTCAAATCGGAAGTAGTAATTGAGTGGTCAACAGGATTGCAAACTGTTGGTAAAGTGAGTGATAAAGAAAAGGAAAGTAAGAAAAGGTGTGTGAAAATACAACTGAAAGAGGCTGGAAGATGATGAGCAAGTTAGAGTGGTGGCAGTGATCAGAGGTCATGTAGGAAGAACTTACAATATAGAAGGATTATTGGAAATTAAGAGACTGGAAGAGTGGAGTTGTTTGGTTGCAGGAATAGGCAGAGGGAGACAGAAGTACCCAGGTAAGTGTAAGCTGGCAGAAGGAAGAGAATATGTTAGCGGGAAGCATTGAGTTAATGAGAAAATTAGGTCGCTAAAATGAAGGAGTTGGGGTTGAAGGAAAATGGAGAGCAGCCATGGAAACTTCTTCAGAAATGACAAGCAAATGGAGATATTCAGTTAAAAGAAATGGAGCACAAACTAGGCTGCACGAAGGGTAGGCATCATATGAGTTTTAAACAGGTGAGATATAGAAGTTGTTAAAAAGTAATTCCCTCACGATGTGGTATGAGGCATTCAAACGGATATTGGAATTTATAACATGCAAGTTGAGTTTGTGCCCACAGTACAACACTTTTTCATTCCAACTGAAACAGTAGAGCCGCAAATGTGCTCATAGGCTTGTCCATCTGCAGATGTAGGTGCATTTTATTAAATGTCTTCGCCATTTCAAATACTGTCAGTTACCATGTTGTTGAGTTCAGAAACAAAAATGTGATGTCTGCTCACGTGGAAAATACACACATCAGACATTGAGTCATCCTGAATGACAACTTAGTACCTTCCTCATCCACACACCCCATAATGGCAGATAATAGAAGAACTAAATAACCAACAAATAAACAACAGACTAACATACCAGACAGCAATAAGAGAGTTTAATAAAATCCAACTGGAACCACCAAGTTAATCCAACATTTGCTCAATAAAGCATTATGGACGCTTTTTATACCTATTAGTGCCGAACACTCTGCCAAACAAAAGACTGAGGCATTAAACTTTTCAAAGTACAATCGCCTTTATGCACCGTCAGCTAGAAAGTAGGTTTTGCTGCAACTCATTCAGCATAAGTGGAGCAGTAATGTGGAGAAATAATTGCCATCAAGCATAAATTGAAAAAATATTAATGCATGGTCTTCACATTATTTTATACTTTGTGCCTAACTGAGCGCACCATGGCAGACAGAGCAGGGAACAGTTGTCAGTGTTGTGTGGTTACTCTGGGCCCCGAGGAATGCTGCTTTGATTATAACTCATGAATTCCTGTGCATGATAAAGGAGGGTTGGAGGGAGCTGCCAACCCTACAGTTCAGGCCTCTACATTTATTGCAGTTATCTGCATTTCTGCTACGGCCAGGGGGCTTCACACAGCACACCCAAAAACAAAATGCACAGTAATTCTTTGACAATGTAAAGAAACCTAGACCTAAAAAGATGACACCAGGAGATAACCCTTTGCACAGTAATTCTTTGACAATGTAAAGAAACCTAGACCCAAAAAGATGACGCCAGGAGAAAACCCTTTGGACGCGGAGTCAGCTTTTTGACTGTAACTGGGCGCACTGAGATGACTGCGGCCATTGTAAGCAGCAACAAAGAAAGTTTGTTTACACTGGTCAGTTTCGGAGACAAAGCGATCTCTTCTGCACTAACAGCAACACAAACCTTACCACTGATGGCCCTGAGGTTTAGGTAAGGCCCCTGTTGCAACATTACTGCCACTGAGCCAGTCAAGCCACGTTTACAGTAACTCGTTCCTTGTCATTTATATAGCGCCCAGCGGTCCTCTGGTGTGGTATTGCGGCGCTTTATGTATCTCCAGTGGGAAAGCAGGCCCCAACATACAAGGGATTCTGGGAAAACGTTAAACTCCATCTTATCAAAATCCAGTCATGCACTGGCACTTTATTTAAGTAACACACTGAAATACACAACTTCAGCACAGTGTTTCCTTTTTAGGTCTCGCCTGAGCCAATGCGCTTGCACATTGCTCCGGCGAGACTTATGTAGGGGCTCCAGGAAATGCTGCCAGAGGGCTTTGTTTTCACAGCTCTTTCTCGTGTGCTTCTCACGTGTACAATCTCTCTGTTGCTTTCTGTTGCTTTCTCTCTCAGTAGCTTTTCCCCGCCCCAGAGCTGCTGCCATGCATGTGCTGCTTTTACCCTCCCCACCTGCTCATCCGTTGCCTCATATGCCCCCCCAAAATTTTTTTAAACAATTTTGGTGCAGAGGGAGGAGTGTGAGGAGTGTAGCCAGGGATACCAGTGAGCAAATTGCTGTCAGCTCCTCCGTCTTAAACAAATTTACTTTTGAACAACTTCTTTTTCATGCCTTCTGAATTGCTGACTCATCTCATATATATAAATGTAAAAACATTGGCACCCACATCATTCTGCCGGAGCACATGCGCAATGCTTCCCCCCTAAATACCTGTCCCACTCTCCGTGTTGCTGTCTCCCGCATTTGGCGAGTTTTCTCGTGTGCCCAAACTCCCACCCCCCACATGCTCTGTGTTGCTTTTGCTAATGCTTCTCCCCCGCCTCCAGTGTTGCTCAGCCTCTCTTTCGATTGCTGTTTTTGCCAGCCAAGACCTACCCATCCATTGCCCCACCGGCTCCTTCATCACCCCCTAAGTCCACTATCTTTCATATTTCGCTACTTCGGACCCTCACACACCCTCACCCTCACACCTCCTCACACACCCTCTCACCCTCACACACCCTCACTCACCCTCACACCCCCTTACCCTCACATACCCTCACACCCCCTCACCCTCACCCCCTCACTCTCACACACCCTCACCCTCACACCCCCTTACCCTCACACCCTCACAAACCCTCACACCCCTTCACCCTCACACCCTCACCCTCACACACTCTCACCCTCACACACCCTCACTCACCCTCACCCCCTCACCCTCACACTCTCACCCTCACACACCCTCACACACCCTCACCCCCAAACACCCTCACCCTCACACCCCCTCACACGCCCCTCACCCTCACACCCCCTGACCCCCCGCACCCACCCTAACAACCATACCCCCTCACTCTCACGCCCCCTCACCCTTACACACCCTCTCACCCTCACTCACCCTCTCACTCACCCTCTCACACGCTCACCCACCCTCACAACCTCACCCACCCTCTCACACACCCTCTCACCCTCACACACACCCTCACCCCCTCACCCTCACACACCCCCTCACCCCCCTCACCCTCACAACCCCTCACCCTCACACCCCCTCACCATTACACACCCTCTCACCCACACACACCCTCACCCTCACACACCCCTCAACCTCACACTCCCTTACCCTCACACCCCCTCACCCTCACACCCCCACACTCTTACACATCCTCACCCTCACACACCCTCATACACCCCCTCACCCTCACACATCCCTCACCCTCACACCCCCTCACCCTCATACCCCCTCACCCTCATACCCCCTCACCCTCACACCCCCACACCCTCACACCCCCTACCCTCACACACCCTCACCCTCACACACCCTCACTCACCCTCACACCCCCTCACCCTCACACACCCTCACCCTCAACACCCTCACTCACTCACACACCCTCACCCTCACACACCATCACCCTCACATCCCCACACCCTCACCCTCACACACTCCCTCACACACCCTCACACACCATCACCCTCACACCCCAACACCCCTCACCCTCACACCCCCTCACCCTCACACCACCTAACCCTCACCCCCTCACAGACACTCACACACCCTCACACCCTCTCACACACCCTCACTCACCCTCACACCTTCTCACCCTCACTCACCCTCACAAACCCTCACACACCCTCACTCACCCTCACATCCTCTCACCCTCAATCACCCTCACACACACCCTCACTCACCCTCACATACCCTCACTCACCCTCACACACCCTCGCCTCACTCTCACACCCCTCACCCTCACACACCCTCACCCTCACACCCCCTCACACTCACAACCCTCTCAACCTCACACACCCTCACCCTCACACACCCTCACCCTCACACACACCCTCACCCTCCCCCACTCACCCTCACACACCCTCACCAGCGTAGCATAACAAAACATAGCATAGCATAACAAAACACAGCATAGCATAGCATACCAAAAAAGCATAGGATAGCAAAACATAGCATAGCACAACAAAACAAAGCATAGGATAGCAAAACAAAAAAAGCATAGGATACCAAAACATAGCATAACAAAACAAAGCATAGGATAGCAAAACAAAACATAGCATAGCATACCAAAACAAAACATAGCATAGCAAAACACAACAAAGCATTGCATAGCATAACAAAACACAACAAAACAGCAGAACAAAGCATAGCATAACAAAATATAGCAAAACACAACAAAGAATAGCATACATAACAAAACATAGCAAAGCATAACAAAACACAACATAGCATAGCATAACAAAACAAAGCTTAGCATAGCATAGCATAACAAACATAGCACAACAAAACATAGCATAGCAAAACAAAGCATAGCATAATAAAACACAACAAAACAAAGCATAGCATAACAAAACAGCATAGCATAACAAAGCATATATAGCAAAACACAACAAAACATAGCATAGCATAACAAAACACAACAAAACAGCATAGCATAACAAAACAAAGGATAGGATAGCAAAACTAAACATAGCATAACAAAACAAAGCATAGGATAGCAAAGCAAAAAACATAGCATAGCATGACAAAACATAGCATAACATAGCAAATCATAGCATAACAAAACACAACAACACATAGCATAACAAAACATAGCACCAAAAACATAGCACAACACAACAAAACATAGCATAGCTTAACAAAACACAACAAAACATAGCAAAACACAACAAAACATAGCATAGTAAAACAAAACATATAATAGCATAGCAAAACATAGCATAGCATACCAAACACAACAAAACATAGCATAGCATAGCATAACAAAACATAGCATAGCAAAACAAAGCATAGCATAATACAACACAAAACATATCATAGCATAACAAAACATAGCATAGCATAACAAAACACATCATAGCATAGCATAACAAAACAAAGCTTAGCATAGCATAGCATAACAAAACATAGCATAACAAAACATAGCATAGCATAATAAAACATACAAAACCCAGCATAGCATAACAAAACAGCATAGCATAACAAAGCATAGCATAGCAAAACACAACAAAACATAGCATAGCATAACAAAACAAAGGATAGGATAGCAAAACTAAACATAGCATAGCATAACAAAACAAAGCATAGGATAGCAAAACAAAACATAGCATAGCATAACAAAACATAGCATAACATAACAAAACATAGCATAACAAAACACAACAACACATAGCATAACAAAATATAGCAAAACAAAACAGCACAGTGCAATAAAGTTCATTATTATTATTATTAAAACATAGCACAGCACAACAAAACATAGCATAGTTTACAAAACATAGCATAGTAAAACAAAACATATAATAGCATAGCATAGCATACCAAACACAACAAAACATAGCATAGCATAGCATAGCATAACAAAACATAGCATAGCAAAACAAAGCATAGCATAATAAAACACAACAAAACATAGCATAAGAAAACATAGCATAGCATAACAAAGCATAGCATAGCATAACAAAACACAGCATAGCATAGCATGACAAATCCAAGCATAGGATAGCAAAACATAGCATAGCATAACAAAACAAAACATAGGATCGCAAAACAAAACATAGCATAGCATACAGCATCACTCAGCACCACCACAGCATCACTCAGGGGTACCACAACATCACTATGTGCTACCACAGCAACCCTGAATGCCACAGCATCGCTCGTTCACCACCACAACATCACTCAGCGCCACCACAGCATCAGTCTGTGCAACCATTCAACAACAACTGGTTCAAATATGTTCTCTCAATGTTTCAAGCTTTATTGCAAATGTAACAAAACAATGTTAATATTTCACTTCTGTTCTTAGATTTTGGTCACAATAAAATACACTGAACATAATCTTCACAAAAGTTATTTATAAAAGTTTAAACTATTGCCATTATAAATTACAATAAAATAAGCATAGCATAACAAAACAAAGCATAGCATAACAAAACACAGCATAGCATAGCATAACAAAAAAAGCATAAAATAGCAAAACATGGCATAGCATAACAAAACAAAGCATAGGATAGCAAAACAGCATAGCATAACAAAACAAAGCATAGGATAGCAAAACAAAACATAGCATAGCATACCAAAACAAAACATGCCATAGCAAAACACAACAAAGCATAGCATAGCATAACAAAACATAGCATAACAAAACAAAGTATAGCATAACATAACAAAGCATAGCAAAACAAAACATAGCATAGTATAACAAAACAGCATAGCATAACAAAACACAACAAAACATAGCAGAACGAAACAAAGCATAGCATAGCAAAACATAGCAGAACAAAACATAGCAAAACACAACAAAGAATAGCATAACAAAACACACCAAAACATAGCATACATAATAAAACATAGCATAGCATAACAAAACACAACATAGCATAGCATAACAAAACAAAACTTAGCATAGGATAACAAAGCATAGCATAACAAAACATAGCATAACAAAACATAGCTAAGCAAAACAAAGCATAGCATAATAAAACACAACAAAGGATAGCATAACAAAACATAGCATAGCATAACAAAGCGTAGCATAGCAAAACACAACAAAAACTAGCATAGCATAACATAATACAACAAAACATAGCATAGCATAATAAAACAAAGCATAGAATAGCAAAACTAAACATAGCATAGCATACAAAACAAAGCATAGGATAGCAAAACAAAACATAGCATAAAAAAACAAAACATAGCATAACAAAACACAACAACACATAGCAAAACAAACATAGCAAAACACAACAAAACACAGCATAGCTTAACAAAACACAACAAAACATAGCATAGCAAAACAAAACATATACTAACATAGCAAAACCTAGCATAGCATACCAAACACAACAAAACATAGCATAGCAAAACAAAGCATAGCATAATAAAACACAACAAAACATAGCATAGCATAACAAAACATAGCATAGCATAACAAAGCATAACAAAACATAGCATGGCATAACAAAACACAGAATAGCATAGCATAACAAATCCAAGCATAGGATAGCAAAACTTAACATAGCATAACAAAACACAACAAAGCATAGCATAACAAAACATAGCATAACAAAACAAAGCATAGGATAGCAAAACTAAACATAGCATAGCATACAAAACAAAGCATAGGGTAGCAAAACAAAACATAGCATAACATAACAAAACATAGCATAACAAAACACAACAACACATAGCATAACAAAACATAGCATAGCTTAACAAGACACAACAAAACATAGCATAACAAAACATAGCAAAACACAACAAAATATAGCATAGCTTAACAAAACACAACAAAACATAGCATAACAAAATAAGGAAAACACAACAAAACATAGCATAGCTTAACAAAACACAACAAAACGTAGCATAGCAAAGCAAAACATATACTAGCATAGCAGAATCTAGCATAGCATACCAAACACAACAAAACATAGCATAGCATAACAAAGCATAGCATAGCAAAACAAAACTTAGCATAGCATAACAAAACAAAACATAGGATAGCAAAACAAAACATAGCATAGCATACAGCATCACTCAGCACCACCATAGCATCACTCAGGGGCACCACAACATCACTATGTGCTACCACAGCAACACTGAACGCCACAGCATCACTCGCTCTCTACCACAACATCACTCAGCGCCACCACAGCATCAATCTGTGCAACCATTCAACAACAACTGGTTCAAATATGTTCTCTCAATGTTTCAAGCTTTATTGCAAATGTAACAAAACGATGTTAATATTTCACTTCTGTTCTTGGATTTTCATCACAATAAAATACACTGAACATAATCTTCACAAAAGTTATTTATAAAAGTTTAAACTATTGCCATTATAAATTACAATAAAATAAGCATAGCATAACAAAACATAGCATAGCATAACAAAACACAGCATAGCATAGCATAACAAAAAAAGCATAAGATAGCAAAACATGGCATAGCATAACAAAACAAAGCATAGAATAGCAAAACAGCATAGCATAACAAAACAAAGCATAGGATAGCAAAACAAAACATAGCATAGCATAACAAAACAAAACATAGCATAGCAAATCACAACAAAGCATAGCATAGCATAACAAAACATAGCATAACAAAACAAAGTATAGCATAACATAACAAAGCATAGCAAAACAAAACATAGCATAGTATAACAAAACAGCATAGCATAACAAAACACAACAAAACATAGCAGAACAAAACAAAGCATAGCATAGCAAAACATAGCAGAGCAAAACATAGCAAAACACAACAAAGAATAGCATAACAAAACACACCAAAACATAGCATACATAACAAAACATAGCATAGCATAGCAAAACACAACATAGCATAGCATAACAAAACAAAACTTAGCATAGCATAACAAAGCATAGCATAACAAAACATAGCATAACAAAACATAGCTAAGCAAAACAAAGCATAGCATAATAAAACACAACAAAGCATAGCATAACAAAACATAGCATAGCATAACAAAGCGTAGCATGCAAAACACAACAAAACATAGCATAGCATAACAAAATACAACAAAACATAGCATAGCATAATAAAATAAAGCATAGGATAGCAAAACTATACATAGCATAGCATACAAAACAAAGCATAGGATAGCAAAACAAAACATAGCATAAAATAACAAAACATAGCATAACAAAACACAACAACACATAGCATAACAGAACATAGCAAAACACAACAAAACATAGCATAGCTTAACAAAACACAACAAAACATAGCATAGCAAAACAAAACATATACTAACATAGCAAAACCTAGCATAGCATACCAAACACAACAAAACATAGCATAGCAAAACAAAGCATAGCATAATAAAACACAACAAAACATAGCATAGCATAACAAAACATAGCATAGCATAACAAAGCATAACAAAACATAGCCTAGCATAACAAAACATAGCAAGGCATAACAAAACACAGAATAGCATAGCATAACAAATCCAAGCATAGGATAGCAAAACTTAGCATAGCATAACAAAACACAACAAAGCATAGCATAACAAAACATAGCATAACAAAGCATAGCATTGCAAAACAGAACAAAACATAGCATAGCATAACAAAATACAACAAAACATAGCATAGCATAACAAAACAAAGCATAGGATAGCAAAACTAAACATAGCATAGCATACAAAACAAAGCATAGGATAGCAAAACAAAACATAGCATAACATAACAAAACATAGCATAACAAAACACAACAACACATAGCATAACAAAACATAGCATAGCTTAACAAGACACAACAAAACATAGCATAACAAAACATAGCAAAACACAACAAAACATAGCATAGCTTAACAAAACACAACAAAACGTAGCATAGCAAAACAAAACATATACTAGCATAGCAGAATCTAGCATAGCATGCCAAACACAACAAAACATAGCATAGCATAACAAAACATAGCATAGCAAAACGAAAGCATAGCATAATAAAACACAACAAAACATAGCATAGCATAACAAAACATAGCATAGCATAACAAAACATAGCATAGCATAACAAAACATAGCATAGCATAACCAAACATTGCATAGCATAACAAAACACAGAATAGCATAGCATAACAAATCCAAGCATAGGATAGCAAAACTTAGCATAGCATAACAAAACAAAACATAGGATAGCAAAACAAAACATAGCATAGCATACAGCATCACTCAGCACCACCATAGCATCACTCAGGGGCACCACAACATCAGTATGCGCTACCACAGTAACACTGAACGCCACAGCATCACTCGCTCTCTACCACAACATCACTCAGCGCCACCACAGCATCAATCTGTGCAACCATTCAACAACAACTGGTTCAAATATGTTCTCTCAATGTTTCAAGCTTTATTGCAAATGTAACAAAACGATGTTAATATTTCACTTCTGTTCTTGGATTTTCATCACAATAAAATACACTGAACATAATCTTCACAAAAGTTATTTATAAAAGTTTAAACTATTGCCATTATAAATTACAATAAAATAAGCATAGCATAACAAAACATAGCATGGCATAACAAAACACAGCATAGCATAGCATAACAAAAAAAGCATAAGATAGCAAAACATGGCATAGCATAACAAAACAAAGCATAGAATAGCAAAACAGCATAGCATAACAAAACAAAGCATAGGATAGCAAAACAAAACATAGCATAGCATAACAAAACAAAACATAGCATAGCAAAACACAACAAAGCATAGCATAACAAAACATAGCATAACAAAACAAAGTATAGCATAACATAACAAAGCATAGCAAAACAAAACATAGCATAGTATAACAAAACAGCATAGCATAACAAAACACAACAAAACATAGCAGAACAAAACAAAGCATAGCATAGCAAAACATAGCAGAACAAAACATAGCAAAACACAACAAAGAATAGCATAACAAAACACACCAAAACATAGCATACATAACAAAACATAGCATAGCATAACAAAACACAACATAGCATAGCATAACAAAACAAAACTTAGCATAGCATAACAAAGCATAGCATAACAAAACATAGCATAACAAAACATAGCTAAGCAAAACAAAGCATAGCATAATAAAACACAACAAAGCATAGCATAACAAAACATAGCATAGCATAACAAAGCGTAGCATGCAAAACACAACAAAACATAGCATAGCATAACAAAATACAACAAAACATAGCATAGCATAATAAAACAAAGCATAGGATAGCAAAACTAAACATAGCATAGCATACAAAACTAAGCATAGGATAGCAAAACAAAACATAGCATAAAATAACAAAACATAGCATAACAAAACACAACAACACATAGCATAACAAAACATAGCAAAACACAACAAAACATAGCATAGCTTAACAAAACACAACAAAACATAGCATAGCAAAACAAAACATATACTAACATAGCAAAACCTAGCATAGCATACCAAACACAACAAAACATAGCATAGCAAAACAAAGCATAGCATAATAAAACACAACAAAACATAGCATAGCATAACAAAACATAGCATAGCATAACAAAGCATAACAAAACATAGCATAGCATAACAAAACATAGCATGGCATAACAAAACACAGAATAGCATAGCATAACAAATCCAAGCATAGGATAGCAAAACTTAGCATAGCATAACAAAACACAACAAAGCATAGCATAACAAAACATAGCATAACAAAGCATAGCATTGCAAAACACAACAAAACATAGCATAGCATAACAAAATACAACAAAACATAGCATAGCATAACAAAACAAAGCATAGGATAGCAAAACTAAACATAGCATAGCATACAAAACAAAGCATAGGATAGCAAAACAAAACATAGCATAACATAACAAAACATAGCATAACAAAACACAACAACACATAGCATAACAAAACATGGCATAGCTTAACAAGACACAACAAAACATAGCATAACAAAACATAGCAAAACACAACAAAACATAGCATAGCTTAACAAAACACAACAAAACATAGCATAACAAAACATAGCAAAACACAACAAAACATAGCATAGCTTAACAAAACACAACAAAACGTAGCTTAGCAAAACAAAACATATACTAGCATAGCAGAATCTAGCATAGCATACCAAACACAACAAAACATAGCATAGCATAACAAAACATAGCATAGCAAAACGAAAGCATAGCATAATAAAACACAACAAAACATAGCATAGCATAACAAAACATAGCACAGCATAACAAAACATAGCATAGCATAACCAAACATTGCATAGCATAACAAAACACAGAATAGCATAGCATAACAAATCCAAGCATAGGATAGCAAAACTTAGCATAGCATAACAAAACAAAACATTGGATAGCAAAACAAAACATAGCATAGCATACAGCATCACTCAGCACCACCATAGCATCAATCAGGGGCACCACAACATCACTATGCGCTACCACAGCAACACTGAATGCCACAGCATCACTCGCTCTCCACCACAACATCACTCAGCGCCACCACAGCATCAATCTGTGCAACCATTCAACAACAACTGGTTCAAATATGTTCCCGCAATGTTTCAAGCTATATTGCAAATGTAACAAAAAGATGTTAATATTTCACTTCTGTTCTTGGATTTTCGTCACAATAAAATACACTGAACATAATCTTCACAAAAGTTATTTACAAAAGTTTAAGCTATTGCCATTATAAATTACAATAACTTTTATTTAAGTAATAATTATTTGAAAAAATTAAAAGCCATTGTTATTTGTAATATCAATACATGTAAGTCACGTAAATACAACACATATTGCATTACAAATGCTATAGGTGTCACATTTGTGAAAGTTATAACTATTTCATTGTAAATGACAAAGCTATTAATTTCGCTATTTTCAAAAACAAAACATAAATAAAAAATGTGTAATTTACAATACCAATAGCTCAAACTTTCCTAATGCGAGACCTATTGCATTGCAAAATGCTTGTTAAAATATGTTTGCATCCAACTCTCAAAACAAACACTGTTCACACATTTCCCGCAGCGATGCTGACCAAAAAAACGAAAGTTTGAGCTATTGGCATTGTTAATGATAATGCCTTTTATGTATGTGTTTATAAAACCTGCAAGCGGTGTTTAAGCACCGTTTACAGGTTTTGTAAACACATAAATAAAAGGCATTATCATTAACAATGCCAATAGATCTAACTCTGGCAAATGCGAGACCTATGGCACTGCAAGTGCTTGTTTGAAGTGTAAACGTGTGACCCATGCTAGGTATTCACACACATCTTTGCAGGAAGACAGCGTTATCACTGGAGTTGAAACGTGTTACCCGTGTAGCAATCTCTCTAACCCTATGACCCCGAGCCTTTTCGACCGAAGGTCGTAAATAGGGCAACAGTAATTTATAGAATTAGAAGGCAAGACTGTTACGTCTGATTAGCATTCTCACAGTTGCCCCAATTAGAACTCTCCAAAATAGAAAACAATGCCGTCTAATACTTGGATTTTTAACAATTAATAAGTAAAATGCATATGCATTCGCCAAGTACCGGCCTGAAATTCAGACTTCTATTGAACATGGGCAGATGAAAAGTACATGGCTTTCAACTGGCCCCATGTCATGGCAATCCCTTTTAGTCAACTCTGGTTGACCTTATGTACAGACCTGCATGTCGCAGTATTTATTGCTGTTTCTTTTTATTGTTGTTGGTTCGTGTGGTTAAATGAGAAAAACTGTACTGAGTAAATGTTACTGTGTTTTTGTGTTGATATTCACCTGGCGTGAGCCCTCCGCCCCACCACCTTTAGAACAACAGAGTGTGTACATTAATGTGAGGTAATACAAGATAACATGCGCCAAATAGTCATTGTTGAATTATATAATAACGTCACATTACAACTGAATTGCATTCCACTTATTTACAATCATAGACACTGAGACAACAAGCACATCACATAGAATCAAACAATCTTCGTTCAAGCACCAAAGCCAAGATTAAAAGCCTAATCCCCGGCGTCAGCCACCAATTGGGTAGGCTATATTTCATGACATGGGACATGTTGACAGCTACAAGAGTAAAAACCATTATATTATAAACGTGCAGGGCTGGGAAAACCACCAATAAAATCATAGCAGGTAGATAGATGGCTAGAGGTTACTTTAGTTCAATTTACCACTCCAGCCCAAAAACAGTCAAGTTCAATGCATGGAAGAGTATTGGTTATCACCCCAGTACAGTACAGACATTTAAAAAATATTTTCATTGGATATGTGTACCTCCAGGTCGCCTGTCACAAAACAAATAAAACGTTTCGTCGGGCAGAATGGAGAAGGGTTGTTTTCTACAATGGTTCTCTGAAGTAGTGTAAATAAACCATCAGAAAATTATTAATGTGACTAATTGCTTCTAGTGTTCCCCATGTCGTCCTGCAGCCAAATATAAAAAATAATGCATGTTTAGATGTATGATTGAGTCAGCCGGTTGGAAGTTTAGGTTCGGACAAAAGTTCGGGTGGACTTCCCAATTTGTAGTGCAGCAGACACTGGATGGAGAAGGAAGAGAACACACACTGAGCTGTGACCCGCTGCTTTGAAGCTTCTTTTCATTTATGCCAAAGGGGCAACCCTTCTCCCACACGAAGAAGTGCTGTTACTGAAAAGACAAAAACCACAGTTGATGGACAGAATGCAGAACAATGTCATACATTTACCCCAGTACAGAGATCTGGGCCCAAATCCATCGTTTTTTTGCACTCCACACCACCCCAGTTCAGACATGGCCATATGCAAATCAGTCCGACCCTGTGCCTCATGGGAACATTCCAGCCCGAACTGCCAAGCCATGCCTTCCCTGGACCAGAAATAAGCTTCCGAGGACCGTTTCTGGCATTCCAGCCGTCTTCAGCCCGGCTTGCTTGAATCCAGTGGTGTCGAGAGCATGGGACTCACGTCTGAGCAGACCCATCCCATTCGGGTGACAAATGCAAAAACCACAGTTGATGGACAGAATGCAGAACAATGTCATACATTCACCCCAGTACAGAATGGAGAAGAGTTGTTTTCTACAATGGTTCTCTGAAGTAGTGTAAATAAACCATCAGAAAATTATTATTTTTTTTTAATTTATTTTATTCGGAAACCTCATACATATCGTTCAAATCAATACAGGCATGGGCCTACAACCCCTCGGGCCGGCCGCTAGATAATATCAAAACCTTGCAAAGCAAAAATAACATCATCTCAGCATCTCCTGGCCAGAGTCATAGCAAATCGGAAGAACAGGATTTATATGTAGGCATGTCCACCAAATAACAGGATTGGAGAGGAGTCCATTTTATAATATGGGAAAAGGATCCTATGACATACAATCAAGCAAAGTCTTATTCGAAGCTGGTCGTGCAGCCAGATATTCGTTTCCTGTACAAGCATGTTAAAAAGGGCTGCCATAAAAACATGTGAAGAAGAATATGCAGATATATAATAACTACGCGCTAATTCGGTGTCCTACCCATAGGGTCAGCAAACAATATAGAAACACATAAATGCACATTGCCAGATTTTATCCCAAAAAGAACAAAACTTGACCCCCCCATCTGAGCGAAGGTATATGAGAAACAAAGAAAAAAGGCATAAGTAAAGAGAGAAAGAAGAAAGGCCATAGAAACAAGAAAAACGAAAATAAACCCCACCCCCCAAACCCCCCACCCTGCATACCAGCAGAAGGCTACGGCCCACCCCCCCTATAGGCATGCCTGTCGCCCCAAAAAACTGAAACCCCATTTACGAGAAAAAGGGAGGAGGACCCTCGCACCCGCTCCCTGCCCCACCCCCCCCCCCTCACCCCACGGCATCCCGAAAAAGAATGTAAACTCCCCAAGTAGGAGACAATCATCATCATGTGTCCATCCCACCCCCCCCCCCCCCCCCACAGTCACGATAACGAGCCAGGTCTCACATCTCAACCGGAACTACCAACTCAGGAAAACAATCAGGAAAGGCTCATCCTTGACCAGTTCGAGCAAGAGTAAACAAACTCTCCAACCCAACGGTTCTACAGGCAGACGAGCCCGGAGACCAAACTTGCCGCTTAGGAGCCACCCAAGCGCTCAGCGGAGGCAGCAGAACAGTAAAAAGACCGCTTCGCCAGTAGTCACTTTCAATTAGCGTGAGGACCCGGCGTTGCTGTTCGGTGGCAAGCACATAAGTCTGAAGTTCAAAAAGAGTGTCCGTCGTGCAAATCCAAGCGGAAAGCTCACTGTGCTCAAAATCCAGCACCTTGCGCCACATAGAGTCCTCGGTGACCAATAACTGAGCGCAGACGGGCGCCCGACCCAGCGTACTCCCATCCGCGCCATAAGGACCCATGCCAGAGATAATACATGCCAGTGAGTCATGGAGGGCCATCAATCCACGGCTCAGGGAGGAGTAAAAATCACCGACAGCCAAAAGAACATCTCCCAACGTGTATTCCCTTTCGCCACTATCGGTGGTCGCAATGCTCCTCGCCTCTGGTGACTCCCCAGGCGAGATAATGGACATCGTGTCAGGCATCCGGGTTCTTATTGTTACCTGGTAGGCTATGTTGGGATTGGAGCGGAATCAGTTAGAACCCTCAATAGTACAGCATCGCCAATCCTTTATGCGCCATGCCTGGGAAAAGATCCATAGCCTGACACTGGCCACGGCCAGCGGACGGTCACACCGGGGGCCAGGTCGCCCTAGGCAGCCCCCCAACGAAGACCTATGTGGGCAACAGAACTGCCGTGCAGACCCGGGTCATCAAGTGCTGTGAAAATCAGCCAAATGCGTGCTGCGGGGCTCGGGGCACTCGCTTCATACCTCGCTCGTGTCCGCCAGCAAAATCGCGCAAGCTGTGACTCCCATCGGGGTGCCCGGTCCTCTCTGCCCGGCCGCGGCCGCTGTTATTCAACTCCTCTCCGGCCACGTCATTACTCGAAGTCCCGGCTTGTAGCTGGCGCAGGCCACATTCCTCGCGAAGACGTTTCTCGGGCATCCGAGGTGACCGCGAACTCTGGATCACACGGTCGGGCACTGCTTTACCGTAGCTGTGCGGGGGTACGGTTTAGACGCAGGATTAGTGTCAGGATATTAGGGAGGGAGAGGGCGACCGGCGGAGCCGAACTCCTAAGCAGCCATTTTGAACACCGTCTTGGATCCTCCCTCCATCAGAAAATTATTAATGTGACTAATTGCTTCTAGTGTTTCCCATGTCGTCCTGCAGCCAAATATCAATTCAATTCAAAGTGCTTTATTCGAGTATTACTCATAAAAGCAAGACATACAAACATATAATAAAAAGCGATTAAATTTACAGAGTCAATTAGACGAAGCACATTACACAATTTAGACAATTTAAAAAACTATGGCACATCATATATACAGGTGCAAAGATCATTACTATTAAAAATACCAGAGGGATAATAATCAGAATAACAATATAAAAATCCTCAAAAATCCATAACATTAAGAGTTCAAACCGATGATACATTAAGTAAGCATTAACAGAGAATAGACAAAAGTCTAGCAGTCTCTGGTCAGCTAAAAGATTTACAGAGAATAAACATTAGTTTAGCAGTCTCTGGGCTATTAATAAGCATTTACAGAGAATAGACAATTGTCTAGCAGTCTCTGATCAACTTGGTAGTGGTAATTAACTTACCAACAGTCTCTGCCTTAAGACCCATGCCCACCCCAAGTACTTTGCAATGGCAATATTAATCCAATCTTCAGTAGTGGATTTTACAATACGCAGCGCCACCATGCTACTTTTTGTGCCTAAATTCCTGCACATAGGAGCCAACCAGGCTCGCCTTGGGGAGGAATATACTGGGCAACAAAACAAAAAGTGACCTAGAGTTTCATTTCCTACCCCGCAGGCTGGACAAATTGCTACGCCCCCAGATTTCCATTTAGATGTTAAATTACAAAGGGGGAGCGAGCCTGCCCTCAGTTGGAATAGCAGTTTTCTGTCCATGGGGTTCGTTATGTAATCTCAATACTTTTCATAAATGGGGTACATCTTGATTTCTAGGAAACTGGTGGTCATGGTCCCACTATTAGTACTAAGCATACTCCTATTGACAACATTTTCCCAAAAGATGTTTTTTAAAGCGGACTTAGTGGGAAATGAAGCCCCAGCAGGATCGGTCCATAAAGCATTTAGTCCTAAATCGAACAATGCAATTTTTAAAGTTTTAAACCATCTGATTTTATTATATGGTCAGCTTTAATAACATCAATGAACCCGTCCGCGTAGTGGGAGAGCTCTGGCGTAGTCCAGAGTCTGCGCCAGAATAGGATCGGACGTAATTTAGCCTTTTCCGAAATTCCTCTCCTACCTAACTCATAACGCAGGGGCAATAGCGGACTGCTCTGTGGGGTACCTGTCAATTACCTAAGAAATTTATTTTCTGATATTTGGAGTTCTTGGAGATTTTCATGCCCCCATAGCTCCGCACCATACAAAGCAGACCCAATTGCTTTTGCCTCATATATTATCAAGGGTGGTTTAATAGGTTTTGTCAGTGATTTTCTATGTTCCTTGATAATAGTGCCAGCTAGCTGCTTGTGCCTTAGTATAGCACTATTAAGATGTTGCTGCCACTTATTATCATTGGAGATGAGGATCCCCAAATAAGTGAAGGATTTTACAACTTCCAGGATGCGACCACTCATGGAAATTTTTGATTTAAAATTTCTATGTGGGTTAAAAGCCATGAGTTTTGTCTTGGACGCATTCACCTCCAGTCCATGATCAACGCAGAACTCATCAAATATTGCCAATGCTTTTTGCAAACCACTTGGGGTTTTTGATAAAATTAAGGTATCATCGGCGAACATTAAAATAGGGACTTTCTCACCAGCAAGAGAAGGGGCATCCACAGCCCGAGTTTGCATGCGGGAAACAATACCATTGATAAAAAGGGTGAACAAAGTAGGGGCCATTGAACATCCCTGCCGAACCCCGCGCTCAACGGGAAATTCGGCAGTGTCATTCCCATACCCTCCCCAGCGTATTTTGGCATAGTTGCCCTCATGCAGTCGCATAATTAAAATCAACAAGTCCCCAGGGACCCCTAGTGTCTCTAGCACTTCCCACAGTTTAGCCCTAGGTACCAGGTCGAAGGCAGCCCGCAAATTAACAAATGCTGCATACAGGCTACCTCCGCCTAGCACCACGGTCTTCCACTGTATCAGTTGGAAACGGAAGACTTGATCCACAGTACTGGTTGCCCTGCGAAACCCAGCCTGGAAGGGGGATAGGATGTTGTTGTCATCAGCCCAATCGAGCAGCCTATTAACAATTACTCGCCCCACTATTTTCTGTATAGTATCTATTAAACTAATGGGGCGATAATTACCGGGCTGAGCTCGATCTCCTTTCTTGTATACAGGGATAATTACAGCACCCTGCCAGGTTACTGGTATATCTGCACCTCTGGTGATATAATTTATTAACAGATGAATGTATTTGCACCATCTTTTAGTATCATTTAAGAAAACATCTGCCGGAACCCCGTCAATACCAGGGGCCCGCCCACTTCGAACAGTATTAAGGGCAGTGACTATTTCGTTCTGCGTGAAGATGTCATCGTCTGCTAGTAAAAAAGGCATGCATCTTCTAACTACTGCCTGATCTCTGGAGGCGTATTGTTCGCTAAAGAACTTGACCCAAGCATCCTGGGGGACATTATTAGTACTAGCCTCTTCTAACCTGTCATGTCCCCATTTGACTATATGCCAAAATAACCTAGAGTCCTTTCGATCACTTGCACTTTTTAAGTTGTTCCAGTGTGTCTCATCCCAATCTTTTTTCGCTTTTGCTATGCACTGTTTATATTGCTTCCTGGCTAATCTAATAGCCTCTGGATTTTTATTTTTGATAGCATCACCCAAGGAAATTCTTGCCACCCTACATTCGTGGTTGTACCATCTTGAGGCTCTATAGGCGCAGATCCTCTTTTTATTTACCGGTTTCAGAAAGTGGCATTTGATTTCATTAAAAAGAACTTCATGGACCTTGGTAACAGTGTTTTTGCTAGGAGGGAGCCCAGCATCACCCTCAAGGGCCATGATAGCCTTATCAGTTGCCATACTTATTTTTTCTAGAACCAGCTGATCTGTTTTAACGCTAGTCCACCTCAGCCTGCGTAAGTCATTAGTTGGTACACTCAGCGGGGGTAAGGAATCAACAGAAGTACTAGGAGCAATAGCATCAGACAGCCACAATTTATGGAGAACACATATGGGGTTATGGTCACTCTCGGGCCTTTCCTTGACCTCCATATCAGTAATAGATGACCATAGGGACATACTGCATATAACGTAGTCAATGCGGCTCTCGGATCGCCCATTATTAAAAGTCATGGCTGGTACTCTGTCTGACTTAGTACGACCATTCAAAGCCCTTAACCCATGTTCAAGGCACATAGCATTCAAACCTAGAATATCCTCAGTCCAGCGAGTTATTGGGGTTAAATCAAGTGCGGGGATGTCCCAGATCTTATCTTCCTCCGCACCTAAAAAAGCCTCACCAGTGTCAAGGGGTTCAAAAGTACGGTTTAGGTCTCCTGCCAGTATAATGTTATTCCCAGAGGAGTGAATGTCTAGTAGATTATACAGAGACGATAGGGCCACTGATTTACCTCCACTTCCTCCTCTAGCATATATGTTATAAATGTCAGTGGAGGTAGATGAGTCCCTCGTAAGTCTAATGAGCTGAATATCTTTAAGATTGAGCTCCAAATTTTTTACTACGATCTTCAGGGACTGGCGGACCCATATAGTGAGTCCCCCCATCGGTCTCCCTTTAGGGCCCTTAGTGGCCGGTACATAGAAATTCAAATACCCCAAAGCAAAAACAGGATCACAGGCCCATGTTTCTTGAAAAATGCAAACATCATTCTTGCTGACAAACCCAAACCATTCTCCACAGTCCATTTTGGAACTGAGCCCAGCTACATTCCAAGATAATAAGTTCCCAGAGGCATATACCGCACTAATTTCAGAACTGTGATCAGACCCATTCAACTTTGCGTCAACATTAGCATCAGCATTAGCATTGTCATTCATGTTTGTAGAAAGTAGTCCTACTACAACATCAGGATTACATAACTCATTTGGTGCGCCTGTAACTCGACTATGCCCCCCTATTATACAAGCAGCTGAAGAAATTTGCAGCAGAGGCGTACAATTAATTGTTTGTCAATCACAAGCATCTAGATTAGAAAGGGCAGAAAATCTGTTTTCCAGACCAAGACCCCACTCAACGGAGCCAAAATTCTTACTGCCCCTTTTAGTTACAACGTTCCATTTTGTTCTTAAGGTGCTTGGATTGGGGCCTCTGCCTTTCCGGGGATAAAAGAAGTCTAGAGTCAATGGAACAATGGAAGTAGATCGTCTCTGTGGAGGAAAAATATGAGGCAAGATGTTTGGTAGAACCTCAGGGTCAGAAAGATTGAGCACAACGCAATCTCCCTTGAACTTTTTTTCCTTGTTCCCAATCCAATCAACTCTTCTTGCGTTTACCAATTCTTCAGCTAGTTGCTGTTTGCCCCCCGGAGATATGGCCATGTTATTAGTTAGCCAAGATAAGGATTTATTTAGAAGTGATGCTGTTGATTCAACTTCACTGGGAGCTAGAGGGGGCACATTTGCTAGTACAAGAACTAGTGGAGAGGCTTCCACCACAAGCGCAAATGACCCTTTCGAGGTATTAGGTTCACCATTAAGAGGGGCAGAGGGTACAGCACCAAAGGTATTATCCGGTGGATTTGTCAGTGGAGCCATTGGGAGGTTTGGGACAACAGTAGGAATCAGTCCGTTGGATTTAATCAATTGAATTTCACTCACCAAAGGTTGAACACTGGACGTGATAACATCTGGGAGTTTTCCCACTTCTCCCAAGGTTTTTCCAAGTAAACCTTCCAGTTTGGTTACCTCAGCGGATAATTTGTCGATTTTACTTATCAAAAATAATGCATGTTTAGATGTATGATTGAGTCAGTCGGTTGGAAGTTTAGGTTCGGACAAAAGTTCGGGTGGACTTCCCAATTTGTAGTGCAGCAGACACTGGATGGAGAAGGAAGAGAACACACACTGAGCTGTGACCCGCTGCTTTGAAGCTTCTTTTCATTAAGGCCAAAGTGGCAGCCCTTCTCCCACACGAAGAAGTGCTGTTACTAAAAAGGGGCAAACATGAGATGAGCACATACTGGCAGGAGTCCAGCTGGCCTACTTAATGCACAACGTACCATCTCTTTTCACACAATGCACATGCATGCACCGCAAGATTGTAGTAGTACATGTGGCAAGTTTCCCTGTGCTAAAAACCCAAGAAGGAATACATTAAGGATCACGATCGCAATCATTTTATTATTATATTGATGGAAAATAAACAACATTCTTAGGTTTTAGAATTCTCTACGCTTAATTCCACATTTCGCACTTTTCTTGGATGCTACTCGGAGACCGATCCCAGTGAAATCCCGCACCTTACAAGGCTTCCCAGAATGAGATTACAGCCCCCTTGCCTTTCAGTACCTTTGTGCGGCACCGGCTGGCCGTTTCCGTTGCACGGGTTTCTTGGCTCCGGCTCCGCCAGGAATGACTGTGGGAAGCTTCGGGTTCAGGTTCGCGGCCCAGGTTCGGGATCGCGCCCTTCTCCCTGTCTGTGGCGGCTACAACTCTGAAAGTGTCCGCGCTTCCGAACGTGCGGGGGTGACACCGGTGGTGAGCTGACCGTGGTGTCATCACCGCACATGGGCCATTGAGAGCGGGAGCATCGCCCCTTGCATTAGTGATGGTGATAGGCATGAGATGACAGACCCACACACCCCACCTTTATAACTACCACTGGCCTAATATGCAAAGGGATGAGATGACACCCTACTGCGTTAACGATGCCTCAGAGTGGCAGGGAAATGAGAGACGCCCCCCCCTGTACTGATGGAGGTAGGCATGAGAGGGCCGGTGACCTGCATTAAAGCTAACCGACACCTGCAAGCACAGACATAAATGACCCCTGCATTTCAGGTGCCTGATAATGGAAGGTTTAGTGTGCCGGGCACTTCGTGCATTAGAGATACTTGCAGACAGGAGAAATCAGAAGGTAGACACTCATGCACACTACGTACTCATTCGAATGCTTGTTTAGGGCAGAACCCAACCCTCTCTCTCTCCCGCATCAGCAGTGTGAGAACGACAACAGACACGAGATAACACACCAGGCTGCATTAGTAGTGCTGGAGGGTGCCAACCCCCTTGCCCTAAGTCTGCCTGGGAGAGACAGCGATGGGTGAAATGCAATGGCTAAGTGTGATGGTGGTGGATGTCATGCCCCTGGGCAGAGCAGCTCCCACTGCACACACTACACTCCTCCCGAACCAGGTGGGTGGTTCCCGGTCGAGGGACTTACCTCCCGCCTCCGGACAGGCAGCAGCAATCTGATTGCCTCTGCCTGGCCTTTGACTGTAAACGACTTCAAATACTGAAAGCAATGGGAAACCTAGTTAGCACTGACAAAGCAGACACACTAGCGAGGGTGGGCGACTGTCCTGCCCCATCCATATTGCGATTGGTTGAAATGAAGAGCCCTGCCCGGAAATGCCAGCTCAGTCAAACGCCCCTTGCTGCGGGAGGGACTGCAAAGCTACCCCGGAAGTGGTGAATGAACCGTAGCCTGATGATGGGCTTATGTTTTAGTTTAGGTGCGTTACATAGTTCTTTTTGTTTGGAAGAAGGGTGTTTTCTGACTGATTCGGATCGATTCCCTGAATACAGGTGTCCAGTGTCTCGCCCTTTCTCGGATAGGGCAGACTGAAGCAGCAGCAAATGCGAACCAAGCCTGCTCTATCCGCACTTACCTGCATACGCGTTGCCTTGTAATAAGGCGGTGCTGCTGTTACCCTGTACCCAGATGATTCTTTTTTAGTTTGGACAGCTTTTGGGTTGCTGCAGGCCTCTGAAAGCCTGGTGCCCCAGCAGGGCTGATAGCTGTGCCCTTGCTGGTCTGAGATAAAAGTACATCAAGCACCAATTGAAAGCAGAAACAAGCGCTCGCGTAGACTTTTCTCTTTTTAGTCCGTCCCACTTGGATGGGCTTGGCCTGACTTCCTGCTGGCGTAAAAGGTTTATTATCTTCTTTATCGGGCCATCTGTTTCGCCCCATAAAGATAACAAACCTTTTACGCCAGCAGGAAGTCAAGTCAGTCCGTCCAAGTGGGACAGACTAAAAAGAGAAAAGTGTACGTAACACTAACCTTTTCCCAATGGCTGGCCAATGTTTAGCATGAACGGTGACGTCGGCCAATGGGAAAGAGGGGCAGGGCTTAAAGCCAGCTAGTGAAATCTCCCCAATAACACTAAATCTCGCCAGCGAGGCTGCGCAGTCTTATGCTAGGCTTCGACCTAAAAACTATCATGGTGCTTGCTTGATGTGCATAGACAGGCTCACTCGAGGTTCTACAGAACAATGTTTGTTTAGCATATCTTCTTTTGAAATGAATATGTGGTAAAACTGCTGTGATAAAATGTATCATGCTAAACCTCTCCTTGCGATGTACAGTGCCTAATTTGTGCTGGTGGTTTCCCGTGCTCAGCACCGGCACTTATTTTACAGGGCCAGTGCTATAAATTTCTTTCACACAGCAGTGGTGGTGAACATAATTTCTCAAAAATACATGCACGTGGCTTGGCAGCTGTACTTTTCCCACATCGTCTGTGCTGCTCTCACTCTCACCTATTTGTGAGAGTGAGAGCAGCACAGACGATGCCTCTTATTGGATGATATCAGAATGCCTACATTTTCATTGAGAAATAATGTCTCAACCTTCAACCTCTTGCCGTTGCTGCCTCTGTTCATTGTGTGCATTCCATCGCCATGTAAAGCATTTGGCCCTCTGTTGCTGAGTGCTGCTACTGGACGAGATTGTTGGGACATACTTCAGAGTGGACCTGCCATTGAGTGCCTCTCTTTCTGCGTCCCCCAGTACAGGGCTTCATTCAACAGGCTCGTGTATGCAGAGAGGGAGAAGCCCTGGCAGGCGGGCATGGCCAAGGGCAGCATGTTTCCCTCTCAGCCCAAGCACACCAAACCCCTTTCGTTGCAGTGGTATCTGCTACAATGTCAAAAAAGTTAGAAATGACGAATATCTGACGTTACAATGCAAACAATTACAACGCGTGCCTTTACAGCATGGTTTTTATATCACAACTACCATTACAACGCATGATTTTACAACGCACGCCATTACAACGTATTTTTTAGAAACTACCATTACAACGCTTACCATTACAACGCATAATACTTTTGGGGCAACAGTGTGGTAAGTGTAGGATAGTGTAGGGGTAAAAATTACTATTCCCATTCCATTGAGTGCAACAGTAGGGTAAGTGTTGGATAGTGTAGGGGTAAAAATACTATCCCCATGTACCCCAAAACCCATACCCACCCTAAAACTAAAACTAAAAGTTTCCCATTACTTACCTTATAATGCATGGTAATGGCATGTGATGTAAAGGCAGTTGCATTGTAACAGCTGCGCTGTAAAGGTAATGCGTTATAATGGTTGTTTCCCAAAATGACAGGCAGAGAGGCTAAACACGTAGCAACGCACCCTCCTCTTCTGTATACTCAACAAGTATGACATAATTGGTGTGATTATAGATGCTCAATCAGAAACGTATGCATTGAGGTTGTTAATCTGAGCTCTGCAGGCCTGAGGCCTACAACATAACTCAGCATTGTGTATAAGCAGCAGAAAAGGCAGCTTTGTTGTACAAGTTCTGTACCTTAATTTGCTGTCTCCAAATACCTGCAGCACGCACTCTGTTCCTAGCCCGACAGGCTCGTTCTCTCTCCAGACTTAGTAACAGGGCTTAAAGTTCCTAAAGGCTTGTGCAGCTATACAAACTTCTAATACATACTTGTTCAGCTCCTCACTCTCTCTAGGACCCTGTTTAAGATGACCAAGTTCCTTGTTACCTGGACACCTCTTTTCCATTCATATATTTTGCTTTTTACATGTCATTGTTATCAGGTGTGTTTGTCCAATTGGCTCAATTGAAATCAACAAAGACTACAACTCCCAGAATGCATTTATATGCCAAAGCAAAGCCCATGAATGGAAAAGTAGCATGCCGGTGACAAGAAGCAATCACGTCACTCTAATTCTCTTAATATCTCTGTCTACAGGCTCCTGTAGCACTATACATTCTTTTATATAGTAACATCACTTCCATTCCTTCTGAGACCTAGAGAGCTCACTCCAATTCTCCTTACGCATGCACATTCATATTTCTTATTCTTATTTCACTTCAATAAAGCGATCTTGACCAATGTCTCGCTCTTCGAATTCCTGCACCACTCTTTTGGGCGCTTGCAACACTCTCTCCTTTCAGATACCTGTGTGATCCCTCCCCCTGGGCACCTGCAGCAGCGTTAACATCTACCATGAACCTCATGTAATCTCTCCACTATTTCAGTCGCTTGTAACACTTTCTCCATCCTTTTAGGTCCTTGAAATGCTTTACCAATTTTCTTGGAATCCGGCAGCTCTCCCCCTTACAGGCTTTAACAGACTTTTGTAGTTCTCCACAACATCCATGATGCTGCTGTTCCTGCGAAATACACTCCCTAATGACTCCTGAAGCATTCCTCAGTTCTGTATAAGAGTTGCCTTACTAGCACAATGTGATGAAGGTGACTTTCAACCAGTAACAGTTTATCACAAATCTCTAATCGTACTGTGTTGTGAAGGCCCATAAGTAAAATGGCAAAAGCGACACTACAATTCCCAGGATGCTTTGTCCTGTTGGATAAAAATGAGACATGCTTAGTTACCCTAGTAGTATATGGATGGTGCACTGCTCTGCTTGTGTCCCGTCCTCCATTCCTGCTGCTTACTGGTTACTGGAGCTCTGCACCTCCTCCCTTCAGGACATGGTAGACTACAGCTATGTAACAGGAGTGCAACTGCGACCATAATGGAGTCTGAGGTGGTTTTCTTGTGTATTTTCGGGGGACTTCAGTTAACAGGGTGGAACAAATAGATGAAATTCTGCTCCAGTGAGGCAACTGAGCTTGACAGAATAAAAGAATGCTACACTCTATCTACCCTATTACCATATTGCATGATACGTGATTTTACGCTCTTTCCACCTAGAGGTACAACAATAAACTTTAAGTTACTTGTTATGTTATGTTATGTTAAGTGCGCTTATAACACACAACAGCTACCCCGAGGAGTGTCCCGGCGCAGAACCAAGAGGAGTCACTTAACTACACCACCATCATTTATGGGAACAGGTGAGTTTTTAAAAGTTTCTTGAAACGGGTCTTGAGTATTGCACAATGAAAACGGAAGGGCATTCCAAGCCTTAACGGCCAAGAAGCAACCGCCCATCTTGTGGCCGATGAAATGGGGCACCCTAGCTAGAAGGAGAGCTGAAGAACGCAGTTGTCTCAGCGGGACATAAAAGGAGAACCGCTTCTGTAAATAGGCAGGACCATGACCGTAGAGGGCTCGATGAGCAATGACCAGGGACCACCTGGAGTCTATTTATAGAGTATCCAGGGATGCCTATGTACCACGCATTAGCATAGTCCAATCGAGAAAGGATCAAGGCACGGATGACCGTCTGTTTGGCAGTTCTAGGGAGGAGAGGTAAAATACTCCCTAGCGTTTTGAGAGGGCTATAACAGCTGCCTGAGAGCTTTTTCACCTGAGCAGAAAAGGAGAGGTTATCCTCAAACCACACTCTTAGGTTTTTAGCGGATTTTCCATTAGAGGTTGGTAGAGGGAACCCAGGAGGTCAGATCGTGTTTCTGAAGCCTGAAGAGTATTTACCATAGAGTAGGATCTCTGACTTGTCTTCATTACATTTGAGTTGGCCCAAAGCAAGTCACTCAAAAACCGAAAACAAGCAGTGCAGAACAAAGGATACAGTGTCCTCATCCTTTTCCCAGGTAAAGAGAAGCTGGGTGTCGTCAGCCTAGGCTATCACCTTAGCCCCCAAGTGCTCGGCTAAATAGACCAAAGGAGTAACGTAGATATTAAAAAGAAAGGGTCTAAGGGAAGACCCCTGTGGACCTGTGGAACACCAGTGGTGACCGCTGCAGAGTTGAGGCGGCCAGTGGCAGCTAGACCTGTTGCGCCCACCCTTCAAGGAAGGAACTCAGCCAGCCCTACACAGCGCCTCAGACCCCAATCTCAGTAAGACGGGCAAGCAGCAGGGAGTGCGGTACTGTGTCGAAAGGCCACCAACAGGTCGAGCATTACCAATGCTGCTCTCCCACGGCCTAAATAGTCGCGAAAGGCTTCGGAATGTCTCAGTGCAGTAGGAGGAGCGAAACCCAGATTGTGCTGGATGAAAAACATCAGACCCTTCAACAAACTGCGTGAGTTGTCTGGTCACCACCTTCTCACAGACTTTAGCTAAACTGGGCAGAAGGAAAATAGGGCGATAGTTCCCTGGGGTCAGGGGATCAAGAGTAGGCTTCTTCAAAAGGGGAAGGATTTTTGCCCATTTCCAGGCCTCCGGTACCCGAACCTCACCTGCTAGACGCTGTGGCTTAGTTTTACCGCTGATATTCTTTAAGTGATGCGGCCAATATGGGAAAAATGCAGTGATTCCATAATAGTGATGCTAACAGCCATAACCAAAAACATCACCGAGTCATGATTTAAATAGCACTGTTTATCTCCAAGTAATGTCCAGCTTAGCTCTAGTGACACATTTTCAATCTGTGAATGCTTTCATTGCAGAATTGCTGATTGTTGTTATATGGATGGCTGCTTACTTTTGGAAATAAAGCAAAGCAGGAAGAGTCAAAGTCAAGCCCCACACTGTCATCAGGCCTCCCATTTACAGTAATTATTTTGAGCCAGTGGTTGCAGGTGGTGGCCACCAGCACTCGTTTTTGGGGACTAAAACAGTACAAGAGAGAAAGGCAGAATAGGTGTTTAGAAAGAGGACTGGAAAACAGAGACAAGAGCAGAAAGCAGGGATGAAAAGGGACCTGCCAAAGTAAAATAAAGGCACAGGGGTTTGGTGGTTGCAGACACAACTGTCAACCCCACATTCAGCACTGTTAACGAGCTTTTGGGAAAAACTTTGAGCCCCAGCAACATATTATTTTACAAATTAAACACTGGCGATGTATCACCAGAAACTGTATGAATGGAGAAGTGCACAATACTATAGGAAAACTGGGAAGCTGGAGTGTTGGGCATAGGAGGGGTCTGACAACATCCCAAATCTCTTCTCAAAAGTCCCAAAATAACCTTTTATTGGAAACTGGCCATGGAAAAGTCCGACTGGTGGTGCCTAAAAGGCCCCCAAAAATCCTGACTTTCAGGTCATGGCTTTCCCAGACAATCAAACACTGTGCCACTTCCTAACTGTGAAGTCCTGACGTCATAAACAAGCATTGGGAAAGTTAACAGCTGTGGCTTACATTTTGAGTTACAAGACAGACGTCTTTGTATGCCAGTTTTATTTCCGAAATATTATGTGCATACAGAGATGGGAAGGGAAAGGTCGGGGGAAGCAGAGGTACAGACTGGTAGAAGTGCGGCAAAGAAGGCTTTGAGTGTAAAATTAGAGATACAGGTACAAAGACATGTATATAAGATGCAGGATGGGCAGAGGATGACAGATTTGCTGGCAGGGGCAGTTGCAGACAGCTATGTGTCAGATGGTTGCGGTCTTACAGGTATAGGTAGGGAGAAGTATGTGCAGGGAAACGTACAGGTAGGGAGAGATTCAAACAAGGAAAGGTACGAGGAGGGAGAGGTACAGCCAGAGAGAGGGGTACAGATAATAAGACATAAAGTGAAAAGGGTAAATTTTTCCACTTTCAAAAGGAAACTCCACTAATCAATTTAACACGTCATTGTTGTTTAAAGTTTAAATGTCAAACATGACATTTAAACTTATTTTTTTGCCTGCAAGGCAACGTCAGGGAGGGTCTGACCTGGCAATTCGGGTCGGACGGTTCCTATTGGAGCAGGGTCAAGACTGATTTGCATATGGCTGGGTTCAATCTGAGATGGTGGGGTGTGCAAAATAACAATGGACTGAGATGTGGCCCAAGTAATTACCACTGGCTGAGATAAATTCAAGCAATCTAGCAGTCATTTTTTTGTATACTAACGTTGAAATGTGTCATGTTTCAAAGACATGTTGGTTTTCAAGCAATGAAAAATGCATAAAGCAATGCTTGCCTTTTCGCTGGAGTATGACAATGTGAACTATCTCCTGTAGAAAGTAGAAAACATGGCAGTTTTAGATGCACTTTTTAGAAAGTATATAGGAGTGCATGTCTTGTTACAAAAAAAAACACTGTATGTTTGGCCTAAAATGTGTTTTTTGTAATGAAATCACAACGTGGTAAAATCTTAACATGGCACAATACCAGCTTCTGGTATGTTGTTCAGAAAGCCTACGTGCATGTACATCTCTTTATAAAAACATGCTTTATAGCAGCTTTTTAAAAATACTTATCAATTTTTTTTCTGAAAACATTCTGTTTGCTCTACCGGGTTGCAGAATTCTTGCTATTATATGTATGTATTTAGCTTCCACAAGTCTACAAGATACCAATGGAGGAAAGATGAGCCGTGACTAACATTTGTTCTTTCTCAGTTTAAGACATGTTAAACTCTCCATTGAGAAATAAATGAAGGATGAATGTGGGAAGTACAGGGGGAACAACAGCGAAAAAAGACAACATTTTAACTGGAGTGCCTGAGTTGATGTGATGGCAAATGTGACTGTTGATGTGAAATGAGGCGTCTCATCACATTAAGGTACAGTTTCTACAATGCACTTCTGATGTCAGCAAGTGGTTATTTTTGCCAAGTGTAAAGCGCTGGATGGTGAACCGCTTGTCATCAGGAACCCAGGGGACATATCTCTCAGGGATTTCAAAACTGAAAACAACTATATTTGTCATGTACCGCCTGAAGCACTCCCTCTGGACCAGGCCAATGTACCAACTCTTAGAACAACACGTTATTATGGCTTGCGCGATCTTTGTCGGCTATACACGGTCTGACCAACATGCACGCAAGTTACTCAGGAGAACTACACAACTCATATTTTAAAAGAACTGAGCAATGAAGTGTATCTAGCGATGGAGGGAGAAAGAGATGGGGAGGGGAGAAGAAAGAAGTTAAAAAATGACTGAAAGACACACTCAGTCTAATCAGAAATAATAGGTGTGGCACAAATCCACAATGGGAAAACAAGACTAAGTGGCAGATTTTGAGTTGGGTGGAAATGGCAAACCCACTGACAGGTGGCAGAAAGGCTAACATCAGGGGAGAAGCCACCAGTCCTATGGTCTCCATGCAATCCGCAGGGTAAATAAAATGATACAGGTGGATTCGTCTCCAGATTGAGCACTTGCTGGAGTAATCATAGGATTCTCCATCACCCCATTTCCAACCAGGCCCTTAACCATGTCCATTTCATACACTGCTAGCTTTCAATCACAAAACATTGCAGTGCAGGTGCCCAGCCACTCTACAACTTGCACCCTGTCACAAATCATGTCAGTGGGGGAAGTTAGGACCATAAAATAGTGTATATTAGTATGCAGACACAGATGTCCCCTTGTATCCCAGTTGCAGCGAATTTGAATGTGGCACCCAGTAAATATGGTATTGTACATAATAGGTCTTTTAACTACAGACTGTAGGCAAGACCTAAAAAAGGGACAATACCGCACAAGTGGGCGGGCAGCTGAGGATGAAGATACCTGTGACCTAATGATGAGTGTTGATGGACATCTATATGCTGAAGATAAAAGTATTGATGTAGGCAGTTTGAAGGTTAGTTTAAGCTATATTCTAATACATCAGAATCGCATGTATATACAGGAGCAACCTCTCTGTCTTGAAAGTAACTTCCCCTTCCATACCCTCCCCAACGTCCTGTGAATACATCTGCCTCGATATTATCACTGAGGGCAAACAGATCTGCACTCTTCACGGCGTTTACCACCTACCCGGTGACAACCTTACCTTCTCCCAACAAATCATGGACATGATCTCAACCAACTCCGGGCGACAACTCACACAAATATACTTTGGTGACTTCAACCTCCACTGGAACGAGCATAATGATGCGGTGGTAAAAGGTCTGAAGAATTTCCTTAACGCCCTTGACCTTACCCAAATTTGCAACAGTCCAACACACGAGAAAGGCTCTATCCTTGACCTTATCATCTCCAAAGAGGACTCTATCCAACTCGAATCTATCCAACCCTGTGACTGGTCAGATCATCATATTGTCACATTCTTCATCAATGAAAAAGTTAAATTTAACCCTGTTCAATCCGCCAGGCCCAAAGTCTGGAAAAGAGACATGAAAAAACTAAACTCAAACTCTCTGCCCCCCAACAGCTGCAACTTACTACTTCCTCCTGCTGGCGTTAAGGACGTCCAATCCTTGACTGATCACTATCTTAACACTATGACCTCAATAATTAATGAAGTCGCACCCTTGCAGCTAAAAAAAGCCACCGCAAAAATCTCCAATCCCTGGTACGACGGGAGTCTCAATGACGATAGACGCGCCATGCGAATGGCAGAGCGCACCTGGAGATCAGCTCCCTCTGCACTGAACCTAAAAAACCTGAAGAAAAAGAGAAATGCCTACTTCAGGAAAATAAAACGATCAAAATCAGACTTCATCAGCCGTCAGCTCGACCAAGCCAAAAATCGTCCGAGAAAGCTGTTTGAGCTTATCCGAACACAATCCAAAGAACAACCCCAACCTCTCAACACTATGTGCGAAGCTCCCTCCTGCGAAGACTTCGCCTCTTTCTTTAACCAAAAAACTGACAACATAAAGAATGATCTCCTCATGGACGCAAGCCTCTACCCCAAACCCCACCGCATAGCACCCACTAAACCAAAAAACAATGCCACCTGGTCAACCTTTGTCACCTACACGGAAGAAGAAATTGGCAAACTGCTCAGCACTCTGAAACCATCCAATCACCTCACGGACCCCCTTCCTGCTAACGCTGTCAAAGTCCTTACCCCGTCGCTCCTTCCACTCTGGACCAAAATCATTAACAGCTCACTTCAACAAGGGATCATTCCCGACTCCCTCAAAGTCGGACAAGTCACACCTTTGCTAAAGAAACCTACAGCCGACCCCTCTGACCTAAACAACTACCGTCCCATTACCAACATTCCGACTCTTGCCAAACTGCTGGAAAAATGCGCACAAATACAATTGACTAAACACATTACTCAGTTTGATCTCCTCAACTCTCATCAATCAGGCTTCCGAGCAAATCACAGTACTGAAACTGCTATGACTCACATAATCGACGACGCCCTCCAAATCCTAGATCATAACGACACCTGCCTCCTCATCCTCCTTGATCTCTCCTCCGCATTTGACACCGTCAAACATGAGAACTTACTCGAACTATTAAACACAAGAATGGGCCTATCTGGAACTGTGCTCAAATGGTTCACGTCCTTTCTGCATAACAGGTCGCAGAAATTCAAGAGCAACAACTTGATGTCCGCGCCAAGACCTGTATCGCTAGGCGTACCACAAGGATCCTCCCTATCCCCAACTTTGTTCAACCTAGTTATGGAACCTCTCACCACCTTGCTGCAAGAATCCAATGTACACTTCCACATGTATGCTGATGACACCCAACTTTATCTCAAACTACAATCACCCAAAGACATCACGCTCTTGAACTCAACGATCAGAAGCACCCAATCTTGGTTGGCCGCGAATCATCTCAAACTCAATGCCCTTAAAACAGAGTTCCTTCTGATCTCACCACCCGCGAAGATCACTACCGCACAAATGTGGCTTAAAGACCTAAAGGCACTTAATGTTCAACCCACCATCGTGGACTCAGCGAAATCTTTGGGCATAACACTTGACACCAATCTCAGCATGCAGGAACACATCAACAAAGCAACTAAGGGAGCGAACTACCAAATCAACACCCTTAGGAAACTTAAACCTTTCCTTCCAGCCAAAGACTTCCAAACTGCGGTACAATCACTAGTCATACCTCGAAAAGAATACGGCAGCACCACCCTCTGCGGTCTCCCCCTAGCTACTACGGCACCCATAAGAGCCTCTTTAAACGCCGCAGCGAGACTTATCACTGGATCAAAAAAACACTCACACATTTCCCCTGACTTCAAATCCCTGAACTGGCTGCCGTTTGAAGCCAGAATACACCTGAAAATCGCTTGTTTGACGCACAAGGCTGTCCACCGAGAGGCGCTAGAGGGCGCACTGCAGCATGGCCGCACTGCCGTGAGGCTCCTGCAGCCCGGAGCTTTCATCCGGTCATTTATCCTTTTGACCATCGCCGTCCTCTAATCTAACCCTGGACTTTCCCTTGGTAGGCTGTGAACTGTACTCGGTCCAACTCCCGAGCCGATCGGAGGTTCCTGGCCGGAGTTAGGAGGTCCGGAGGATTCACCGGCGGGCGCTCTGGAGGTCAGGCGCTCCGTGGCCCGGCGACTCGGCTCACTGTGGCCCGCTGCCTCACACGTGGGGTGGAGTCCTGATCCCCTCCTCCCTCAGGGATGCTACGGGATTGCTCGCCAGGACGTGACTAGCTGCTGTGCAGGGGGCCCGTGATCGGTGGCAGAGGATGTGCAACGTCGACACATGTGCCACCCTGTGCTGCGGTGGCGGAGCTGCGGCGGGGGCGCCGACTCACCCCCGGATTTGAGACACGGCCGATACACAGGAGGGAGCGGCGGGGCATGTCTGCCTGCTCGTGCCCCCGTCTGTGGTGATTTCCTAGACGCTTGGGCTCTGCAGGGTACGGCTGGTGATACGGTCTAGAGAAGGACTTGTTGGTTGCGTTACTGGGGGCCCGCTTTTTTCCTCCATTTGGCGCCATTATCGGCGCAGCAGCTGCTGTGTGGCGGAGCCTGCCGTGCTGGAGCTTGTGGCGGAGCGCTGTGCTGGCTATCCTGGTGCCAGTCCCATCTGACCGCGCTAACTACCGGTGCCCCCCATAGTGCTTTTCTGTGCCATACTGTCTCGGATTGGACTGTTCTGCTCCTTGGTGAACGACATAGGAGCTGGGGCCTGCGCATTGGTACTGTCACAATCGGTAAGCGGCGCTACCTTCACTTGTCTGTGTTGTGCTGTGGTGGACCATTGCTGTCTCCTTTCAGCCTCCCCTCGCTTGCTGTCGTTGTAACTGCTCCCTGCCTTCCTGGTGGCAGCAACGTGGTGTGACTATTGGAAGATACTGGCGATACTGCGTGGCTGCGCAACTACTGCGCCCCACTCTTGGATTCTGCTCTGTTGCCTGCTCTATTGGGCGCCTAACACTGGTTGGTGTACGGGGGCTTGTACCCGGGGATCCCCTCGCCTCCTCTTACTGTGGGAACTGCGACAGGCTGTGTGTGCATGACCATGGGGAAGCCGGACAATAAGCAGCCTAAGCTCTCATTTGACTCCTCGGCCTCTAGGAGGGGCGCGCGCTTGGCACAGGAGGCTGGGAGCTCCCGCTCCCCCCCCCCACCTATCGCTGATGCCAGTCCGCAGTCCACTGCCCCGGATTTCCAGCAGATGATGCAAGAGATGCGGCAAGGGTTCGCTACCATTGTGGACAAAGTGGACAAACTCCTCGCGCATGGACGCAGTGGTGCAAAAACTCGATGTCCATGAGAGCGCCTGACCACGGCGGAGCAGCGCATCTCGGATCACGACGACACTGCGGCCACTCATACCACTCAATTGGTGAGGATGGACAATATACTGAGGGTAATAGCCGCCAAGAATGAGGAGTTGGAGGCGAGAAGTCGGCGTAACAACATACGCGTTGTAGGTGTGCCGGAGACGACAAACGTGGGGAAAATGGAGACGTATGTGGAAAAGCTGTTGGTTGGTGCGGTCGGAGCGGAGGCGTTTTCCACGCAGTTTATTGTGGAGCGGGCACACAGATCCCTTGGGCCACGTCCGGCCACAGGCGCGGCACCGCGCCCTATCATTGCGCGCCTCCTGAACTATCGGGACCGTGATGCGGCTCTTCGTGCGGCTCGCACCACCCGCTCACTTTCCTTTGAGGGGGTCAATTTCACCATCTATCCGGACTTCACCCCGATGGTGCAGGAGCAGCGACGCAAATTCCTGTCTGTCAAGAAAAAGCTTAGGGACCTACAGGTAGACTACGCCTTGCTATACCCTGCAAAGCTGAGGGTGACTCATCAAGCGAAGCAGACTTTCTTCACGAATCCGCAGCAGGCGGAAGACTTTGTAAAGCGTCTCAAGAGGGAGCGTACTGCTGCTGGCCGGCAGGACGAGGCGGCACAGGATGGCCACCGCTCGGCGGGAGAGGAGGAGGACGCCTGACCAGGTTTCTAGCGGCACACAGGCTGAGCTGCTTATGTAGCACTGACGCTTCTATGGCTGCCCTTGGGGTCTAGGGTTTCACAGGCATAACTTTTGGGAGCGGATGTGTGGATCGCCGGTTCACTCCGGGATTCCGCTTGTTGAGTCTGTTGTTTAGGCGATGGTTGATGGTGATACTTTGCTCCGGGCACCCTCTCCCACACTGTGCCTGAGTCGTATCTTCGCCTTGCGGCTGAGGGATCGGCGTAGTGTGAGAGAGTGGTACTGTGCACCTCTGGTGGGCACTCCAATGGGAATACCCCACCATTGTTAAGTTTTCTTGTGCTACTGGTTTTCTGTATGGCTGGATGGATGAATGGAGTGCAGGGAAGGGGGGTGGCAGGGGGTCCTGACAGGTTGGGGTTGGTCAGGTGGGTGGAGGGGGGGGGGAATGCCCTGGTAGGTTCTCTTTCACTTGGCGGGCGTACCTGGTGCGCGTTGTTCTTTGGATGTGATGCGTGCTTGTTGCACGGTTGTTCTTCTCTGTGTTGGGAAGTGGGGGGTTTGTTGCTGTGGCTGGAAGACGGCATGGATGAATGTGCTATGCGGCGCGCGGGGTGCATGGTGTGTGCAGCAGTGAAGAATCGCTGTGTAGAATTGGGGACTGTGCCTAGAGCAGGGTCTCAGCGGTTACTGTCATACGTTCCTTGGGTGTGATGTCAGACGTGATGTTAGATAGGATATCGATTTTGTCTTGGAATGTGCGTGGACTTAATGATGCCAGGAAATGTCGTAATGTACTGCAATATCTTGATCGGCATGCCATACAGGTAGCATTACTGCAGGAAACGCATTTGCGCCAAGCACCTGCACATGCGTTCGGTGGGTGGTGGGCCTCAGTGAGGAAGTTTTCATCGTACTCCTCTTACGCACGTGGGGTTGTTATACTGATCAAGAAATCACTTACATTCCAGGAGCTAGGATCATGAATAGACGCAGACGGGAGATATGTGCTGTTGTGGGGGAGGATTGGGCAGATTACTGTGCTTTTTGTGAATTGTTATGCACCGAATGTTGATACACCTGCTTTTTTTCTTACACTATGGGGCCATATTCTTGAGGTAGACGCCTCGCATATTGTGTGTGGGGGGGGGTGATTTCAATCTGGCACTGCGGGCTATCGAGGACAGGTCAGAGGGGAGCTCTCAGTACAATATCCAGGCCAGGGATGTCTTACGGGGCATTGTTGAGGAGGCAGGCTTGATTGATAGTTGGCGATATATACACCCCACGGGGAAGGAGGGCACACATTTCACAGCACAGGCCCGTACCTGGGCGAGATTGGACTATATCTTCCTCTCCAGGGGGCTTGTGGCGGGACTACAGGGTGTGTCGCACCTCCCCAGGACGTACTCGGACCACTGTCCAGTTAGGGTGGTGTTATCGGTGCCTGGACTGCACAGGCCACGACCACCTTGGAGACTCTTTCCATCTGCCCTGTTGGATCCCATCTTTAAGGCGGAGCTCGGCGAGGAAGTGGATGCCTTTTTCCCGAGGAATAGGGGATCTGTAGACAGTGTGGAAGTGATATGGGAGGCATTTAAAGTTACAATCCGTGGGGTCACGATCTCCAAGAGCTGTGGGGTACTCAGGACTATTGTTCGTACACTTGCAAGCTTAGAGGCTGATTTACGACAATTGGAGCGTGGGATGCTGGATGGCCCTGATCCTGACCTCATGCATCAGTTTCGGGGTAAACTTTCAGAGTACGAGGAGGAGGCAGCTCGGGAGGCGAAACATAGGGGGAAATACTGGACGGCGAGGAGGTACTGTGAAGGTGAGAGGCCAGGGAAGGTACTTGCCGCACTTACGAGGCATCAGAGGCATAGTTCAGATGTGTTGGAATTGGTCCTACCTGATGGCCCCCGCTGTAGAGACACGAAAGACATTCAAGACACGTTTATACATCATTACACACACTTATACACCACGCAGCAATCAGGAGATGTGAGATATGGGGGGTTTCTGGATGATTTGGCACGCTGTTGGTTATCCGACGATCATAGGGCGTTTCTGGGTAGGCCCCTTGAGGTGGATGAGATCAGAAGTGCCATTATGTCCCTTAATAATGGAAAGGCCACAGGACTGGATGGGCTACCCGCCGAATTTTATAAATGTTACGTAGATATTATGGCTCCGGTGCTTCGGGAGGTGTTCGAGGACTCCCTTGAGGTGGGGAGACTGCCGGGGTCTATGAGGGAAGTTGCTATCACTTCATTGCTCAAACCTGGGAAGGATCCCCTGGATGTGGGGTCCTATAGGCCTCTTTCATTGCTCAACTGCGATGTCAAAATACTGGCCAAAGTGTTGGCGACTCGGCTCTCTGAGCTTATGCCCGTTATAGTTTTACCTGACTAGTCGGGTTTTGTGCCTGGCCGGACAACGTCTCATAATCTTCTAACGTTATTCTCCTTGATTCTGACAATAGCACCTGAGCTACCGGTGGCTGCTGTCTTTTTGGATGCTACGAAGGCATTTGACTCAGTTGAATGGGGTTACTTGGTAGATGTTCTGTGCAGAATGGGCTTTCCTCGGATTTTTATCTCCTGGGTCAAGTTGCTGTATACCGATCCGGTGGCGAGGGTGGTTGTGAATGGTGTACTGTCCTCCCCTTTTCCTATCACGAGGGGGACCCGGCAGGGATGTCCCCTTTCTCCCCTCCTGTTTGCCATCGCAATAGTCTTGCATGTAGGGTTCGCCAATTACACCAACGGAGTGCATTTAATTGTTTCCAGCGTCAAATTGGGATATCTCTGTACGCGGATAATGTTACCCTTTATGTAAAGGATCCGCAGTTGAACCTGAACGCGATACTGCGTGGGTTTGTTGCCTTTGGCGGTATCTCTGGAGTGCATATCAACTGGCAGAAATCCCAATTCTTTCCGCTCACTGCAGCGGTTCACCGCTTCCCACTTGACTACCCCCTGGAATGGTGTGATTCGGAGCTACGATATCTTGGTATTGTTGTGGCTTTGAACAAGGAAGAGACGATCAGGCTAAATTATGGCGTCGCTATAACTAAACTAGCAGATAACATTACTAGATGGATGTCGTTGCCTCTTTCCATGGCGGGCAGAGCGTCTCTGATAAAAATGGTTGTGTTACCCCGCTTCCTTTACTTGTTTCACAACATTCCATATCAGTATCACCCTGGGGCGTTTTTTTTCACTCGTCTCCGTTCGGAGCTGATTCGGTTGTTTTGGGGGGGCAAACAGGCGCGAGTGGCATGGTCTACGTTGACGCTGCCATATGTCGATGGGGGCTTTGACGTCCCAGATTTTGAACTTTATTATGTTAGCGCCCAGGCGCACTATGCGTATCACTGGATGCGTCCCACGCCGTTTATGCCTCAGGTAGCTGCTGAACAGTGGATTGCTCATCCTCTCCCATTGGAGGGCATGGTGTTGGGGCATGTTAAGGAAATAGACACTCACCAGACGACGGTGACATGTACGGTTGACGCCTGGCAGCGAGTTGCGAAGACGTTGGATCTTGCATTTCTCTACTCACCTGCACTGCCCCTGGTGCATCACCTTGCCTTGTCCTTGTTGCAGGAGACGGGATTCCAACGTCTGTGCAAGCGTCTTGCGATACTTACCTGGGGGGACCTTTTTCGTGGGGGCACCTTCCGTACCCTTGAGCAATTTTTTGGGGGTGGAGAATACTCCCCGCTGGTAATGTTCTATTATGTCCGACTGCGGCAAGGCCTGAGGTCGCTGCTGCCTGAGTTCCCCAGAGAGCCGGGCGTGGCTTTACCACTCCATGTGATGTTACTCTCCGATGGGCGTCATTTGGTGTCTAAGTTGTACGGTGCCATCAGGAAACAAAGGGTTGCGTCGCCTAGTCGGGTGCGAGAGCAGTGGAATGTTGAGCTCGGAATTGCTATTTCTGATGACCAATGGGCATACTGTTGTGGGGTGACTGCCAATATTTCCTCTAGCTGCCGTTTAAAAATCATACACTATAAATTCATACAACGATTCTATTACACTCCAGCTAGGAAGCTCAGGTTCCGTTTAGCGGAAGACGATAGATGTGCTTGTTGTCATGCGGCGGGTGCCGACTTCCTGCACTTGGCATGGGAGTGTGGGCCCATTTCAGAGTACTGGGTGCAGGTTCATGACGCCCTTCGGGTCATGACTGAGGATGGGGTGCTATTCGACCCTATGGTCCTATTGCTAGGTTATACCAAAAAGGTGCCGGCACCCTATCGTAGGTTTGTGGATGTGTCTTTACTGTTAGCGAAACGGCGAGTGGCCTGCTGTTGGGGGCGGGCAGGATACCGCGGTTCGGGGACTGGCTGAAGGATATCATCTATTGTCAAGACCAATTTAATGTATACGCAGAAATGATGCCTGTGCGCTGTAGGGCTAGGGACTTTTGGAGCCCGCTACAGGTTTACCTACTTACCAGGGCTGTGCAAGATTCTGATTCGGACAGTGAGGATCGGGTTGGGGTGGGTTGACGGGGTCTCGCTTGATAGGATCCCACCTCTGTCTACAAAACTCCATATGACACAGTGACCGGGAAGGTCTCTCTATACTACTGCTTCTTTACGTGCATGGCTTACACTGTATAATCATTGTGTGGGGGGAGGGGCCGCATTGCCTGCTCCTCTGTGGTGATGCTTGGAATGCCTCGACTCAGGGACTGATGAACTCTGGATGTGCACCCACTCTACTGGTGCTGTTCCTCCTGTAGAGATGTACGGTTGATGCCCACATTATTGGTGTACTTATACGTTCTGTACTGCTATGTTCCACCTCGTGTATTTGCTGATATTGTGCTCCCACTCCTGCCCGCCCTGTTCCCCATCTGGACTTGTCACCTGGACTTCCCATGTACGCTACTGCATTGCGCTGTTCTCTGAATCATAATATGCTTTGTGTATGCTGCACTACTGTCTTTTGCTTGTCTTCCAATAAAAAGGTTTAAAAAAAGGCTGTCCACCTGAGCTCACCTAGATACCTCGCTCAGAAGCTGACGATTTCTGGAGGCTCCAGAAACACTAGAGGCACAAACAATCTTTTGCTAAAGCCTAAAAGATTCCGCAAGGAAAAAACCTATAAACGCTCTTTCTCGGGAATGGCTCCCAGGATTTGGAACTCGCTCCCCCCCTGAAACCAGGCTCATCACCTCTACCATACTTTTCAAGAAAGAAGTAAAAGCGATCCTCATGGCTAAATACACTTGAACCACTACTGGGGAAAAACTACAAAGACTCGATACTCATCTGTACTACTTGTTCGAACCCTTTGTATTTTTATTTTGACTCTGAAATTGACTTACTTGATTGTTTTATGATATCACTTCAATGTACTTTTAACATGATTGATGTATCTGCGTATACATGCTCCCCTCCTCTGTAAAGCGCTCTGATATCTGCGAAGATCTTGTTCGCGCTATATAAAACTTTCAAAATAAATAAATAAATCAGGTAAGGTATTGGGTATTTATTAAACATGAAAGGCCAGTCTGTTTTACTTCCTTTGAAATTACCATGTCTTCAACTTACAGTTCGAAAGAACATAAATCCAACAAGCATTTGCAACGCAATAGGTCTGGCATTAGGAAAGTGTGAGCTGTTGGTATTGTAAATTAAAAAATGTTTTAATATGTGTTGGCTTTGAAAATATAAAAATTAATAGCATTGTTATTCACAAAGCCAGTAGCTTACACTTTCCTAATGCGAGTCCTATTGGCTATGGCAATGCTTGTTGGTAGCAAGCAAGGACAGTGCTGTTGTGGTGCTGAGTGATGCTGTTGTGGTGCTGAGTGATGATGTAGTTGGGCTGAGTGATGTGGTGGTGTATTAGAGTGATGTGGTGGTGTCCCAGAGTGAGCTTGCAGCAGTGTGAGTAATGCAGCAGTGTGCAGCGTGCAGCAATGTGAGGCATGCAGCAGTGTGAGGCGTGCAGGAGTGTGTGGCGTGCAGCAGTGTGTGGCGTGCAGCAGTGTGTGGCGTGCAGCTGTGTGCGGCGGGCAGCAGTGTGAGGCGTGCAGCAGTGTGAGGCGTGCAGCAGTGTGTGGCGTGCAGCAGTGTGTGGCGTGCAGCAGTGTGTCGTGCAGCAGTGTGCAGCATGCAGCAGAGTGAGGCGTGCAGCAGTGTGAGGTGTGCAGCAGTGTGCAGCATGCAGCAGTGTGAGTAATGCAGCAGTGTGCAGCAGTGTGAGGCATGCAGCAGTGTGAGGCGTGCAGCAATGTGAGGCATGCAGCATTGGGTCGTGCAGCAGTGTGCAGCATGCAGCAGTGTGAGTAATGCAGCAGTGTGCAGCAGTATGAGGCGTGCAGCAGTGTGAGGTATGCAGCAGTGTGAGGCGTGCGGCAGCGTGCAGCATGCACCAGTGTGAGTAATGCAGCAGTGTGCAGCGTGCAGCAGTGTGAGGTGTGCAGCAGTGTGAGGCGTGCAGCAGTGTCTGATGTGCAGCAGTGTGAGGCGTGCAGCAGTGTGAGACGTGCAGCAGTGTGTGGCGTGCAGCAGTGTGTGGCGTGCAGCAGTGTGTCGTGCAGCAGTGTAAGGCATGCAGCAGTGTGAGGCGTGCAGAAGTGTGTGGCGTGCAGCAGTGTGTGGCGTGCAGCAGTGGGTGGCATGCAGCAGTGGGTCTTGCAGCAGTGTGCAGCATGCAGCAGTGTAAGGCGTGTGGCAGTGTGAGGCGTGCAGCAGTGTGTGGCGTGCAGCAGTGTGTCGTGCAGCAGTGTGCAGCATGCAGCAGTGTGAGGTGTGCAGCAGTTTGAGGCATGCAGCAGTGTGAGGCATGCAGCAGTGCGAGGCGTGCGGCAGTGTGCAGCATGCACCAGTGTGAGTAATGCAGCAGTGTGCAGCGTGTAGCAGTGTGAGGCATGCAGCAGTGTGTGGCGTGCAGTAGTGTGTGGCGTGCAGCAGTGTGAGGTGTGCAGCAGTGTGAGGTGTGGGGGAAAAAATGCACTGAGATAGAGTGGGGGGAGCACGAGCCGACGAAAGAGTAGGGGAGGGGATACTCGAGCCAACGAAAGCATGGGGGGAAAAAAGCTTGAGCCGACAAGAGTGGGGGAAAAAAAGTACTAGCAGACGAAAGAGTGGGAAAAGGAATGCACGATCCGACGAAAAAAGCATGAGTCAGAGAAGAAAGTAAAATGTGAGCCAGAGAAAGACAGGAAATAAGTAACGTGCCATGTAGAAAAAAAAGCTGTCGGCATTGCTGTGGTAGGGGCGGGGGAGTGCATTCCTTTCAAGTTTGATGCGGGGGTGGGGGAGCGGCAGCCCTTGAAGTCCGAGGCACAGACAAATGGTTGTGTGTGATGTGGCTGGCGATGATGTGCACGCGCATAGCTCACAGGAACTGTACGCGATCCGGTAGACTTTTCTTTTCCGCTTACTATAATCTTGCCTATTTTTGCCTGCTGGATAGAATAGGCGTGACCTAAAAACGATGCAAGGTGACGGATCTATTAGATAGCACCTCACTCTCTCACTGCTGTCTTACTAAGAATGGTCGTGCACAATGCTGTCATCCTTTGTTGCCACTGGCTACAGATTTGTTCAACAAATTTAACAGTTCAGATAAAAAGGGTTCTGAGGTATCACCCAAGCATTATGCATCCTGTGGTATACCATAACAAATATGGCACTTACTGCTTCTGATTTGTATGGATCAATGTATTTTCATACGACCAGCTTCGAAAGTGCTTACCCATATTGTCCCACTTTTATGCTTATTAGACAGTCAATAGAGGGTCGAAATGCATCTTTGTGTGGCTGTTTGGACAAGCACAACAGTGTCACCATTAAGGGTGTGCAATATGTTGGGAGACTTGCAACAGTGCTGACGTGGCAGCTGGAAATGTTTCTAGCATGTGCACCCCCATCAAAGCGCCCACCCATGGCAAACTCCTACCCTGTACCGCCCATAGCCCCATTTTGTGCTAAATTAAACCCTCCCCCCAACTCACCACAATTCCTTTGTTTGAGCACTCCTCTCATTGTACTTGAGAGCCCCAGTTCTCCCCCATGACTCATGGTATGTTTCCATTTGCAAGATGTCCCGCCCTTAAAGGGTGGGACATCTTGTCCCGAGGCCGCCATCCAATTATGAAGAGTCGCGGACACACATCGATGAGAGAAACCGTTTGGGCCATGAGTGAGCATGTGAATTATGTACAGCACTGGGTTAGAAGACCTTGGGCCAGAGGTACAGAAAAGGGGGCACCCTAACTACAACCACTCACTCTGCAACAGGCAGTCACAATAAAATCTGCCAATGCCATTGCTAAGGAGGAAAAATGATCTCTTGGGGAAATCCTCTACCACACAGAGCGTAATCTGATTCTTGTAGCACAGTAAATTCCCAATTGCAAGCTGAGCAGAAAACCGAGCTGGTAAAACCGCCTTGCAAATGAGCTGCATTGCGGCCCAGCCCTACTCCTTGGCCTCCGCCCAACTCGCCTTTAAGGCCAGGGGCAGCATGCATTGCTGTTCTCTGCCAAGGAACATCCTCCTTATCCCTGGGTTGCCACCTTTGCCAGAGAAAAATACCAGCCATATGTCAACGTTTAAAGATTTTGGAAATGCCTGGACATGATACTTAGATAAATCTGTATTATAAAATTCATCTGTTTTTATTTTGTAAAATGGCTCTTCTGTCTTTGCTTAGTTTAGGTATTAGAGAGGGATCATTAAGGCAGCCATCATGGAACACATCTTAAAGTCATGTCTTCTCACGTTTACCGTTTAAAGTTTGTACCAATAAGAGGAACAAAATATTGTCTTTAGATGATTTTCCCAATTTTTGCACCAGTCGGTACATAAAATTACTGGTGAAGCCGGTAAAAACACAGCCAGGTAGCAACCAAACCTCCCTTTCACTTAACACACTCTCCCCCGCCCTGCACAAGTTCCCACACACATAGTTACCCATTCAAGCCAACATTTTAAAACCGCAAACAGGGAGATTCAAGAAAAAATTTGCAGTAATGTATTTTCCCCTTTGACTTGTGTGGTAGCAGAGGCAGTTTTAGGCGGGAAACACCTAAAATAAAGTTGCGGGTTCTGAGGAGGGTTTTGACGTGTACAGGAAGTGTGGCACCTTAGCTGGTAGCGGTGTGTGTTAGGTAAAAAAACAACAATAATGAAGACGGTGCAGCAAGGTCAGAGGAGACCCCGAAACCTCTGCAGAGAGTGGCCAGGGCCCACTCGGTAATTATGACAAGAATCCTGTGCACACGTTAAGCGAGGTGTATACATGTATCATACTTAATCAAAAGAACACAGTGATATTTCCGACCCGGCGTCTGGGGTCTGCCAGCCCCTTAGGAAGACAGGACCCGTCTCTCCGCTGCCATATCCCAGGCATTAGCTGGTTTGAGACAGATGTACCCGCCAGTCTCTGAGTCCACAGTGAATCACTATCGCTGATTCTTTCAACCCAGACCCCAGACGCCGGATCGGAAATATCACCGGCTATACAGACCGTTACCCCATTTGTGCTTACAGCCCTGAAGAGTCACAGGCTCCTTGCCCGCTTGACGAAACACGTGTCGGCTGGTCATTTGCTTTTGAAGTTACCTTTTAACAAAGGACGGTCAAATACAATCCTTTGAAGAACAAAAAGACTTTCTATTGTGTCCTCTTTGTTTCATTTACTACCTATTGTGTTCTTTTGATTAGGCATGATACATGTATACACCTCGCTTAACGTGTGCACAGGATTCTTGTCATACCTAAAATAAAGTTGTTGGGGCTTTAACCCCTTCCATGCGGGGCATATTTCCCCGCTGTGCGGGGGGAAGGGGGGTGCGCGCAACGCCCCGGTGCTCATGACGAGCTCAGCTCGTCATGAGCCACGGTGGTCGTGTGCTCATGATGAGCTGAGCTCGTCATGACCACACTGTTTCATTAGAACGCTCGCACAGCAGAGGAATTTGCCCAGCGTGCGAGCGTTCTAACGGTCATGACGAGCTCAGCTCGTTATGAGCACACGAGCACCGTGGTTCATGACGAGCTGAGCTCGTCATGAGCAGGCAACGTGTTAAAAATCAAGGGGCCTATTTACAAGAAATTATGCCTCGCTGCACCAAGGCAGAAATCCATCAAAGTTTCTTGCACCTGCGTGGAAAATCCTTACAATGCCATGGATGCGCCATATTTCCAATACGGGCCTCTCAAGCACAAGGTCCCAAGGATGCATAAGAAATTCTGATGTATCTGTGGGAAGGATGCTGTAAGGCATCTGGCCCAAAAGTGGCACATTGCTGTAGTTAGGTATAAAACTAACTCTACAGTAATGTGTCAAAAAACAAACAATACATCAGTTTTGACTGACACAAGTAGGCTACTGTTTGGGGACCAATGTAATAGAGTGTCAGAAGGTGAAGAACTCACCTTGCACTCTATTACATTGGTCCTGGATGTCCCACATACAAGTGGGCATAGTGTACTTATGTGTACCACTATGCCTACGTACATGTGACCTAAGTCATTAATGGTGTGTAATGTGTGATTTACTGTTTATATGTGCACTTACCTGTTGAGATGTGACTTGATTGCAGAATACACTGTTTCAAGTCACTTCAGCAGGTCAAATTCCTCTGTAAAAGCCAATGCGTCATTCCTACGACTGTGTTTTATAGGCGTGGGAATTTTGACGAATCTCAAGCTCAGCGTCCCGCCTCCCGGAGATGTGTCACTTTGGGAAAAAGTCATAACTACCACTGCTTCAGTTTTACGGGAGATTTTAGTTGGGAACGCTGACCTTTCATATATTAAAAGGAACCAGTAGCTGCTGGTGCTGTGAAAGAGTGGAGGGACGAGGGGGGAGGGAGGGGAAGGGGAAAAGGTGCAACGAAATAACAAAATAAAAAAATTCATCCATTTAAAAAACCTACTTGCAGCATGCCACGTTACGCTCTTCTGCTCCTATCCTCCAAGGCACAGGCTCTCAGACTCCACGGCGGCCAATCCTGACACTGCTCTCATGTCATGAGAGTAGTGTCAGGATTGGCCTGAGCACTCTAAATTTGCGCTCCCAGGGAGACTGAGAGCCTGTGCTTGCTCTTTCCAACCCAGCAGCTCAGCTCAGTTGAAGTTAGCTTCAGTGCGCTTTACGGTTTTGGCCGGCCTGAGACAGCCGGCCAAACTGTCATGCGCACTGATAGCGCACTACCACTTCTCCTGCACCTGTCATCCTCCATGAACCTGCCCCCAAAGACACGTCAGGAAAGGAAAAATAAAAAAATCATAAAATGTGTTTATTTTAATCTTATCTTTCATTTCTTGACGTTTTGTGGCAGCTAGTGGGGGGGGTGGGCGATGTTCCTCTGCCATAGCGGAGGAACCACCGCTGAAACTAACGTGACGAAGCTGATTCCGACGAAGGAAAGAATCGGCATAGGCCGACAAAAAGTGATGCATCAGCCTAGATGCGTCATCTTGTAAGTATGGAGCAATGACAGCGCAGCCGCTAAATCAATAGAAATGACACAGCACAAGCTCCATGTAAATATGCCCCTGAGTCTCCTGCCTGAATCAGGTCTGTTGGCGAGTAAGGAACCTGTTCCACTGGCACCGCAAAGGAACCATAGTCGAAGTTCTGCAGAATGTTCAAATGGCAAAATATACTTTCTTCTTTCTTTCCTTACCTGTCAACAGCACGGATTCAGTGCTACAACAGGCAGAGAGCGTGGCAAAAGGCTTGTGTACCGGGCTACAGCAGCAGGCCACTGGCAGTGCATACTCCAAGTCAGATGAGACCATTTCCGAGCTCCTGCTGGCTTGTCACCAGCAGATCATCATTCGACAATCAGGTTTCTGCATACAGGAATCGAGAGGCAGGAGATTCATTTTGAGATTGGTCGTCTGCCATCTGAATTGGGAGGGTTGGCATGTAAAATGTACCCCATGCCTAGAGCAGAGAATTGATAATATCCCAATGCTAACTGTGCAACAGCTTCCTTCATTGTCTGAATCACTGTATTTAATATCAAGGCTGCTCAACCATTCCAGGTGCTGAGCCACAGAAAGCTCGATTCATAATCATGGTCCCGCTCAGCTCTTCTGTGTAGCTTTTGTTATGTTATGTTATGTCATGTTATGTAAAAGCAAATTGTAAAGCACATGTATACCCCGAGGTGTCATGGTGCTGGCATTGCTCGAACACAACTAAGAAGCTACCCGTAGTTATTAAAAAGCCATGTTTTCAACTCCTTTCTAAAGGAGATAAAGGAGGGTAGTGCCCTAATGGGCGGTGGAAGAAGATTCCAGATCTTGGCCATGTCCATAATAAAGCTTCTTCCTCCCCAATTCATCCTCTTAAATCTGGGGACCACAGTTTTCTTGGCCCCCGAGGATCTGAGATTTCTAGTGGGTTCATACCAAATGGAAGCCTGCCTCAGAAACTCAGGGACGATGTCACGCAATGCCTGATAGGCTCAACAGAGAGCTTTAAATGTAATGTGATTGCTGACTGGCAGCCAGGGTAGTGTATGTAGTTTGAAAAAGGTCTATAACTAGTATACATAACATATAAACAAATAGTGATATTAGAACCCACTATATATAAATGATCATGAACCACTTTGTTGTACTTTTATTCAAAATTTATTATATTTGTTTGATTTTATAAAGAGTATATACTTTTTGTTTAAAAATTGAATTTTTTTGTATAGAAAGTAACTGATCAACAATAATTTATCATTGAAGGTGCAAAATATACATATGACAAGACATAAAATTAAACATAAGGAAGATGAATGAACATGATGTAGGCAAAGCGGTAGATACACACTACGCGCGTTTCGACTCGTTAGCCTTCATCAGGTGACCCGTCTTTGACTAAAAAACAGCTTAAGATGAGTGGACAGCTGGTTAGCTATTATAGCTAGTTGTATATTCAATCTCGTAGCCCTAGTGATATGGTAGGGGAAGTGCTGATGCAGACTAGGTATATGAGCGTATAATTTCCTTAAATGTATATTGATCACACCGTGAAAGATCTCATGAGTTCTGGAAGTCGATATGGTGCTAATAATGGAAAAGCACTTCTAATATCTTGGCGTTGAGGATGATAGTTCTTAAGGATTGGGCATCTAGAAGAAAAGCCAGATCGATTTTCATGTGGGAATTATAGAGTGATTTTTATGAGGATAAAGTGTGGTCGGTCGTCTGGCTTCTTCAAAGGCTTCGTTGATTAAGGCTCCCGGCGTCTTGTGTCGGAAAACCTGGGTAGTGTATGTATAGCCTGGGAGACTGAGTGAAATTTAGGAATACCAAGAAGTAAACTGGCTGCCACTGTTTGTAAAAGGTGTAAGTTATTCAGATACTGTTCTTGTAGTTTTAAGTGTAGGCCATTGCAATAATCCAGTTTAGAAAGGACTAACGCTGTAATGACAGTCTTTTTGTCATCAATTGGAAGGAAAGGACGTATAATTTGTGATCATACTCAAGGTGTGAAATGAGGATGAGACCATGCTGACCTGATTTCCACAATTCTGTTTATGGTCCCAATTCCTTTGGTCACAAGGCAGGGCCCCAGAGTGAGGTGTAATTGCCGAATAAGATAAAGCTGTCTTTCCTGAGTTCAGCTTAAGGCAGTGTGTTCTCATCCATTCACTGATTGTATTTCTGTAGCATTCCAAGATACTTTGGCAAAGATGGAAAGGAAAGCAAAAGCGTGCACACACATTGATTTATTTTTAACCATGTTCCGATTTAAAAGTCTGCTGCAGCACAATATCAATGTCATTTTAACAATACACTGCTTTTAATACCATGTCATAGATTTAATTTTTTTGCATTGAGTTGGTTTTGAAAACCCTCAGTATATGGAAAAAAATATTATGCACTTTTATAATTCTGTATCTATTGAACCAAACTGCGGATTCTTTGTGTTGATGATAAGAATCAAGATAAATGTAGAACTGATTTCAAATTCCGAAGCAGATAAGCCTGAAGGAAAAAGAGGGATGGGCTTATGGTGAAAGGAGATCAGCTCCCTCAGTCTCTTATAGGAGATGGTCGTGGAAGCTATGCTAATCGCCTCCTGTCAACACAGAATTGTAGAGCTATCCGACCCGTAGCTCCCAAAGAGAGAAACCTCCCTTCTCCCTCCTACCCAGGAGGAGACACCCTGCTCTCACCTAGACAGGAGACACGCTGCTGTCTTTGCTGACGAGCAGACCATGACCAGTGACTCTGAAATCACCGGCCCAAGGACACCGTACTCTCACCCACACAGAAGACACCATACTCATGCCCACCCACCAGTGAGCTGAGGAAATCCATTGGTGGTAGTCTTTGATCAGGACCAATATGTTTTTCCTACCTTGCACAGGTGCCCTGCAGCCAGGTCTCCAGGGACTTGAAGTGATATTTCATGTCTCCATATGAAGTGGACACGAAACGGTAGGAATCGAAGACTTGTACAGAACCCTTCTGCCAGCGAGCGCCCAGGGTTCGCTGTCCCTCGCCAAGCCAGATCTCCACGTGGACCATGTCGTGGATCTGTCTCTTTCCTACAGCAAGAGCATAAAAGAGACAAGACATGATGACTAGCACATATATTCACATGGGGTTAAAGTCATCTGTAGCTGTGTTATTTTTGCTTTCGTTTTGTGGCGCTTATGGGTGAACTCCTTACAAAACTCTGATATAGAATGAAATGTCTATGAGGTTAGGTGACGTGATCTCCAAGCTTCAAAGAGAAAATGGACAGTATATAACCTGAAATGCAAAGAGAAAAAGGTATATGAGCTCTACCCAGGGAATGGACATCTCAGACCAGAAGGACCTGGATGAGGTTTTTGGGAGAATAACATGATAGTTTAGTAAGAAGTAAAGATGATGCTCAGTTCTCACACTTCAGTCAAAACTAGAATTACTCTCTTTACGTTGCAAAGACTCCTGTTGAAGATTATAACAATGTAGTTTCACTTGAGCGAAACAGCACCTGTAAATTCACTATTTAATGTGTCTTCACTATACCAACCTTATGGTTATGTTATGTGAAATAAAAAATTCTGAACATTTGTTTAAATTAAAAAAAAAGAAGAGGGCAAAGAAATAAAAGGACAACTATTAAAGAAGAAAACTGAAAACTAAAGGACTAATCAACCAGCCCTGACAATGAAGCAGAGTTGTTTTCAGGTGGATATGCACATGCGATCACAAAATTCCATCATTCACATGGCAGTGACTTATATGGACTGAACCATTACCCAATGCAGTGTGCTTTCATTGATGGATGAGGAGTGTAAAGGACAGACCAATGGCAGACGGAGTCTGAGCCATAGGCCCTCTTTATATAGCTATATTGACATATATTTATGTCATTCAATACCTTTCTTTATCTAAAGATCAGGAAACATACTTAAGCCTGTCAGACCTTCTGACGAGATTTTAGAAAGAATTGTTACAGTCCAAATCTACCCCAAGAGTTTGTCATTTAGGGTATTCAATACAAAAACCCTTCCCTGGAAAGGTAATCTGTGAGATTTAATGTAACAAAATACTTGACTGCAAGCGTTAACATGGTGCAATAACAATCCACCATTAAAAGCCTTTTGACTTTCATATGTATTTTACATTGCAAGGAAGTAATGCCTTCTGCATTTATTGTAACTTTTCAGAATGAACAGACCATACCTATGGCATCTGGCATAATCGTTCCCAGTGCACCATCCAGGCCTATAGCTCACCGTAACCAACTCAAATCTACTGTACAGTGCAGAAGCTTTCCCACAAGGCAATCATCAGGCATGCAAAATTACAGCCGATAAAGCAAATACTAAAGCCTTATATCCCACTGCCGAGGACCTGAACCCGAATTATAGGCCTGGGCCTCAGATAAGGACCTATAACGAGGGTGAGGGCCTTTAACAACAAGTATAGCCAAAGACAAGAAGGATATAAGGCTATTAGAACATTCCATCCTCTAAGGGTAGAATGCTCTAAATTAAAAAGGGAGAAACATGAAGACAAAAATTGGAATGTTGGAGACCTGGGTTTATGCCAGTCATTATAAGCCCGGAGCTACTCCATTGCCTTCAATGGAATCTCAACATTCCAACGTTCTAATATTGTCCTTAAAGGGCTTGGCAATGATTCTCACAGTGCAAATCGTCTATCCTCATGGTTTGTTGAGGTCGATCGCCCAACACCAAAACCCTTAGCCACTATTGTATTGTGTGAGATTGTGTGTACTAAAATACCTGCGTACAGGCTTTAGCATTGTGTAATAACATTCCACTACAACACATTTTTCACAGTTAGCCTGTTAGGTCCGCTTGCTTTGTCATGATGTTTCCTTACATACTGATCACATCTAAAGAATCTAACATCATTTTTCCAAGGGAATCAATAAGGTTTATAGCCTCTAGCATTGGCTTGACACTATAGCGCACCAAACCTGGGAAGGCACCCTTGACTGCCAAAAGGGTCAGGGTAGATCTAACTCTGGAAAAAGGGTTCCCTTTTGTGTAACTGACTGAAGTGAAATATGACTTTGCCAGTTGGGAGGCTACGAAGATGCACTAAACACAGATGTTTGTACTCAAGAAACTATATAGGGATATGATTTAAAAGACTGAACACTATATTATATAAAAATGTCTAATTTTATTTTGTGCAATCAATTTGTAAGCATTCCATACAATCATCCATAGTATTTAAAAACTTATTGTGCACATGTTCACCATTGTTACACTTGCACAGGTAAATACATCTCTTTTTTCCAAATCTTTTAAAACAATTTAAAACCTGTTCATGGAAGCAATTCATGAAAGCAATTGGCAAAAAGTAATATCTTTCCAGACTATTCATAGAAACAATTCACAAAAAACAATTAGGCAAAAAAATACTGTTGACGCAGTTTCGGTGGTAATTGAGTTGGCTCACCCCACCTTCTTCAGGACACAATATTACTAAACACAATATCTAGGAATCAACAAAATCAGATTCAATATCCTATTCTCAAAACCTCACATTAGACATATTTACAAAACAGGCTCAATTGTATATTAGTGCAGATCATTTCTCCTAGCAGCTCATATCCACATTAACCTCTAAACTTACAATCTTACATATAAAGCAGGGGCAATAATGTCTCCCAATCAATTAGTCCACCTTAAATTAGGTATGATGAGTGTAAATGCATCTTACCCTTTGTACTAAAAGTCATGAAGAGATTTTGTATCTTATATTTTAAATACATTATGCTCCCTTTTCTGCTAGTACACTACTGTCGTTGTCATAACTTTTTTTAATAAGCAGCTCAGACCTACGGCATCGGATATACTTTTTCTCAGTGCACCCATCAGTTCCATAGCTTGTCATCGAAACCAACTCTGGCATACTGTTTTTAGCATACATTTTCTCAGAAGGCAATCATCAGCCACACCATCCTAAAATTACAAAGGTATACAAAGTTACACTTGGCTAATACCATCCCCCTAAGAAGGCCTACAAGGATTTTTACAGAGAAAATCTTCTGTATCCATGGTTTGCCCTAGGGGGTAGCTAACACCAAAACATTTGCCTAGTACAGTAATCTGTGAGATTCCATGTAACAAAATCCTTCTCTGAAGACTTACAAACAGAGCAATAACAATCCACCCTTTAATAGATTTCTTTTAACATACGCTTTTCACAATAAATATGTCAGGCCTACTGCCTTTATTGTAATATTGAACAGATCGAGCATCCTGGCTGCCCAATTGGCACCACACATGCAAGATCTGATTGACCCGATCAGTCAGGATTTATACCTGAACACAATTGCAGTGACAGGACTCTTCGGATGTGCCACCTGTTGGATAAAACTCAACGTACTCAGGTATCCATGTTGCTTCTTTTAATCGATACCGAGAAGGCATTCACCCGGGTTCACTGGCCGTATTTGCAACTGGTACTGCATTAATTTGGAGCGGGTGACTGCTTTTTGAAATGGGTAGATTGCATTTATACGGACCCACAGGCGTGGATTTGGGTTAACAGTGTAACATCTCGACAATTTAACATTCGAAAAGATACGCGACAGGGCTGCCCATTATCGCCCCTACTTTTTGCGTTATATATGGAGCCGTTTGCAGAGAGGGTACGTCAAAATCCGATAATATCTGGGTTCAGAATGTGATAGGGAGCATAAAATTTCATTATATGCAGATGATGTAGTTTTGTTTTTAACTCAGCCGGCAATCTCATTACCTCCCTTAATGGAGGAATTGGAGCTATCTAGTCTAGCATGGGGATTTAAAGTCAACATCCACAAAACACAGGCTCTGAGCCCGACCCTCCCTAAAGCAGAACAACAGGCCCTGACGCCACAGTTCCCATTTACATGGGAGATGGAAGGCGTCCAGTACTTGGGTCTGCAGTTGTTCCCCACCCTGGATAGGATGGGCCAAGTGAAATATTCTACTTTTCTGGCTAGGGTTAGGAACAAACTCTCGAATTGGAAGAGGCACATTCTGTCCTGGCTGGGCAGGCTGGTGTCCGTTAAAATGACTATTCTCCTGTGCATCCTGTATGTGGTGCAGCCGCTGCTGCTAAGACTGCCGCCCACTATGCTGACACAGATGCAACGCCTTATTGGCAATTTTGTCTGGGGAGGTAAGAAGGCGGGATTGGCTGGTCATTTGACATATCTGAAGCAGGAAGATGGGAGTCTGGGTGTCCTGTGTTTAGAGCGTTACTTCCAGGCGGCACAACTTAGATACATGCTCAAGTCCTACAAACGGGAGTCAGAGAAGCATTGGTGGTTATTTGACCGCTCGATAGCAGGCATACACATCTGGAAAGTTCAGTGGCTCCCCCAAAAGCATCAACCCAGCACAGTATATGTGTCTCCGGTCTTGAGTGCCACCCTGGGAGTGTGGGATAGGGTACAGGTGCCATACAGCCTTTTGACCCCTGTTTCTCCTCTGACCCCTTTTATAGGAAAATTGGGATTCCCACCGGCATACACGGGGAATGGTTATCTCCATTGGCAAGAGGCCAATTGTAAGCGCATTGGTGATCTCTTCTACGAGAACGGGTTGATGGAGTTCACTAGCTTCACCGAAGGCTTTGGGGTCCCTCAGAAGGCATACTGGCAATACCTGGCTCTTCGCCACTGGGAGATCCAGCCACAGATTCGCCCCCATGCAGTTCGCACTTTAACAAAGTTCGAGAAATGGTACATTATAAGAACGTCAGATAAACGGCTGCTGTCAGACATTTACACCTTTAAACACTTCCAGGCAGCATAGTAAATCTCCTGCGCAACATAGGTGGGAAGCGGAAATGGAGCGCAAGTTCTCTCCCAAAGAATGGCATGATATTAAAAAATAGAGCCAGAGCCTCCTCCTGCAGTACAACTGGTAAAGAGATGTTTTTAACCCTTTAATTGCTGCCGTCGGCCATTGGCTGACGGCAGCACTATCTCCCCAGTGCTGCCGTCGGCCAATGGCCGACGCGGCCCCGCCCGCGCACGGAAACGCCCGCACCGCGGCGGAATTACCGCCGAGGTTAACGGGTTAAAAATTGCACATTATTGGTATTACACACCGGCAAGAATATTCACATGGAAACCGGGAGGGAATGGGCAATGCTGGCATCAATGTGGCCAACCAGGCAGGCTCACTCATATTCTTTGGTCATGCCCAAAGATACAGGATTACTGGGAGGTAATTCTTTGAGAGATAGATGACATATACCACACTGATTTACCTAAACTCTCCATATACATACTTCTAGGGCTCCCCAATGCTCTGATGTATCCTCTTAGATCTTGCTGAGGAAGAGTATTTACTCTGGCTTTGGGAGCGGCCAAGCAGGCACTACTGGCCAGATGGGGCACGGCGGAGATACCCTCTCACCTAGACTGGCTATAAAAGCTATGGGAAATCCTGGGGATGGAGAAGATTATAGCTGGCCTCACACGTTCCCTCCCCAAATTTGACAAAACATGGGACACCACCATAGAATTCTTATCCACTGAATTCACAGAACTCACATGCCCGAGATACCTCAGAGTTCTCCGGCTCACTCAGCCCCCCCAAAGGACTAACGATAATAGCTGACCCTACCTGCCTGAGTCACTCATCCGACACCTTCCTGGCCCACCACACACACATAAAGGGAATAGACCTCACTTCCTTCTCTCCTCTCCTCTCTTCCACTTCCTTCTTTCTCTGCTTTTATGTCTAGTTAATACGGATGTATGACATCACAACGCATGCTTTTACCACGCATGCTTTTACATCGCAACTTTTACAACGCATGCCTTTACAACGCATAGTGTTTAGGGGTGCTGGATAGTGAATAGTTTAATTTACTATTCCAACTCCAGTCCCCGTGGATAGTAGGGAAGGTGTTGTATAGTAAATTAAATCTATTCCCTATCCTAGAGCGCCCCCCAGCACAATGCGTTGTAATGGTTTTCGTTGTGAAAGTTGCGATGTAAAAGCACTGCGTGGTAAAAGTTGCGTTGTAAAGGATGTTTCCCAGTTAATACAAATGATCCCCACCGGCCGGTGGATGTAGGTAGTCACTATTGTAATGCTTTTCTTTTCAAAATAATAAAAGATTTAAACCATAACATTAAACAGATCAGGCTATAGCCGTGATCATTGGCTTACCATCATAGCCAACGCAATCCAAAATGTAGGCCCAATCAAATCCTGTGCTCTAAAAAAACAACATGTGGTGGAGCCTAAGCCCTTCTCTCAGTAGTATTCTGAAAACAATATTTTGTTGATTGCATAAGGTCTGGCAACAGCTGTGCTGTCAAACCAGACCTAGAAATGGCATTGGGCAACGAAACGTTTAATGGTACATCTGGCGCATAATTTAATAAAACAATGTGCAAGCCCATGGGCACTGTCTAACAGAGCTATGAAGCAAATTCATTGTGTAAGACAGATGCCTTCATCATTGCAGTTTGAAAATGTTGGCAAACTTATCTGAGTGTATGTTGATCTCACGCCTTGGCAAGCAGTGCCCTAAGAAATCTTTATGGATAAAAGTGAAATGTCCCTTCAGGTGTCACTTCACTCCCACAGCTCTTTCTTGGTCCGCAGTTTTGTTTTTATCTTTTAATGGCCTTTTTCACTGCGTGTACCTCTGGCCTCTCAACAGCAGCAGGCACAGAGGTGCTTGTAGCACAGCCAGACTTGCCTAATCCAGGGGGAGATCCTGTTTATTATCACTTATGGTGGAAGAGTGACAACTCTTACCGCCCTATATTAGGCAAGCTTCTCAGTACAGACTACCCTACTGGTCACAGGGTGGAATATTCCCCCTAGCCCAGTTCCACAGCGTTGTCTATGTGTACATGGACCCCTATCCAGTTGTTCCCAATTTCTTTAGAACTTCTTCAGAGAAACAATAGACTGTCGACTAATTCCTAATGTTGCCAGCACAGAAAACATTTTAACAAGTGCAGGTTTTACAGCCTGTCCGACGGCCTAATGCATGCTGGATACTCCTCACCGCCGCTATCACCACCACTTTACCCTCCAGTACCACCACCACCACCATCAATCACCCAGCCCTCTCTCCACACAAGGAACTTTAGTAACACATACGGTTAGAGTAACACAATCATTCATCCCTGTCTGCCACTCGCCATATAGCATGGGATCCTGACATGAGGCAGAACCTTCAGCTTCATCAAATAATCAAATTAACCAATTTTTTTGTTTGATTTAATTATCATTAAGTGTCCAATTAAAACCGTTCCATAAAAAATGTTAAAAGATATACTCGTTAAGCATGGGCGGAAAATCCGTTTCGCTCGCGGATTTTGCGGATTTTCGGTAAATTCGTAATCCGCGAGATTCGCGAATCTCCCGCAAAATCCGCAAATCCGCGAGCAGCGGATTTTGCTCGCACTGTTCGCGTGAGTTCGCGGCTTCCCAGTACACTTCGCGCCCCGCGAATAAGTGCAAAATTGCAGAAATACGATCTTAGCAAAACTGAAACTACTTACCAGGTTCAAAAGTTCAGGCTCATCATTAGTAGCCATTTCCTGTAGTGCTTCCTGAGGGGCCCCTCCAGAGTTCAGTTGCCAGTTGCAACTATTATGTGACCCTGCTCTGAACCTCAGAATAGTTACACATATGCCACAAAGGTCCTGAATTACAGCTAAGGGAGACAAGCAGGAGCCAGGCTGGAAGTTCAAATCCATTAATCAGCCCCTAATTCATTATTGTCAGTTGGGGCAGGGCATGTGTTGTAACTAATTTTGCAACAATGAAAGCACTTAGCAAGTGCAAAAGATCACTAATCAGGAAGCACTAAGGAAGCAGGTGCCAGCTAAAAAAATATTCTGTGACACATTAATCAGCCCCAAATTAATTCAGGTCACTTGAGGCAGGGAAGGTGTGCTTGCGTTGCCACAATAATGTACACTGACTGGACAACCAGAGGGTGCTGTGATGAAACAGAGGGTGGCATGGGTGGGCCAGAGGGTGGCATGAGTAGTCAGAGAGTGGCAGTGGTGACAGAGAGTGGCAGTGATGAAGAAGAGTGTCCCAAACAGGCTGGACACGTAGAAACAACAAGTTCGCGAAACTTGCGACCCGACAGGTAAGTTCGCAATTTGCGACATTGTACAAAACGCTCGCGAACTGGCAGAAACCCGCGCAAACACAAAAAAAAAATCTGCAAATTCGCGAGAATTCGCGGATTTTGCGGATTGCGAGTTCGCAAATCCGCAAAATTCGCGAACGCGAGATTCGCAAAATTCGCCTAAAAAGCCCTTTTCAATGCTCTTTGCTCTTCAGGAGGCATGCCACCATCTTGGCATTTGCTTACCACACAAGTGTATTGCCTATTTTGGCTTCTGCCTGAAATCGAAGCCTAATTACATCAACCCATTTCCAAAGACCTGGCTTGTATCTCCTTCAAGTTCTTGCCAAACGAGGAGTCGTCTTCTGTGCCTCTTCAGCAGTAAGGGTTAAGGGCCAGATGTTGCAAGCCAAATTGCGATAGCAAACGCTGAAATTCTGCGAATTTCGGCGTTTGCGATCGCAATTCAGCTGTGTGCATTGTAGAAAGGCAAATACCTACACGGAAAATAAGGAATCGCTAAAATTGGGATTCCTTACTTTGCACAAGCATTTAGAGAATCGCAAATTGCGATTCCCTAAATGCTATGCTAGTAGGCATCGCAAATTGCGATATTGCCTTAAGGAATCGCAAATTGCCACCAACTGAAAGTTGGTGGTAATTTGCGATTTCCTTTAAAAAAGCCCTTTTTTGCTTTTTTTAAACTGCCATGTGGCACATCCATGCACCACATGTGCACACATGCACATTTCAGGGATGCAACAGGTGTCCCTTTGGAACCCTTGCACCCTTGAGATTGCGCACTAAATTTGCGAGTACCTATTGGATACTCGCAAATTGCGTGCGCATTTCCCATTCATTCCTGTGGGCCTCTAGGCCCATTGGAATGAATGGGAAGGTATTCCTTGATTGCGAATCGCAATTTGCAATTTGCAATTAAGGAATATTAAGGAATCACAAAAAATATTGCGATTCCTACCAACATGGCATTTTGCGAGTCCTTAATAGCAATTCCCTAAAAATCGCTATTAAGGACTCACTAAACTGCTTATACCTACATCTGGCCCTTATTCTACTCGCATTCTTCGTTCACTGTAGTCATATATGGTGAAGGTTTACTACTCCTGTGTTGTTCAATAGGGTACATTTGTTGCTGTAATAGTAGTGGGCTCACGTTCATCCAGCTAGAAGTCACTAGGCTAACAGGGATGGAGAGTGACATGATGCTCCTGCCATCATGCCTATGCCTGAAGAGAAGTGTGGCTCAATGGTTAGAGCAGCAGACCCTGATGCAGGAGTCTGGCTGGGACCAGGGTTCAATTCCCGCCTCGGTGGGTGTCGGGCTCAATTTCCTCAGACCTGATAATTCTCGCCTCAGTGCCTATTCTGATCATGAGCCCCACCCTGCACCTCTGGGCAATAGCTTGCTTAATCTCTACAACGGCCCCACCAACGCTGAGGATGCCTGACTTCACCTTGGGGGTGCCCAGGAGTGGGCTCCTCACAGGGAAAGGCCAGGAAGGGTTCCTCGGTGGTATTCGTACAAGCGCCGAGATGCCTACGGGTAGTCGTGCCCTATATAAGTGCGTCATTATTTATCTTGAGCTGACCTCAAGAGGCTTCCACTGCCCTGCTTTGTAAGGATTTAGAATGGCTTTGGGTGCTAATAATTTATTCCACTTGGTATGGCCTTACAACCCAAAAAAGTCTTGCTAATAATAAATAAATATAATCATTTAATTTGGATGGTAGTTATTTATTTCAAAACATTAAAATGCGTACTAAAATAGATGTTCATAAGCAGCGTACGTGTGTTTCGCATTGACAGGCCTGCGGGTGAGCTTTTTCAGGACCAAAAAATGTAGTGATATAGTCTCACAACAATATGGTACAGTTCCATGTTGCTTAATATTCAAGCATTTTTTGTCATGGAATCTTAGTGCTGTATTTATAATCAGAGGAACTTGTATGAAAAGGTCAATAGATGAGTGTGAGAAGTTGGTCTGGTATATGATGTTCACTACTCTAGTGAGCAACTTGAACCAGTCCAAACGACCCCTATGGTGATTGGTTGTAAGTCAACCTTATAGACCAGCTATCCTAATGGTAGCATGGACAAAAGCAGTCTTAGGCTAAACTCAAGAGGGCATGTGAAGCCAGCAGTTTTACCATATGCAATCCTTTTAATATCACATGAAAGGACACCACATAAGTTATATATTATAACATATATGTATTTATTGCTAGAATAATCCCCTGTACTCTTTATGAGGACAGAAGCACAAGCGTTAAACAAAGAACTTCATGTAACATACAAAAGTTGCACAAATATGGATAGGCCCTGGTGGCACTCAAACCATATACTAAAATAGTGGTATAAGACCCACGTGGCGAACAATGGTAAGGCCTAGGGCCTTCAGAATCGCTGGGGCTACACTGGACTAACAAAGGTTAGGTCGGGGAGGCCCACAGGATGCGGGTCCAGTGTCTATAGGCAACCACGTTTACCAATAGAAGTCAATGGTGCGTAAAAGTTAGAAAGTTGCCGTTTCGGAAGTCTTCCGACTGGACTAGAACTTAACCACTTAAAACTAGGACACTAGGGATGTAAATCTCTACAGGAGCACCGGAGTACCCTCGTTATCTCACCCACAGGAAGCGGGTGCATAGGTGTCAAAGTGCGTTGGGTTTCGTAGTGGAGTTCTATGGAGCCTTGATGAAAAGATGCTGCAGGCGACCATGAGGGAAGAGTCCGGTTGGATCCAAGGGTGGATCTAAGATGTAGAGTACCTGAAAGCAGAGGGGACAGAGTCTGGGTCACTAGCCAGTGACCAGGATGGAACCAGGAAGGAACCAGGCGATGTTGGGTTGCGATCAGGTGCTGTAGTGAAGTTTGTCTCCGCTGCCACGTGGACCAGGAAGTATCGACTGTGAGAAGGTGGCCTGATATGCAGTGCTCACTATTCTAGTGAACACTATGTATCAGTCCAGCAACCCTTATTGATGATTGGTTGTAAGTCAACCTTATAGACCAGCTATCCTAGTAGCGTGGATACGAGCAGTCTAAGGCTAAAGACTCGAGAGGGCGCGTTAAGCCAGCTGTTTACCACACATATACCCCTTTAATACCAAGTGAAAGGACACCACACAAGTGTTATGAAAATAAACAGTTATTTATTTAAAGATCACAACAGCCCTGTACTCTTTATGAGGACAGGGTACTAAGCACAAACCAAAACTCTTACAAAAATACTTAAGTTAGCACAGTATATACAAATGCCCGAGGGGCACGGAAAACCATATACTCTGAAAGTGGAATGCGAAATTCCTAGCAGGTAAGTACAGTACTAATAGCTTTTGGAATCGCTAGGACTTGACTAGGGAATCGTTAGATTATGTCTAGGAGGCCTAGGGGACTCGGGTGCAGTGTGTGCACTCTCACGCGAGATGCGGGACAAAAGTCTATGGTAGCTAGGAATTAGAAAGTTAGTGTTCTCGGGCGAACCCGACCTGGTAGGGAGAAAACGAAAGTAGATTCTGACCCTTGGATAGTGAGGCTATGCTGGGGCACCGAAATGCCGAAGTTACCTAGCCCAGGGGCTGCAGCTGCATAGGTCTGAAAAGACGTCGGGAATCCTCGTAGACGGACCAGGAGCCGGAAGAAAAGATGCTGGCCGGTGACCAGTGAAGAAAGTTCAGTCGGATCCAAGCCTGGATCTTGAAGATAGATGACACCTGAAAGCAGAGGGGACCAAGTTCGAGACTACTAGCCAGTAGTCAGTGGGCACCAGGAGGGCACCGGATGGTAGCCACCTCGACTAGGTGAGTGGGTGACGCTTGACTCGAAGATCTCACGGACCAGGAGGCGTTGTCGGCGACCAGGATGGAGGATCGAGCTGTCCCACGAAGATAGAAGCTGTCGGCGTCGCTGGACCCAGGATTGGGCAACAAAGCCTTGGCAAATTCAAGCCCACGCGGTGGACCTAAAATGGCGTCTGGAGTGGACCAGGAGGGTCCGGGGTGCCTCTCTTGAAGAAGGAAGCAAAGGCCAGCCTGGAGCAACCAGACCAGCAGTCGTGAAGTCGTTGGGCGTCGTTCAGAGGGCCACAAGCCAGCCGGCTAGTAGCCAAACAACGCGGTGCACAGCAAACAGCAGAAGGGCCCCACGCAGATCGTGGAGATGCAGGGGGGCTGATCTTGGGTGCTGGAGCTGCGCAGGGTCGGGGCTTCTCGGACCCCAAAGCACTCACCAGTGGAGGACACGGTGGGCTTGCAGTAAAGATGTCGTGCAGTCTTGGCGATCGTCGGTCCCTTGAGGTCTCGTCGCACTCACGGTTCTCAGCTGGGCTGTAGAGGTGAGTAGAGGTCAGAGGGGCCAGGGAAGCCGGGTCTCGTCGAGCTGGGTCGTCGGATTCGTGATGAAGGACTTGCAGCAGACCGCAGTGTTCTTTAGGATGGTGCCTGCGGATGCAGGGTGACTACTCCTTAGCCACAAGGGAGAATCTTGAAGAAGAAATCGTGAAGTCCTTTCGAAGAAAGTGGTATCTTGATTCCAAAGATGATCTAATTTTAACAGGGGGCCCGCTCCCATCTTTATACTAAAAAAGGGGGCTGACCCGGTGACTAGGTCCTGCCTATGGGTGGGACTAGGTGGGGGGTGGTTACACCCCTCAGCCATGCCGGACTTCCCCAGGCCAGGGGCTGGTGTGCCCCTGGAACTGGTTCAGACCGGCCTATGCGTAGTGAGCACCGGGGTGCCACTCAGCAGTCACCTTCCTGTAAAGCCCTGCCTACCCAGGATACACAAAACCATGTCTGGGACGGTGCTAGCACCGCCCCTGACAGGAAACCCTTTGTCCAGGCTCCCCTCGCTGGAAGGACTCCCAGCTGCAGGGGGTCAGACTCGTGTCTGTGGTGGCAGCATCCATTTTGTGGAGCTGAGGCTTCAGTTAACTTTAACCGGGGTTCACAGTTACATACATGTCGTGTCCCTCTAGAAGGGTGGAATGCTAACCCCGTCGCCAGAATTGGCGAGGGGTTAGTATTCCAATTCGTATGACACCTTACTCGACATGTTTTGATAAAGCAATACCAAAGATAGCATTTAACCGCGAGGATTATAATGCACTTAAGAGTATATGGTATGCGATATCATGGAGCAGCTATTAGGACTTGATTCCGCAAGCTGCAGACAGGCTCAGCTCATGCCAGAGCACCATCTCACACGATTCCAAGCACTCTGCCTTCAGGATTGTCAAGGCCTGCCATAGGAGTGACTGATAGGAATCTGTGTGTCCATGTTAGGGTTAGGTATAGGTATACTACACCTACAGCAAAGGGTGATTACACGACTTTGCCCCAGCTGTCATGCAGCCAGTTGTGTCAAATTTAGGAGGCCAGCCAGGGGTGGCACAATACATGCTGCAGCCCCTGGCAGCCCTGGGTACACCTATGCCCTGAGTTACAGGGTCTGATAGGGTGGCCCAGTACCAATTGGAAATGTACCTAGGGTACATGGAATCCATTTTAAAGAGAGAGCAGTAGGCCTGGGGTCCTGATTGGCAGGGTCCCAGGTCGACTATGTCCAAAACCAGCTAAAACACAGGGCAAAAAGTTGGGGGCAACCATAGTCAGGATGTACCTTCCTACACAACCCCCCCCCAAACGAAAGGAGATAAGGCTATCCTTGTCCAGGTAAGCCTCTATTACCTAAGTGGCCATATAAGGAAGGACCAGCTCTGGCTTGGTTTCCCCCTGTGTCATGGTCCACTAGGCAACCCCTCACCCTAAGGGTATCTGAGGGTCTCCACCATAGGGAATCTCTGTCTCTGGTGTGTCTTGGGAAAGAAGAAGGCTGATGCTGGGATGGAGTACTGAAGTGAGGCTCCTCTACCTTTGGGCTCAACTTCCTCCAATCACCATCCATCATATGTGCCTTTCTTTCTTTAGCTGAGATGCACTGAGCTCTCAGGGTCAGCCTCTGGCTACCTAAAGCTGGAGGCTGGGTCCCTCTGTTTGGCTTACTGGAGGGACAGGTCAGGTCTGGGGTTTTTAGGCCCCATGTTTGGCTGTGCCCAACAGTGTCCAGCTGTGGGAGTTCCCTAACTACTTTTAAGGGGGATCCCTCAGGAGTCTGACTTATTTTCACTTGGCTGGGTTTACCAGCTTCAGTGACCCTAATCTGCTGATTAAGTGGTTCTTTTGGACAGGGGGCCCTTTGGGGTCCACCACTGGCCTCCCTGGTCTCTTCAGCCCTGGGCTGACTGAGGCAGGGTAGAGAGGTGCAGGTTACCTGCTCCAGACTGGGTCCCACCTGGGAAGGGTCCACTGCCATCAGGGGCTCTGCCAGGCTAGGCCTGACTACCTCTGGGGCAGTTCCTTCAACAGGGGTAGAGTCAGTTCCCTGAGGAGGCTGGCTCTCACCTAGTGTCTGGGAGGGGGGAGACTCTTCTTCCTCCTCAAGGCTCTCTGTTTGAGTGGAGTGATCCATTGTTTCAGGCTTCACAACCTCACTATCTGTCTGAGTAGAGGCTGAGACCATTTCAACCTTGCCAACCTTTTCAGGGAGGACTGGTGCTTGGACTGGGGCTGTAGCTATTACTGCCCCACTAACCTGTCTGGATAGGCCTATCATTCTGGAATGAGTTTCTTGTTCCACTTCAGCCCATGCTGAGAGTTCCAGGTCATTCCCCAGTAAGCAATCTACAGGTAGGTTATCTGTCACTGCCACTCTCATGGGCCCTGTGACATTACCCCAGCTGAGCTTGACTACTGCCATGGGATGCCTTCTCTTCATTCCATGAATGTCTGTCACCTGATAAGTAAAACCAGGGGTCAGTTGAGCAGAGGGGACCAGATGGTCACTCACCATGGTGAGGCTGGCCCCTGTGTCTCTGAATGCCTCAACTTTCTGACCATTCACTAACACTTCTTGTCTATACTTTCCCAAAATGTGGGGTCCAGTAGTGAAGTTGGCAAACCCCATGCCAGTCTCACAGACAAGAGTGTGGCCAGGGAACCTGGCTAAGCCATAGTCCTCCTGATTGCCCAAAGTAATGCCCACCACATTCTTGGGGGCACTCCCACCACCTGGGGGATTACCACTAGTGGTAACAGGAGGTTTAGGAGTATTACCTGGGGGTGTATTTCCCTTATTACCATTTTTAGGGCAACTGGCATCACTTTTGTAATGGCCCACCTGTTTACAGGTATGGCAATAAGGTTTCTTCTGTTCTGAAGGAGTGTTCTGGGACCCACCACCCTTGTTGGAGTTTTGGGGCCCTAGGGAAGTCTTCTCTGTGGATTTATCCCCACCCTTCTCTTGAGGCTTGGTTGATTCCTTTTTCTGGTCACCACCCTGGTTTTTAGGCCTAACCCTGGTTCTGACCCATTTGTCTGCCCTCTTACCCAATTCCTGTGGAGAGGTCAACTCAGAGTCTACCAGGTGCTGATGTAATAACTGGTTCTGACAATTATTTAAGATTTGCTCCCTCATAATTAGATTATACAATCCTTTAAAATCAGTAACCTTACTACCCAGTAGCCAGCCTTCAAAAGCCTTAGTGGCACAATCAACAAAGTCAGTCCAATCTTGAGACTGAGTTTTCTGGGTGTCTCTGAACAGCATCCTGTATTGTTCAGTGGTTAAACCAAACCCATCAACCAGTACATTTTTCAAGACTTGGTAATTGTTAGCATCCTCCACCCTTGTGGTGAGGAGCTTATCTCTACCTTTACCATCAAAGGAGAGCCACAAGATAGCTGCCCACTTACTTTGGGGAACACCCTGCACAGTGCAGGCTCTCTCCAAAGCAGTAATCCATTTGTGGATGTCATCCCCTTCTTTAAAGGGGGGCACTATCTTATTCAGGTGCTTTGTATCAAAACTCCTTTCCCTATTGCTAGGTTTATTGCTGCCACCAGTGGGAACTAGCCCACATAATTCTTGCTCTCTAGCAAGGGCAAGTCTCTCTTTGGCCAGGGCAAGTTCTTCCCTTTCAATCCTCAGTTTGACTGCCCTTTCTTCAGCTTCATACACTCTCCTCTTAGGGGAAGACATTCCTCTGTGAGAAGAGTTGAGAGAGCCATTGGTTCGAAAGGATCTGCTAGAGCCTCTTGATAGAGACCTAACTCGTCCATTCCCAATGTTAAGCTGACCTGAGAGTGGGCCCAGGAGTTCCCCAGTACCAAGCTCATGTCTGCTTAAGTTGGACCTGCTTAGTCTGCTGACTTCTACCTGTTCCTTTTCTGCCTCATCCCCTGATACCAAATCATCATCCTCATCATCAGCATCATCTGCTTCCTGAAGAGGATGGTCCTGGGCATCAAAGGGACCCTGTAAGGAGGGCATGTTGCCATCTGAATTAGAAGGGTCTGGGTTACCAGCCCTCCTTGCATCATGAGTCTCTAAGAGACCAATCAGAAAGGCAGTTGTGGGGTTAGACCCCTGCTTAATCTTCCTAGAGGTACACACTTGTCGTAACTCATGGAAGCTAAGCGCAGTATATCTTGAAGGGATGACCTGTGGAGGGTCAACTGACACAAGGGGAACCTCAGTGTTTCCTCCTTTGTCCGACATACTGTTTCTAGTGTGGTGTAAGTGATGCACCTACCTACACTATGTGTTTACCTACTGATCCCTTGCTAAGAGTTGCAGCCAAGGTGTGCTAAGCCTTGAGGAGCTACAACAGCTGGTTCAGTAGAACTCAGAGTATTCTAAGCTTTAGTTATGTGTACCTAACAGTACTTATGTGATCTTTCAACAAGATATTCTTAGGATACGTGTGGTAAAACAACAGCAAGCTCAAATCCCAACCGCTGCTCACCAATGTGAGAAGGTGGCCTGATATGCAGTGCTCACTATTCTAGTGAACACTATGTATCAGTCCAGCAACCCTTATTGATGATTGGTTGTAAGTCAACCTTATAGACCAGCTATCCTAGTAGCGTGGATACGAGCAGTCTAAGGCTAAAGACTCGAGAGGGCGCGTTAAGCCAGCTGTTTACCACACATATACCCCTTTAATACCAAGTGAAAGGACACCACACAAGTGTTATGAAAATAAACAGTTATTTATTTAAAGATCACAACAGCCCTGTACTCTTTATGAGGACAGGGTACTAAGCACAAACCAAAACTCTTACAAAAATACTTAAGTTAGCACAGTATATACAAATGCCCGAGGGGCACGGAAAACCATATACTCTGAAAGTGGAATGCGAAATTCCTAGCAGGTAAGTACAGTACTAATAGCTTTTGGAATCGCTAGGACTTGACTAGGGAATCGTTAGATTATGTCTAGGAGGCCTAGGGGACTCGGGTGCAGTGTGTGCACTCTCACGCGAGATGCGGGACAAAAGTCTATGGTAGCTAGGAATTAGAAAGTTAGTGTTCTCGGGCGAACCCGACCTGGTAGGGAGAAAACGAAAGTAGATTCTGACCCTTGGATAGTGAGGCTATGCTGGGGCACCGAAATGCCGAAGTTACCTAGCCCAGGGGCTGCAGCTGCATAGGTCTGAAAAGACGTCGGGAATCCTCGTAGACGGACCAGGAGCCGGAAGAAAAGATGCTGGCCGGTGACCAGTGAAGAAAGTTCAGTCGGATCCAAGCCTGGATCTTGAAGATAGATGACACCTGAAAGCAGAGGGGACCAAGTTCGAGACTACTAGCCAGTAGTCAGTGGGCACCAGGAGGGCACCGGATGGTAGCCACCTCGACTAGGTGAGTGGGTGACGCTTGACTCGAAGATCTCACGGACCAGGAGGCGTTGTCGGCGACCAGGATGGAGGATCGAGCTGTCCCACGAAGATAGAAGCTGTCGGCGTCGCTGGACCCAGGATTGGGCAACAAAGCCTTGGCAAATTCAAGCCCACGCGGTGGACCTAAAATGGCGTCTGGAGTGGACCAGGAGGGTCCGGGGTGCCTCTCTTGAAGAAGGAAGCAAAGGCCAGCCTGGAGCAACCAGACCAGCAGTCGTGAAGTCGTTGGGCGTCGTTCAGAGGGCCACAAGCCAGCCGGCTAGTAGCCAAACAACGCGGTGCACAGCAAACAGCAGAAGGGCCCCACGCAGATCGTGGAGATGCAGGGGGGCTGATCTTGGGTGCTGGAGCTGCGCAGGGTCGGGGCTTCTCGGACCCCAAAGCACTCACCAGTGGAGGACACGGTGGGCTTGCAGTAAAGATGTCGTGCAGTCTTGGCGATCGTCGGTCCCTTGAGGTCTCGTCGCACTCACGGTTCTCAGCTGGGCTGTAGAGGTGAGTAGAGGTCAGAGGGGCCAGGGAAGCCGGGTCTCGTCGAGCTGGGTCGTCGGATTCGTGATGAAGGACTTGCAGCAGACCGCAGTGTTCTTTAGGATGGTGCCTGCGGATGCAGGGTGACTACTCCTTAGCCACAAGGGAGAATCTTGAAGAAGAAATCGTGAAGTCCTTTCGAAGAAAGTGGTATCTTGATTCCAAAGATGATCTAATTTTAACAGGGGGCCCGCTCCCATCTTTATACTAAAAAAGGGGGCTGACCCGGTGACTAGGTCCTGCCTATGGGTGGGACTAGGTGGGGGGTGGTTACACCCCTCAGCCATGCCGGACTTCCCCAGGCCAGGGGCTGGTGTGCCCCTGGAACTGGTTCAGACCGGCCTATGCGTAGTGAGCACCGGGGTGCCACTCAGCAGTCACCTTCCTGTAAAGCCCTGCCTACCCAGGATACACAAAACCATGTCTGGGACGGTGCTAGCACCGCCCCTGACAGGAAACCCTTTGTCCAGGCTCCCCTTGCTGGAAGGACTCCCAGCTGCAGGGGGTCAGACTCGTGTCTGTGGTGGCAGCATCCATTTTGTGGAGCTGAGGCTTCAGTTAACTTTAACCGGGGTTCACAGTTACATACATGTCGTGTCCCTCTAGAAGGGTGGAATGCTAACCCCGTCGCCAGAATTGGCGAGGGGTTAGTATTCCAATTCGTATGACACCTTACTCGACATGTTTTGATAAAGCAATACCAAAGATAGCATTTAACCGCGAGGATTATAATGCACTTAAGAGTATATGGTATGCGATATCATGGAGCAGCTATTAGGACTTGATTCCGCAAGCTGCAGACAGGCTCAGCTCATGCCAGAGCACCATCTCACACGATTCCAAGCACTCTGCCTTCAGGATTGTCAAGGCCTGCCATAGGAGTGACTGATAGGAATCTGTGTGTCCATGTTAGGGTTAGGTATAGGTATACTACACCTACAGCAAAGGGTGATTACACGACTTTGCCCCAGCTGTCATGCAGCCAGTTGTGTCAAATTTAGGAGGCCAGCCAGGGGTGGCACAATACATGCTGCAGCCCCTGGCAGCCCTGGGTACACCTATGCCCTGAGTTACAGGGTCTGATAGGGTGGCCCAGTACCAATTGGAAATGTACCTAGGGTACATGGAATCCATTTTAAAGAGAGAGCAGTAGGCCTGGGGTCCTGATTGGCAGGGTCCCAGGTCGACTATGTCCAAAACCAGCTAAAACACAGGGCAAAAAGTTGGGGGCAACCATAGTCAGGATGTACCTTCCTACATCGACGATGACCAGGAGGTGGACACGGGCTGCCCCACGAAGGCTCTCGCTGTTGGCGATGTCGGTTCGCGAATCGGAGTCAACAGGCCTTGGCAAATGCAACCCACGCAGGAATCGGAGATTACTTTTGGATCAGACCAGCAAGGTCTGATGGGCTGCTCCTTTTCAGGGGAGCAAGGGAAAGTCTGGAGCAACCAGACCAGCAGTGAAAATTTGAAGGCTCGTCGTCACAGAGCCACTAGCCAACGGGCAAGTGACCGGACAGACGCGTCAAACAGGAAAATGCAAAAGGGCCCCACGCAGCACTCGGTGAGTGTGGAGAGGTGATCTTCAGTGCAAAAGCTGCTCGGGGCTGGGTCTTCTCAATCCCGAATGCACAGCTTCGAGGGTGCCTCAGGAGCTGCACAGGAAGCACTTTGCTGGCTTTCTAAGATGGCCGGTCCCACATCTCACGTCGCCTCCACGGGTCTCAGCTTTGCTGGGACTGTGGATCGGGCTGTTGGAAGTCTGGGAGTCCAGGTCTTGTTGGTCTCTGTTGTTCGAGCTCCGGCAGGAGCAACAAGAAAGAAAACCTTTGAGCACTGATGGTGCTTGCTTGTGCAGGGTGGTCACTCCTTGACCACAAGGGAGATTCTTCAGTCTTCTACGTCGAGTAGGATGTTGAAGGGTCCAGAGTTTCATATCAAAGTTTCAGTCAGGATGATCTAAAGTCTATGGGCACCGCTCCTACCTTTATTCCAAATCAAGGGGCTGGATCACCTGCTAGGTCCCTCCAAGGGTGGGACCCAGGAAGGGGGTGGTTACACCCCTTTCCCTTTGTCCAGTTTCGCGCCAGAGCTGGGGCTGGAGTGCCCCAGCACCGGTTTGAACTGGACTTTGCATGGGACACCCTGTGTGCCCCAGGCAGTGTCTAGTTTCATTCAGCCCTCCCTGCCCCAATCCACTATCTCCTGTCTGGGTGGTGCTAGCACCTCCCTGTGACAGGAAACCTTTTGTCCAGGCCTCCCCTGCCGGAGTTTCGGTCAGAAGCAGGAGGCCAGACTTGTGTCTGTGGCAACAGCATCCATTTTGTGATGCTGAGGCTCTGGTTAGATTTAACCGCGTTTAAGGAAAGTAACATGTCTTCTCCCTCTAGAAGGGTGGAATGCTACCCCCGTCACCAGGACTGGTGAGGGGGTAGTATTCCAAAGCGTATGACACCTTACACAACATGTTTTGATAAAGCCAAACCAAAGTTAGCATTGAACCGCGAGGTTCATAATGCACTTAAGAGTTTATGGTATGGCAATATCCTAGAACAGCTATAAGGACATGGTTCCGAAATCTGCAGACAGGCTCAGCTCATGCTAGAGCACCATCTCACATAAAACCAAGCACTCTGCCTCCAGGATTGTTAAGGACCGCCTTAGGAGTGACTTATAGGTGCATATGTGTCCAGATATAGGTTTAGACATAGGTATAGTATATATAAGCAAGGGGTGTTTACACGACCTTGGCCCAGCTGAATGATCAGCCAGTTATGTCAGTTTGGATGGCCAGCCAGGGGTGGCAAAAGATATGCTGCATCCCCTGGTAGGCCTTGGATGCACCTATGCCCTGGGTACCTATAGTACACTGTACAGGGGCTCATAAGGTGACCAAATCCCAATTGGAGATGTACCTAGGGTACATGGAGTCCATTTTAGAGAGAGAGCAGATAGCCTGGGGCCCTGATTAGCAGGATCCCAGGCCAACTAAGTCGAAAACCAGCTAAACACTAGGCAAAAAATCTGGGGTAACCATAGTCAGGTATCCACCTTCCTACAATGAGTAACTGATGACGCACTGGAGAATAACTGGGTAGGGCTAAGACCTGTGCCAGGGATTTGAAAGAGTGACTTTGCTCCCTCCAAAAATGTGAAGATGCTTTTTAGTTTGTGCCACAACCACCACCACTTCCCTGTCAAGCAAAAACAGCCATTCACCTGTCTCTGTTAGGTGTTTCCTTCCATATGATGGAAATCAGCATTGTTGATCACCTATATCCTACAGGCAGGGGTATAAACAGGATTGTGCTGCTTATCATGGACTATTCAGGAAAGTACCAGAAAATGTGAACTGATGTTCATCTGAATTAAAGCAGTGGCTGAGACACCGCATACAGCTATAAGCTCTGCTCATACAGACATAATCTCAGTCAGGATTCTTTGAGGAGTTCCTATTTGGTAGGTGATCATAGTACATAAACAGGATTATGAATAATCTGTCGTATATTCGAGGGGGGGGGGTGTCCTACCACAAATCCATCTGGCTGGGGGAAACTCTGCAATGAGACTTATAAAACGTATGTTGGGGCTTTTGCACAAGTACATAAACATACTTGTACTTACAAGTACTTACCCTACATGTTCTTTATATATATGGAAGTAACCCAAGAGAGGATTCACCCCCTTTTAAATACCTATTCCCAGGAATTTAAAGAAATTAGTAGGGCTAATTTGAGTGAACTGGTGAAGGAAACATGAGGATCCCAAGGAATATATTGTGCCATATGTCTTGAAAATGCAGGTCCCATTAGGGATTCTTGACTGTACGTAGGGGTGGGCGGGTTACTCCGCTCCACGGGCGGAGGTTACAGAATTTTACTCCGATTCCGACACATGGCGGAGTTAACCCCCGCTGCCCACCTCTATTTGTAACAAACATGTTCATTTTTTCAATATTTTTGGCTCAGGATTTCAAGTCCTCGGTCTCGGCCTCCCTTTCAATGAGGTCAGACTTTGGAAACAGCCTTTATTTAAGGCGCATAGAACGGGGCTTGCACCCCCTGCTACTTCGGCCGAGGATCCCTGTCTCGGCAAGTGTCTGAGCGGAGCTTCTGATAGCTTCTCAGCAGCAGACCCACATTAAAGACTACCAGGTGAAGCACAAGATCGGAGCCACGCTGGAGGTAAACTGGCTCTGGTGGGCTCGCCTCCACCAGTGCCATCTGCCTGGGATCTACAGCGGCCCAGGGACTAATGCTGCCCTGGTGCCCAGGGAGCTGTCAGAGTGTGTATGGGATGGGGATTCACCCAGTTCATACCTTCTGTCCCAGTGCCCTGCCCGGCCATAATTCAAATCTATTAGATCTATTAGTTGTCCCATCAATGTGGTTTGTGACAAATGACTTTTTTGCCCTCTTCCTGGACTTGTGATAGCCTCTCCTACATATTTTGCAACTTATCTTGTCCACAGTCTTTAATGTTTTGTGCCATTTTCAATTTGAGGGCCTCCTCTTTTTAGTGAGACTAATTCTACATTGAGAAATTCGTTGATTAGTTTAATCCTTGATTTTGCATGTAATCATCTGAGCCGGGACAGCTTCATGAGTGAGTTAGTAAAGGAGTAGTTGAGAATTTCTAATTTGGCTTCTGTGTTTAGAACAGTAGAGGGGTTCCTTTGAACTATTTTCTCAATCTCATTGAAATCGTCTGCGCTTATGTTTTGTGTTTGTCTTATTTGAGGTGAGTATGTGTTCAGCTAACTTTGTGGGTCAAACAATGTTAAGGATTTGTCATATCATTTCTGATGTTGTTTTGCTGTTTCATTATTTGTGAGCGAAATCTAAGTCAGTGTGCGGCCCGATGCCTGGGTTGGCCATTCAAAACTCGGCTGTAGCCCATGGTTAGCAAATTTTCCATGGTGTCTGAGTTTGGTTAGTCTCCCCGCATGCAAAACTCTCCCATTATTATACATTTCTGAGCTAAGAATTGCAGATACAATGCTAGTTTGAGGAACTCATCAAGAAACAAGGAATTGTGCCCTGGTAGGGGTGTGCTCTCTGAATAAAGCGGTAGGAATCTCAATGGCACCAAATATTGTGGACACAATATTGAAGGACAAATATTGAAAGGCAACAAAGTAATTCCACATATATGTATCTTGACAATATATAAATCTTTAAGGTGTATAGATATGAACTTAGAAGTAGTAAATCTATACTTCCTCGGTAACCATCTACCTTTTGATATTCCTAGTCTCTATATTCGTAGTGCAATATATGTGGTAGGTATATAGCATATGAAGTGTGTAAAGATGGTTTGCATTAATAGTACTACATTGACCTTCTCACATGGTCATTTAAGTGTACATTTTACTTTGGTGAGCTATCTCTTGAATGGAGGTAAGGGGAGCCTGTAAAGCTTCACTTGCCAGGGCCCCTACATATGCAGGGTCCATATGTGTGACCTGAGACTGTTTTAGGAAAGGTTTTCTGTGGAGCAGGCAAGTCTAAGGTGGCACAGTTCATTTACCCTGATCTATCTACAGTGAGTGAAGGTAGAACCTCCACTCCCATCAGATGTTGTAGAGGACGTCTTTACCTTGCCTTACTGTGTGTCTAAAATGCCTCGTTCAGTGAAAAAGGAGAGGCCCACCTCAACAGAATACATGGCTACAGAAGCTTCTCACTTTCAGCCAGATTCATCATTGTAAAATCGGTTCGCAAAGGGCCAGATTCTGAGAATCTGGTCCTTTGCGAGCGCAATTTTTGCATTTGGTATTCATCACCCCAAATGCAAAAATCGCAAATGTGAAATCGCTAAATTGCGAGGAATTGCATTTAAGGAATCTCTATTTGAGATTCCTTAAATGCAATTCGTGAACCATTTTTGAATTGCGAGATCGCTATTTTTGGCCGCTATTTACCGCGAAGTCTGACTTCGTGGTAAATAGCGAAAACTTAGAAAAATGCACTTTAGTGCATTTTTCTAAGTTGTATGTTACACACACACATGTCCTTTGGACATGTGTGTGCGCAACATCAGTCTACATTTACATTTCAGGGGTGCTACAGGGTGTCCTTTGGACACCCCTGGCACCCTTGAAATCGCATCCTTATTTGCGATTAGCAAATTGCTAGGCCCATAGGAATGAATGGGGAGTCATTCCTTATTTGCGATTAGCAATTTGCTAATCGCAAATAAGGAAGCTGAAGAAATCACAAATAATAGTGCGATTTCTACATGAATCCCATTTTGCGAGTCATTAATAGCGATTCCTTAATAATTAATTAATTAATTGTGGGTTTGTAATGCGCTAGAATCGACTCCCGAAGGAGTATCTCTGCGCAGTAGACCGCTGGGGAACCCATCCGGGCTTTCCCTGTGAGATGGTCCCTACTGGGTATCTCCAAGGTGAAACCAGGCATCCCCGGCGTATGTGGGGGGCCGTTGTGGAGATGAGGCAAGCTAATGCCCAGAGTTGCCGAGTCTGATCCCTCGTTATAGTAGGCACCGAGATGAGAATTATCGAGTCCGCTGACCCTGGTCCACGACCCTGCCGCGTCGGGAATTGAACCCTGGTCCCGGGCCGTCCTCTGCTCTCGGGTCTGCCGCCTCTAACCAGTGAGCCACACCACTCCACTATTGCTATTCAGGACTCGCAAAACGGGACATTGATGAATCTGGCTGTTTGTCTCTCGATATGCCACCACCGTCTTTTCATGTGACTAGGACATCTCACATTTATGTCCATTTGACTCAGGCTTTCACAATGGCTGAAGCAAAATAAGTATCCAACCCAATTGAAATACCAGAAAACAATCATACAGTGGTGGCCTAATTTCTACAAGATCCACTGGTTTGCCACTACCATTAGTGGGGGATGTATGATGTTACAACGCATGCTTTTACCACGCATGCCTTTACAACGCGGTTTTTACAACGCATGCCTTTACAACGCATAGTGCTTTGGGGCGCTGGATAGTGAATAGGTTAATTTACTATTCCAACTCCAGTCCCCGTGGATAGTAGGGAAGGTGTTGGATAGTAAATTAAACCTATTCCCTATCCTAGAGCGCCACCCAGCGCAATGCGTTGCAATGGTTTGCGTTGTAAAAGTTGCGTCGTAATGGTAGTGCATTGTAAAAGTTTTGTTGTAAAGGCTGTTTACCATTAGGGGGAGCACAACCTCTTTGTTAAATTCCCCTCACACACTCTAATAGTGTCATGCTTCATCATAGGGGCACCCTGACTCCTAAAGGCCAGGGTGGGCTCAACCGTTTTTCAGAGAGCTCTTGAGAGAAAAAGGCAGGGGGGTCTAAAGAATAAACAAGCATTTGCAAAGCAATAGGTCTCGCATTAGGAAAGTTTGAGCTATTGGTATTGTAAATGACAATTTTTAGGTCTCGCGACCTATCGATGTGCGCAAGCGCATCGAGCGGAGCGAGAATTCAAGTGGCGAAAACATCTTCAAACCAAAGGGCTTTCAGCCCCGTGGTTTTCATGCAGTTCACGCAAACCACGTGATTAAACATGCACGCGCATTCAGGGCCAGCCCAGCACATCAAAGGGCTTCTCCTCCCCTAATTATTCATGGCCGGCCGCAGGCCGGCCGTACTTTCAGTTTCCCGAAACGGCTTCTCCTCACCTAATTAGGGGAGGAGAAGCCCTTTGATGTGCTTCACACCAATGCGCCTCACAGTCATTCCTAAGTCAATACTCTGCCTCTGCCCAAGACCTGCCTTCTAACACTTTGAGCCTCGCAGGCAGGCCGTGGCCAATTGCTGCTTGTTTGTATTTGCTACGGCTGCCATTCTTTATTTCACTTTGTCTCCGTGCGTGCATTTATTTTTACTTGCAGAGCCTTTTTCCAATACTCGAACTGATTTTTTTTTCACTTTGTCTCCGTGCGTGCATTTATTTTTACTTGCAGAGCCTTTTTCCAATACTTGAACTCGTGTGATCATTTTGGAGGTGGGAGGATCACACATTGTTTGTGGCGACGGGATGTGGGTCTCTGCAGTTCCTCGAGTACTGCTACTTGTTTTCCTTGTGTTCGTTGCCAGTAAACACAGCTGGCTTACAAGCCGAGAGCACCGAGGAACAGTAGGAAAACACATTTGAAAGCGTTTGTACAGCCCGTTTGGCAATCCTTCTGCAGGTCGGCTTTGATCAAGGGATTCTTGAGAGAAGGCAACAATCTTTTCTTCTTGTCCTGGAACATTAAACTCTGAGGTCAGACTCATCAGTCAAAAATGAGAAATAGGAAAGGTCAACAAGCTTACTAGCAACGCCACTCACACATGCAACGCCACTCACACATGCAACGCCACTCACACATGCAACGCCACTCACACACGCAACGCAACTCACCCACGCAACCCCACTCACACACGCAACGCAACTCATCCACGCAACTCCACTCATCCATGCAACGCCACTCAGCAACGCAACGCCACTCAGCAACGCAACGCCACTCATACATGCAACGCCACTCATACATGCAACGCCACTCACACATGCAACGCCACTCACACATGCAATGCCACTCACACATGCAACGCCACTCACACATGCAACGCCACTCACACACGCAACGCCACTCACACACGCAACGCCACTCACACACGCAATGCCACTCACACACGCAACGCCACTCACACATGCAACGCCACTCACACATGCAACGCAACTCACTCACGCAATGCCACTCACACACACACAACGCCACTCATCCACGCAACGCAACTCATCCACACACCCCACTCATCCACGCAACGCCACTCACACATGCAACACCACTCACACATGCAACGCCACTCACACATGCAACGCCACTCACACATGCAACGCCAATGACACATGCAACGCCAATGACACATGCAACGCCAATGACACATGCAACGCCAATGACACATGCAACGCCACTCACACATGCAACGCCACTCACACATGCAACGCCACTCACATATGCAACGCCACTCACACATGCAACGCCACTCACACATGCAACGCCACTCACACATGCAACGCCACTCACACATGCAACACCACTCACACATGCAACGCCACTCACACATGCAACACCACTCACACACGCAACGCCACTCACACACGCAACACCACTCATCCACGCAACACCACTCATCCACGCAACTCAACTCATCCACACACCCCACTCATCCACGCAAAACCACTCAACGCAACGCCACTCACACATGCAACACCACTCACCCACGCAACAACAATCACACATGCAACGCCACTCACCCAAAGGCACTCGCACCCACGCAGTGCCACTTTAACCCACACTGTGCAGTGCACAATAGGTCTCGCAGTAGGAAAGTTGGAGCTATTGGTTTTATAAATGACAAAGCCCTTTATGTTTTTAAAATGAAAACAAAAATAAAAGGCATTGCTATTTGCAATTGTAATAGCTCCAACTTTCCTACTGCGAGACCTATTGGCAACGCCAGTGCTTGTTTTATTTATGTGTTGGGTTTGAAAATAGCGAAATTAATAGCTTTGTCATTTACAATGCCAATAGTTATAACTTTCGCAAATGTGACACTTATAGTATTTGTAATGCAATATGTGTTGTATTTACGTGACTTAGATGAATTGATATTACAAATAACAATGGCTTTTACTTTTTTTAATAATTAATGCTTAAAAAAAAGTTATTGTCATTTATAATGGCAATAGCTTAAACTTTTGTAAATAACTTTTGTGAAGATTATGTTCAGTGTATTTTATTGTGACGAAAATCCAATAACAGAAGTGAAATATTAACATCTTTTTGTGACATTTGTAATAAAGCTTGAAACATTGAGAGAACATATTTTAACCAGTTGTTGTTGAATGATTGCACAGATTGATGCTGTGGTGGCACTGAGTGATGTTGTGGTGGCAACGAGTGATGCAGTGGCGTTCACTGATGCTGTGGTAGAGCATAGTGATGTTGTGGTGCTCCTGAATGATGCTGTGGTGGTGCTGAGTGATGCTGTGGTGATGCAATAGATAGATAGAGTGTGTGTGATAGACAGATAGAGTGAGGCGATAGATAGATAGAGGGAGGGCGATAGATAGAGGGAGGTCAATAGAAGGATAGAGTGAGGAGGATAGATAGATAGATAGATAGATAGATAGATAGATAGATAGATAGATAGATAGATAGATAGATAGATAGATAGATAGATAGATAGATAGATAGACAGATAGATAGATAGATAAATAGATAGATAGAGTGAGGGCGATAGATAGATAGATAGAGTGAGGGCGATAGATAGAGTGAGGGCAATAGATAGATAGATAGAGGGAGATAGATAGATAGATAGATAGATAGATAGATAGATAGATAGATAGATAGATAGATAGACAGCTAGATAGATAGATAGACAGACAGACAGACAGACAGACAGACAGACAGACAGACAGACAGATAGATAGATAGATAGATAGATAGATAGATAGATAGATAGATAGATAGATAGATAGATAGATAGATAGATAGATAGATAGATAGATAGATAGACAGACAGACAGACAGACAGACAGACAGACAGATAGATAGATAGATAGATAGATAGATAGATAGATAGATAGATAGATAGATAGATAGATAGATAGATAGATAGATAGATAGATAGATAGATAGATAGATAGATAGATAGATAGATAGATAGATAGATAGATAGATAGATAGATAGATAGATAGATAGATAGAGTGAGGGGGACAGATAGAGTTAGGGCGATAGATAGATAGATAGATAGATAGATAGAGTGAGGGGTGATAGATAGATAGATAGAGTGAGGGCGATAGATAGAGTGAGGGTGATAGATTGATAGAGTGAGGGCCAATAGATAGAGTGAGGGCGATGGATCGATAGAGTGAGGGTGATAGATAGATAGATAGATAGATAGATAGATAGATAGATAGATAGATAGATAGATTATGCAGTGTAATTATGTGGCATGTAATTATGTGGCACTGAGTGGTATTTGGAGTGTATGTTGCATTGAGTGCAGTGTAATTATGTTGCGTGTAATTATGTGGCACTGAGTGGTATTTGGAGTGTATGTTGCGTTGAGCGCAGTTTAATTATGTAGCATATAATTATGTGGCACTGAGTGGTATTATGAGGCGTGTATGTTGTATATAGATAGATAGATAGATAGATAGATAGATAGATAGATAGATAGATAGATAGATAGATAGATAGATAGATAGATAGATAGATAGATAGACAGATAGATAGATAGATAAATAGATAGATAGAGTGAGGGCGATAGATAGATAGATAGAGTGAGGGCGATAGATAGAGTGAGGGCAATAGATAGATAGATAGAGGGAGATAGATAGATAGATAGATAGATAGATAGATAGATAGATAGACAGCTAGATAGATAGATAGACAGACAGACAGACAGACAGACAGACAGACAGACAGACAGACAGACAGATAGATAGATAGATAGATAGATAGATAGATAGATAGATAGATAGATAGATAGATAGATAGATAGATAGATAGATAGATAGACAGACAGACAGACAGACAGACAGACAGACAGACAGACAGACAGACAGACAGACAGACAGACAGATAGATAGATAGATAGATAGATAGATAGATAGATAGATAGATAGATAGATAGATAGACAGACAGACAGATAGATAGATAGATAGACAGACAGACAGACAGACAGACAGACAGACAGACAGACAGACAGACAGACAGATAGACAGATAGACAGATAGATAGATAGATAGATAGATAGATAGATAGATAGATAGATAGATAGATAGATAGATAGATAGATAGATAGATAGATAGATAGATAGATAGATAGATAGATAGATAGATAGATAGATAGATAGATAGATAGATAGAGTGAGGGGGACAGATAGAGTTAGGGCGATAGATAGATAGATAGATAGATAGATAGAGTGAGGGGTGATAGATAGATAGATAGAGTGAGGGCGATAGATAGAGTGAGGGTGATAGATTGATAGAGTGAGGGCCAATAGATAGAGTGAGGGCGATGGATCGATAGAGTGAGGGTGATAGATAGATATATAGATAGATAGATAGATAGATAGATAGATAGATAGATAGATAGATAGATAGATAGATAGATAGATAGATAGATAGATAGATTATGCAGTGTAATTATGTGGCATGTAATTATGTGGCACTGAGTGGTATTTGGAGTGTATGTTGCATTGAGTGCAGTGTAATTATGTTGCGTGTAATTATGTGGCACTGAGTGGTATTTGGAGTGTATGTTGCGTTGAGCGCAGTTTAATTATGTAGCATATAATTATGTGGCACTGAGTGGTATTATGAGGCGTGTATGTTGTATTCAGTAGAGTGTAATTGTGTGGCGTGCAATTATGTGGCACTGAGTGGTATTGTTTGGAGTGTATGTTGCATTGTAATTATGTAGCATATAATTATGTGGCACAGAGTGGTATTGTTCTGGAGTGTAGGTTGTATTCAGTATAGTGTAATTATGTGGCCTGTAATTATGTTGCACTGAGTGGTATTGTTTGGAGTGTATGTTGCATTCAGTAGAGTGTAATTATGTGGCATGTAATTATGTGACACTGAGTGGTATTTGAAGTGTATGTTGCATTGAGTGCAGTGTAATTATGTGGCATGTAATTATGTGGCACTGAGTGGTATTTGGAGTGTATGTTGCATTGAGTGCAGTGTAATTATGTGGTGTGTAATTATGTGGCACTGAGTGGTATTTGGAGTGTATGTTGCATTGAATGCAGTGTACTTATGTGGCGTGTAATTATGTGGCACTGAGTGGTATTTGGAGTGTATGTTGCATTGAGTGCAGTGTAATTATGTGGCGTGTAATTATGTGGCACTGAGTGGTATTTGGAGTGTATGTTGCGTTGACCGCAGTGTAAATATGTAGCATGTCATTATTTGGCACTGAGTGGTATTTGGAGTGTATGTTGCATAGAGTGCAGTGTAATTATGTGGCGCGCAATTATGTGGCACTGAGTGGTATTTAGAGTGTATGTTGCGTTGAGCGCAGTGTAATTATGTAGCATATAATTATGTGGCACTGAGTGGTATTATGAGGAGTGTATGTTGTATTCAGTAGGGTGTAATTGTGTGGCGTGTAATTATGTGGCACTGAGTGCTATTGTTTGGAGGGTATGTTGCATTGTAATTATGTAGCATATAATTATGTGGCACTGAGTGGTATTGTGTGGAGTGTGTGTTGCATTCAGTAGAGCAACCTTGTAAGTGTTTAGCTAGAGCTATTGGCTCTGTCAATGTGTTTAAGTTGGGTTATAAAAAGTACTTAATGAAAAAGCTATTAGCGGTCACCATGGAAACAGTCCTATTTGTGTAAGAGTTCTCCTGCTATTTGGCAGACTTCTACCGTTATGAATTACAGGTAGATTTATTAGCAAAGGGTGAGTTTGAGACTAGACAATGGCACGATCTCGCTGAATACAGTTTCTCCACTGGAAATGGGTGCGAGAGGCAAACCAGACTGACAGTTTATGCCCTTCGATCTAACATTATTGGAGTATTAAATGACTGTGTTTTGAAAGCTGCCAAGAGGGACGCCCAATGTAAATGGCAACTGAATGATACTTCAGTGAGCCCTTAGGATGAGGAGATCAATCATAGGCATTTGTAGAGCGCACTACTTACCCGGAGGGTCTCAAGGCGCTGGGGGGGGGGGGGGGTGTGCTGCTACTGCTCGAACAGCCAGGTCTTGAGCTTCTTCCTGAAGGCGAGGTGGTCTTGGGTCAGGCGCAGGTTGGTCGGGAGGGAGTTCCATGTCTTGGCGGCCAGGTAGGAGAAGGACCTTCCTCCTGTCGTCGCTCTTCGGATGCCGGGGACGGCGGCGAGGGCGTGCTTGGCTGATCGGAGGTGTCGTTTGGGAGCGTAGAAGTTGATGCGGTTGTTGAGGTAGCTCGGGCCTTGGTCGTGAAGGGCTTTGTGAGCGTGGGTGAGGAGACGGAAGGTGATTCTCTTGTTGACCGGGAGCCAGTGCAGGTCTCTCAGGTGTTTGGAGATGTGGCTGTGTCGTGGGACGTCGAGGATGAGTCTGGCTGAGGCGTTCTGGATCCGCTGGAGTCTCTTCTGGAGCTTGGCGGTGGTTCCGGCGTAGAGGGCGTTGCCGTAGTCCAGTCGGCTGGTGACGAGGGCCTGGGTGACCGTCTTCCTGGTCTCGGTGGGGATCCACCGGAAGATCTTCCGTAGCATGCGCAGGATGTTGAAGCACGACGAGGAGATGGCGCTGACTTGCCTGGTCATGGAGAGGGAGGAGTCCAGGATGAAGCCCAGGTTGCGTGCGTGGTCTGTCAGTTTGGGTGCGGTGCCCAGGGCGGGGGGCCACCAGGAGTCGTCCCAGGCGGAGGGCGAGGATCCCAGGATGAGGACTTCCGTCTTGTCCGAGTTCAGCTTTAGGCGGCTGGTCGACATCCACTCGGCTACCTCTTTCATACCTTCGTGAAGGTTGGCTCTGGCGGCGGCGGGTCGTTGGTCAGGGAGAGGATCAGCTGGGTGTCGTCGGCGTAGGAGATGATGTTAAGGTTGTGTTGGCGTGCGATGGCAGCGAGGGGGCTCATGTAGACGTTGAAGAGGGTCGGGCTCAGCGAGGAACCTTGGGGTACGCCGCAGATGAGTTCGGTGGACTCTGATTTGTACGGTGGTAGGCGGACTCTCTGTGTCCTACCGTCGAGGAAGGAGACGATCCATTCTAGTGCCTTCTCCTGGATTCCGACGTTGCTGAGGCGCTGCACTAGGGTGCGGTGGCAGACGGTGTCGAAGGCCGCGGAGAGGTCAAGGAGGATGAGGGCCGCTGTTTCTCCATTGTCCATCAGGGCTCGAATGTCATCGGTGGCAGCGATGAGGGCGGTCTCGGTGCTGTGGTTGGCCCGGAAGCCCGACTGCGAGGGGTCTAGGGATCCATTCGTCTCGAGGAAGGCGGCCAGCTGCTTGTTGACGGTCTTCTCGATGACTTTGGCCGGAAAGGGGAGCAGCGAGATGGGACGGTAATTCTTGAGTTCGGTGGGGTCCGCTGTTGGTTTCTTGAGTAGCGCGCTGAGTTCGGCATGCTTCCAGCTCTCTGGGAAAGTGGCGGTGGTGAAGGAGGTGTTGATGATGTCCCGTAGGTGGGGTGCGATGACATCGTCGGCTTTGTTGAAGATGTGGTGAGGGCAGGGGTCGGTCGGCGATCCGGAGTGGATGGAGTTCATCATGCGGACGGTGTCTTCGGTGCTGATGTGGGTCCAGGCGCGGAGGGTGGTGGTGGGGGGCGTTGGTTCGGTCGTGTCGGTCGTGGCGTTCGTCGGTTGGGTGCTGAAGCTGTCGTGTATGTCCGCGATCTTGTTGTGGAAGTAGGAGGCGAGGGAGTTGCAGAGTTCTTGCGATGGGGTGATGTCGTTGTTTCCGGCGTTGGGGTTGGAGAGCTCTTTCACGATGTTGAAGAGTTCCTTGCTGTTGTGTGCGTTGTTGTCCAGCCGGTCCTTGAAGGCAGTTTTCTTGGTGGCGCGGAGCAGCTGGTGGTGTTTCCGGGTGGCAAGCTTGAGGGTGGCCATGTTGTCCGGTGTTGGTTCTCTTCTCCAGGCTTTCTCGAGGGCTCGGCAGTTCTTCTTGGAGCTCTTGAGTTCGTCGGTGAACCATGGGGCCTTCTTGCTGCCGGGTCGGCTGGGCGGGGTCCTCAGTGGGGCGAGTTCGTCCGCGCAGTTGCTGATCCACTTCGAGAGGTTGACGGCGGCCTGGCTGGGGTTCGCTGAGCTGGCGGGAGGGTGCTGGCTCAGGGAAGCGGCGAGCTGGTCGGCAGTGATCTTGTTCCAGCTTCTTCGGGCAACCTGTTGCTGGTGGTGGTGTGTCGTCGTTCTTCTGAAGGTGAAGTGGACGCAGCTGTGGTCCGTCCAGTGGAGTCCTGTGGCGTGGCTGAAGGCGATGTCTTTGCTGGATGAGAAGACGGCGTCGAGTGCGTGTCCGGCGAGGTGGGTGGGGGTGGACACCAGCTGCTTGAGTCCGAGGTTGGCGAGGTTGTCGAGCAGGATGTTGGTGTTGCGGTCGTTGTTGTTCTCCAGGTGGAAGTTGATGTCTCCCAGGAGGATGTAGTCAGCGGAGGGGAGGGCATGCGGGCTGATGAAGTCGGCGATGTCCTCGCTGAAGTGTGTGCGTGGTCCCGGGGGACGGTAGATCAGGGTGCCTCTGAGGGTGGTCTTCGGGTCAGTGTGGATCTGGAAGTGTAGATGTTCGGCGGTGGTCAGGATGCCGTCGGTGTTGGTCGTGATGCGGATGGTGTCCTTGTGGATGATGGCGATGCCTCCTCCCGTTTGGTTGGTCGTGCGGTCCCTCCGGGTGATCTTGTAGCCCTCTGGGATGGCGATGGCGATGTCGGGAGCTGAAGAGGCGTTCATCCAGGTTTCGGTGAGGAAGGCAACGTCAGGAGATGTGGTGTCGATGAGGTTCCAGAGTTCGATGGCGTGTCTGTGGACGGAGCGGGTGTTGAGCAGGATGCACTGGAGGTGGCTGCTGCTGGTGCTCTTCTTGGCGGGTGCTGGTGTGTGGCAGGTCCGGATGCAGGTGAACTTGCAGGCGTTGCAGCCGAAGGGTCCGTAGGTGCGTCTCGGGGTGGCTCGGTAGCATCCCGGTAATCGGCCGTCGTTGAGTGCGTTGAGGGTGGCAGCGTCGTACGTCCGGCGGGTGGGCTGGGAGGTGCGGGGGCCAGGGGTCCTGGCGCTGGGCGCGGTCCAGGCACGGACGGGCGCAGACGGGCTTACATTTGGCGCGCCTTCGGCGCGCAATCGGCGCGCCCGCTTCGCTTGACCGCTGCGCGGTGGCCACTCTTCCATAAGAGGAGAGTGGAGGGGGCGGAGCGAGGGAGGGGCAGCTGGGAGGCGGGAGCGGGGCGGCGAATGGGAAGGCTCCAGGTGGAGGGGGGCGGGGCCGCAGGGGAACAGCGGCGGGGAGCGGGGAGGTGACGGGGGCACAGCGGGAAGAGAAAAACGGCGGGAAAACAGCGGGAAAACGGCGGACTGGGCAAGGGACAGTCAGAAAGAGAGAAACGGCGGAAAACGGCGGGAAAACGGCGGGAAAGCGGCGGACTGGGCAAGGGACAGTCAGAAAGAGAGAAACGGCGGAAAACAGCGGGAAAACGGCGGGAAAACGGCGGACTGGGCAAGGGACAGTCAGAAAGAGAGAGACGGCGGAAAACAGCGGGAAAACGGCGGGAAAATGGCGGACTGGGCAAGGGACAGTCTGGAAGAGAAAATCAGGAAATCAGGGGCACAGCTGCGAGCAGCGGCGGGAGCGGGTCAGCAGGGGCACACCCACGGGGAGTGTGCGCAGTGCGAGGAGGAGTGACCGGCCCAGGGGCACAGAGGTGCATTCTTACAGCGCCACGAAAGGCAATAACAGGGCAGAACGAGTCTGTTGTAACAATTACGTGCACTGTGTGCCATTCCACAAAAATGATAAATGACTGTGCCCGGAAAGCATATTTGTTTAAAAAAAATATATATATATATGCAATTTCCTTTTCATGTAACTGTAGCCACAATGGATTCCTTCACACCTGTTTCTGGCCTTTTTAGAGCAATACTTACTTGTGTTTGCCAAAGGCGATAGGGCACGGTTTATTTACCCATGTCTTGACATCTGTTCAAATTTTGAATACTCTTCCATGATGTTATTTCAGTTGGAGAAGCAGTTATGTGTCCTATTGAGCCCGTTTTGTTTGCCAGGTAGTGCTGGACAGATGTTAACAGCCGGAGGTGTAAGATTCACAGCGACACTACGATTTTTGGTAAATGTTTGCAGTTGCGAAGTAGCGTGCTACACAGTGATGATTTACAGCTCGTGGTGTAGCTATAGAGGCATTCCACAGGAGGTGTAGAATTGAAAACGATGGCCGGGTAGGTGTGAGAACTGAAAACAACGATTGGAGGGTGGGTTAAGAATTTTAACCCCTCCCATGCTCGTGACGGAACCGTTCCGTCACGAGCCTCGGGTGGGCTGTGCTGGTGATGGAAAGGTTCCGTCACGGCCCGCTCGCCGCGCATGCGCGGCGCGAATTCCGCACCTGTGCTGACGTTCTAAAGAGCGAGCGGGGCCGTGATGGAACCGTTTCTTCACAAGCACAGCTCACCCGCGGGCCGTGACGGAGCGGTTCCGTCACAAGTACGGGAGCGCCGCGCGGCCCCGCCTCCCCCTTAGCGCTGCGACGGAATAGCCGCCGCAGCGAAGGGGTTAAACAATTGGAGGGTGAGGAGAATTGAAAACAACAACAGTGGTGTGGGGATTGAAACCAGTCTGCTATAAACTCACGACTAGTAGTGGGTCAGAGGTTGGGACCGTGTGCAAGTAACTGGTGATCACGTAAACCGGTCCAATATGTTTGAATCAAGTTGGCACTTTGATTTTCTAGTGAGTTGGGAGGACAGTAATAAACGATGAGAGGCTATTTGGGAACAGGACGGGCAAGGTGGGGGGAGCAAGGGAGAGCTGGCGGCGGTTGAATGGGGGGGAGGAAGAAACAAGAACGCGAGTGGGGGATTGTGATTATGCAAGTGGTATTCATACACTGACCTACTAGAATATTCCAGGCCACAAGAATAAGTGAACAGCCTCAAGTTTCCTCCCCTCCGAGGTCACGCTACAGTTGAGCTAGGGCGAGGGAAGCCAGGCAAACGCATTGTAATTAAATAAATCACGTGCCCGGCGTCCCGAAGTGCGCATTTAAAGAACATCGGGAAAATAAAAGGAGGTAAAGTGATCTACTGTCCTCCCCTCTGACAAGGATAAACTAGGGTGGGGGGAGGAACATTGGTGGAATGAAGGCACAAGCCCTTGCCATGGGTGTTTTTGCTCAATGAGTTGCCGGATCAACTTAAACATTTGCCCGTACGGGTATCTAAACCCCAATCTCAGTGGCATTAGCACTATGTTATGACCAGAATGGACTGTCTGATCAGGCTCAATGAGCCTTGTGCATGTTTACACAGATGAAGACACATGCTGCTCAATTTGTTCACCCCCGACAGCGCTGTGTCAGGCGTGCCCCTAAAACACCTTAACGCATAAGCAGTCAGCCCTTAAGAGCGCCGCCAGGAGATGAGAAACCTCCCCTAAAAGGCTCTAGACTCACAGCATAAAATCACTGATGATGCCTCCTAGCTCAAAGGCGGGAGAGGGATAGGGCAACTAGCGATGCAGTCAAAGTGCAATAAAAGAAGCGGCAATTGGGGGTGGGGCGGCAAGCAGCGATGCAGGGGGAAGTTGTTCAAGCAGAGACTTGGGAGGGGTTGTGGGGCAGAAAAGTAGCAATGACATGCTTCTGTGGTCCTAGAGATTTCCAGCAAGGCAAGCGGCACTTAGTGCCTGAGATAGGCTCCGCCGCTCCAACCGTTAGTGAGATGTGCACACGGAGTTGGTGGTGCTGGAGGCACGGCTTGGGTCCTGAAATGCAGCGGGGTTAGTTGAGGTAGTGTCGGCGGCCTCACAAAAGGGGCCGCAATGAAAATAAAAATGCAAGTAGCACATGGAAAGGGGCGACCACTCGGTCCCCCCGAACGTATGGCAGAGTACCTCGATCCCCCCGGGAAGCCATTTTGGGCGGGAGGCGCGTCTCGGCTGGTATGCCCGAAGCGGCGTAGCCGGGGCGCGCCCTTTCCCGCCCTAGAGTGGGCTGGCCTAGACACTGACGCGGCTGGCCACGCCCTCGGGGCAGGCAGGGGCGGGTTTACGCCCGCCCTGAAGACGGATAAAAAGGGACGCAAGACCGGAAGACATCCTCTTGTTCCTGTGCTCTGAAGCTGCACCTCCTCGCTGCACGTGAGCTCGAGACGGAACGAAGAGCCAATTTTGAGCGTGGTAATCTTTCTTTTTGTCTTACAGATACTCTGTCGGAGAAATGCCCAAGAAAGGCGGGAAGAGAATGACGACCGAACAGATGGTTCGGGTCCTCATGAAGGAGATGACTGAGCTGAAGAAGCGGGTAGCGGAGAGAGACGGGGAAGGGGGGCCGGAGCGTCCGTCGGCTGGAGCAGCTCCGGGAGGAAGAGCCAAGAGGCCAAGGAGGGGACCAGCTGGGGGAGACGCCCCGGTTCCCTGTACCCCGCTCGAAGCGCCAACCCCAGTACCAGTGGAGGGGAATCCGATTCCTGTGGTGGTCACCCCGGTGTCCAAAGAGGATATGCCGCCCGAGCTGGCAGCACAACTTGCAGCGTGGTTGGGCGACAGTAGTGAGGGCGCCACGGCTGCCGAGGCCCAGGCGCTGATGAAGCAATTGCGCGAGAAACGGGATGCAGCCAAGGCGTCCGCGCCGGCTGCAGTAGTCGACAAGCCACAAGGGACGATTACGACCGCAGATGCAGCGTCCGGTGCAGGTAAGCGGCCATTGCCGATTGCGAGGGATGAGTCAGCACCCTCTCGTAGAGAAAGGTTGGGTCAACATGTGCCTTTGGCAATTAAGGAGAAGATTTGGGCGGGGGAATACGTGAACATCTTCTCGTTGCTTGTTGATCATTACGAGGTGGAGCATGTTAAGGGTCAGAAAGATCATATGCATCCGAGTGTTTGGCGCGCAAAAATGGCCGCCTTTAAAGTAAATGAGACTATCGGCAATTGGGGCAATGCATGGGGAATTTTTACGTCAATCTTGGGGGAACGTAGGCCCGAGTTGCTTTCCGAGTTGCCGACCTATCAGTCAAGAATCATGGGGTACTCGACATCACACCAGGGTAACCATTGGTTCTGCTACGATAATCTTTTTAGAAAGGCAAAAGAGCATAATAAAAGCTTAACCTGGGATTGTAATGATTCTTTGACATGGGATAAAATGAATGAGACAGGTATGTTGAAAATGCCATTGGTAGGAAGTAATGTTGGCGAATCCTCCCGCCATTATGGGGGGACGCCTTTTCGGTCAGGTACGAGTACCGACGATTACTCGAGACCTGCCGGCAATACAGGAAAAAGGAGGTTCTGCTTCAATTTCAACAAAGGTAAATGTACCAGGCCCCAGGGATCGTGCAAATTTAAACATGAATGTAGTGGGTGCGGGTCGTCCCATCCTGAGTCCACGTGCAGAGCCAAAACAGGTGATAACGGGGGGAGAGGAGGCGCCAAACAGGTCTAACGTAGTCCGAGGGGCGCCTTTACCTACCCCGATTGATACCTTGGCGATGATTCCCTGGCTCAGTGAATACCCGGATCGTACTTCTGCTGGGGTGCTGCGGAACGGATTTTCGTATGGTTTCCGCATCCCGGTAGGGGACTTTCAGGGCGTGGAGAAGTGTAAAAATCAACTTTCCGTCCTGCAACATACGACCGTGGTTCAGGAAAAGATCCGGAAAGAGGTTACCCGAGGTCGGGTCGCCGGCCCATTTAGTGTACCCCCGGTACAGAATTTTGTTTGTTCTCCTTTAGGGGTGGTCCCCAAGAAGGACCCGGGTGAGTTTCGACTGATTCATAATTTGTCAGCTCCACGTGGTCTTTCTGTAAACGATGCAATAGACCCAGAAGTGTGTTCGGTGCGGTACGCATCCTTCGATGAGGCCGTAGCCATTTTGAATCGCCTGGGGCCCGGGGCGCTGATGGCGAAGTCAGATATTGAGTCAGCGTTCCGGTTGCTCCCGGTACACCCGGACGATCAGCGTCTCTTAGGTTTTATGTTTCAGGGTTATTATTACATGGATAAGTGTATGCCGATGGGGTGCTCTATATCTTGTGCCTATTTCGAGAAATTCAGTAGTTTTCTACAATGGGTCTTCACAAAGAAGACGGGTTTCCAACATGTAATGCATTACCTTGATGATTTTCTGTTCCTTGGGGCAGCCGGGGATCTCGAATGTGGCCGGGCCTTGGCCGAATTTTGTGTATTAATGAAGCAGTTTGGTGTGCCATTGGCACCGGGTAAGACGGTGGGTCCTGCGACTTGCCTCGAGTTTCTGGGGATCGAGTTAGACTCCAGAGAAGGTTGTTTTCGTTTGCCAACTGACAAAGTGTGGAAGTTCAGGGCAGCCCTGCAAGTGTGTCTAAATGGATCTAAAGTTACGCTGCATCAATTACAGCAGTTGGTGGGACAGTTGAATTTTGCCCTGAGAGTTATTCCGATGGCCCGCCCCTTTTCTCGTTCAATTGCCCAAGCTATGGTCGGCCTAAAGGAGGGCCATCATCGCACGAGACTGTCGGCTGAGGTACGCCAGGACGTGCGTATTTGGTTAGCATTTCTGGCGGACTTTAATGGTCGAGTCATCTGGAACAAACCAGCCGTATCCTCTGAAGAGCTGGGCCTATGGACAGATTCAGCAGGTAGCATAGGTTTTGGTGCCATCTTCGGCACAAAATGGTCGGCACAAAGGTGGCCGACATGGTGGCATGACAATGGTCTGACAAGTAATATTGCTTTCCTGGAACTTTTTCCCATTTTGGTGGCCCTGAGAACCTGGCCAGAAGGGTTCAAAGATCACTCTGTGATATTTTGGTCTGACAATATGACCGTGGTTGAGTGCATCAATAGTCAGGCAGCACGATGTAAACTGATTTTAAGACTGCTCAAAGAAATTGTTTTACTGTGTATGCAACTGAATGTGCTGTTCAGAGCAAAACATGTCCCAGGGGTAATGAATCAGGCGGCTGATGCACTGTCTCGTTTTCATATGCAGGCTTTCTCGGGTTTCCTTCCCTCAGCGGACCCAGAGCCGGCACCCTTCCCCGAAGCTCTCTGGTCTCTCGGTGCCCCGAACTTCGTCACCTCGTGGGAGAGAGTCTAGCTCCACGGACGAGGAAAGCATATGAAGGGGCGTTTAGGTCCTATTTAGCCTTTTTGGGGACTGATAGAGAGAGGCTTTGGGGCCACGAGGAATGGGTAGTGAATTTTCTGATGTCCTTACGTAGGGCTGGGAAATCTGTGGCTACGGCCCAGAGGCATCGTGCTGCTATTTCCTTTGTTGCCAGGGCTCATAGTATCCAGGACCCGACAGCGTCTTTCGTTGTACAGAAAGCGCTGCGTGGGTGGCAACGCCTTGAGGGTCGCAGAGTAGATGAGAGGCGCCCGATAGGTTTGGATAGGTTGGCCCAGTTGTTGGCTACACTCCCTGCCACATGTTCATCTCAGTTTGAGGCGGTGTTGTTCCGAGCCGTTTTTACGCTAGCATTTCACGGGGCGATGCGAGTAAGCGAACTGGTGGCAAGGAACAAACAGGATGTGGCAGGGGGTTTGTGCCAAGAACACGTTCAGATCAGAGGAGAGGCATTGACGGTCTCCTTTGTCAGGTCCAAGACCGATCAAGACGGGATGGGTGACTGCATAATCATACGCAGGATTCCCGGGTCCTCCATGTGTCCGGTAAAGTGTTTAGAAGATTACCTAGCACGAAGGGTGGCATTATGGGGGGGGACCTTGTTGAGACACGCGGACGCCACCCCACTGACGAAATTTCAGTTTCAGCGGGTGCTTGCGATGTCAATTGCCGCTGCGGGCTTGAACCCGGGCGAGTTTGGGACCCATTCCTTTCGGATAGGGGCTGCTACGGAAGCTACAGCCAGGGGTCTAAATGTTGAACAAGTGAAACGAGTGGGGCGTTGGTCCTCCAATTGTTATAAGAGGTATGTGCGGTTGCACATGTTGTAAAGCTGTAATGACGTACTCACGCCTCTTGTTTTTGTTTGGTTTTCAGTTGCGCAAGCCTACGAGGCGGGGCGGACTATGCAGTCGACCCAACACCGGGCCAGCGGTCAGACATCACCGGCTGTGAAAAAGGAGGTGTGGGTCGTGGGCCACTCATACGTGAGGCGTGCCGCGGACGTATTCAAAGCAGGTGACATGATTCACGTAGCTGGGGAATACGGGTACAGGGTGTCCTTCTACGGAAGAGGCGGTCTCTGTATTGACCAGTTTCAAGCATATTTTGAGGATTTGTTAGGGCGGACGAGGTCACCGCCGTCTATAGTCATAGTGCATTTAGGGGGCAATGATTTGGTCACCACCGGTAGACGACTTCTCCTGGAGGCAATGCTTTCCACTGTAAGTTGGTTGGCGAGGAGAGTTCCGGGGTGCACAATTGCGTGGTCCCATATGATCCCACGAAAGGTGTGGCGGGGGGCTATTTCTATTCCTGCTTTGAATCAGTCTGTTAGAAAGCTTAATAACAAAGTGAGTAGGTTGTTCCGTTCCGGGACGTTGCATTCTATTTCGCATGGCTGTATTAATGATGACAGTAGGTATTCGGGGGATGGTGTGCATTTGTCTCGGGTGGGGAATGAGTTACTCATAGGAGACTTCTTAGCATGGTTAAAAACGTTAAAGCATGACCTTTAGGTAGGAGCTTTTTGGGGGGTCCGGATAGCCGGTCAACTATCCGGCCTGTGGCGGTAAGGTCATGATCGGTGAGCAGTAATTGGAAGATCCCTATGAGTGGGCGTCACCCAACACGGATGGGAGCGCTCGGGAGAGGTGGCCTTTGGCCCCTCAACGGGGAGGCGGTCCTGTCTAAGGAGAGGCCGCCGGAAGGAAAGGAAAGGCGGTCAAGGCCCCTTCCTGTGTAGGAGGGGTTACAGCCCCCTCCTGGGGAATTTCCCGGGGCCAGTGACGTCTGCGACGGCAGATGTGGTAAGTTGTGTGGGGTTTGGGGGGAGGTCTACGCTACCTTCTAGATACTCACACGAGTCCTCGAACGACCTTTAAGTGGCGTCGAGTTTATTGGGGCCCCCGTCAAGTCAAGGGAAATTGGTAGTTGCACTTGAGGTACGCCTCAGTGCTGTCGCCCCTCCCAAGTGGGGGGGGGTATTTCTGGTTAGGGATCTTGACACCGGTTACGACCTTGCCGTTGGCCCTTAAACGTTAGGATGTACAATTTCAATATTTCAAGAAAATGTTTTGTAGGTTGTTAGTTCGGCTAGGAGAACCTCTGTATTAGAGAATCTGTTAAGGTTAGCCAAACATCGCAATGTGGTAATGAAATTGTACATTAATATGAAACTGTTTAATGTTATAATTTTTTGTTTTAATAAATACGGCCGGGGAGGGTCACTCCCTCCCTTTTCCAAAAACTTCAAGAACTGTTTCCGGTTTCCCTCCTTTGGGGATTGTGTTGAGAGGGGGTGGCGGGTATCTCAGCCATATGGAAAGGGGCGACCACTCGGTCCCCCCGAACGTATGGCAGAGTACCTCGATCCCCCCGGGAAGCCATTTTGGGCGGGAGGCGCGTCTCGGCTGGTATGCCCGAAGCGGCGTAGCCGGGGCGCGCCCTTTCCCGCCCTAGAGTGGGCTGGCCTAGACACTGACGCGGCTGGCCACGCCCTCGGGGCAGGCAGGGGCGGGTTTACGCCCGCCCTGAAGACGGATAAAAAGGGACGCAAGACCGGAAGACATCCTCTTGTTCCTGTGCTCTGAAGCTGCACCTCCTCGCTGCACGTGAGCTCGAGACGGAACGAAGAGCCAATTTTGACCCACCCACCAGCCCCTGAAGACAGCCAGTTGTTTGTAATAAAATGGATCGATAATTCTATTTCGTTTACAGGTTGTGGTATTATCGTGTTGATATTGAGTGTGTAATAAAGTTGGTCGATTTTATGTATGTTTGTGATTAAAGATATTCGGTTTTTAGTGTCCATTTATAAGCATGCTTATTTTGGTCATAGTGGCCAATGTATTGTTGGTTTAGTTAGCATTGTCGTATTTATTTTGGTCGGGCGGTAAGGTCATGATCGGTGAGCAGTAATTGGAAGATCCCTATGAGTGGGCGTCACCCAACACGGATGGGAGCGCTCGGGAGAGGTGGCCTTTGGCCCCTCAACGGGGAGGCGGTCCTGTCTAAGGAGAGGCCGCCGGAAGGAAAGGAAAGGCGGTCAAGGCCCCTTCCTGTGTAGGAGGGGTTACAGCCCCCTCCTGGGGAATTTCCCGGGGCCAGTGACGTCTGCGACGGCAGATGTGGTAAGTTGTGTGGGGTTTGGGGGGAGGTCTACGCTACCTTCTAGATACTCACACGAGTCCTCGAACGACCTTTAAGTGGCGTCGAGTTTATTGGGGCCCCCGTCAAGTCAAGGGAAATTGGTAGTTGCACTTGAGGTACGCCTCAGTGCTGTCGCCCCTCCCAAGTGGGGGGGGGTATTTCTGGTTAGGGATCTTGACACCGGTTACGACCTTGCCGTTGGCCCTTAAACGTTAGGATGTACAATTTCAATATTTCAAGAAAATGTTTTGTAGGTTGTTAGTTCGGCTAGGAGAACCTCTGTATTAGAGAATCTGTTAAGGTTAGCCAAACATCGCAATGTGGTAATGAAATTGTACATTAATATGAAACTGTTTAATGTTATAATTTTTTGTTTTAATAAATACGGCCGGGGAGGGTCACTCCCTCCCTTTTCCAAAAACTTCAAGAACTGTTTCCGGTTTCCCTCCTTTGGGGATTGTGTTGAGAGGGGGTGGCGGGTATCTCAGCCATACAGCTGTGTGGCACATGGTGCCATGCATTATTTTAAAAAGACACACACGTAAACACGATCACATATGTGAAGAGCTGATCAGTAAAGCAAACAATCTCTCGTCATTGCGTGGCGGGGGGGCAGGGGGCGGGGGGGCGAGGACCGGATTCCTTTGAAGTCTGATGCGGGGGGGGCGGATTCCTTAGAAGTCTGATGCAGAGGCTCACAAGCTGACAAATGGTGTGCAATGTGCACGCGCCCGGCTCACATGCACTGTAGGCAATCCGCTTTTGGGTGCATTTTTGAGAGCCCTTACTTTATATCTTGCCATGCATCCCTAACGGGATGGCTTAGGCGATACCTAAAAAACACTATCACCTCCAGGTATCCCTTTAATATGGAGTGGTAGTGGTTACGAAAAACAAGAACAAGGGTGTCTGTAGGATTCAATGGTTCTATGACCCTATGCATGCCTATTCAGCCACTCTACGGCCCTAAGGGTCCATGGCTTTCATCAGGGCACAGGTGAATTTATTGTCCCCTATGATGAAGCATGACACTATTAGAGTGTGTGAGGGGAATTTAACAAAGAGGTTGTGCTCCCACTAATGGTAGTAGCAAACCAGTGGATCTTGTAGAAATTAGACCACCACTGTATGATTGTTTTCTGGTATTTCAATTGGGTTGGATACTTAATTTGCTTTGGTTACTGTTGGGGAGGATGTATCCGTTCCCACTTCCGTTGTGGAAGTACCTCTCTACCCTTTAGGCCCTGGGGCGGGTATTGCACAGTTTCACAATGGCTGCCCACCTGCCTCAAGCTCCTCTCCGTTTCTGTCAGGAGACCCAAACCTACTCAGATGGGTAAAAAGTGACCTTGGTGTCACTTCTGTAAAACGTCACTATGCATACAGAGTAAATGCATCTATGAAATTAAAACAAGATGAGCACTTACTTTGTGGGTCGAAGTAAGTCCCAGAGATAAATACTAGGTCGCCAGGCTTCATCTCGTCCTCACTGGATAAGCTGATGGGAAGTGTGTCATACTGGTACGCCTGGTTCCCGGGACCAATTACAAAGCCAAATTCTGATTTTAAGTCACGCATCACTCTTCTGACCAAGCCACAGCAATCCAGGAAGAGAAGCGATTGGTACTGCGGAGCTGGGAGAGAATCAGAAACACCAGTGTCAGCTGTGTGTGGCTTTTAGTTCTGATTTCATCACTTTTTCTACTTCCTCCTCTACTGTGGAGTACCAACTCCAGGGCACCAGCCCCAATATTACATGCATACTAATAATGTTTGAAAGTCCAAATTGCAAACTGAGCAGTGTCTAGACTTTTGGTTACAGACAATATCACTTAACACAGTGGCACTCATTTCATCCTGGGAAAGATGTAAAGTCATTACAAACGATTCAATTCAATTAAGGGGGGCTTCTCTCTCTAGCCATCACCTTGTAATCAAGCAGTATATGAAGTTAGGACTCTTATCACTACTAGAGGACGCTCTTTCGTGAACATAAATCTGCACATTTTCAATCCATTACGTCTGTTATATACTAATACTTTTATTCAATCAGCAAAAATGTCATATTTCATAGGAATGCAAGGCTGTAGTTGTTGACAACTAGCATTTCAGCAGTGACGCCACTATCCTCGCTTCTGGACGTCATTGTCTTCCTTCATCTGGAATAATATTGATATACATGTACGAAATTCAAAAACCGAATTATGAATTGCAGTCTTCGATGCAAAGTATTCAAAAATTTCTGAGGAAACCCAAGACTAACCAAGTCAAGGAAACTTCTTTCCCCATCACTGCGCTGTCTGTCCAGTTTGTTCAGTTTCAAAACTAAATTCAAACAGTATCTGGTAAGATATTTGTCGTCGTGTCATAAAAAGTATTGTACTGTCTCTGGTCTGTTTTGATTTACAACTTTTACTGCCTACTTATATTGCGTTGCTCCATGTTGTTCTCATAGTCTATATAATTTGTTCTGTTTGCGGATGTTTTGGCACCGGAACGGTGGATGGTTTTCTGAAATGTAATATTCAATTAATTTAAAAAAGTAATAAGTACAGACTAGGCTTTCGGCAAATGATTAACGACTTTTAATGGAACAGTCTCTTAGTGCCCTGCTACCGCTGCCGTTCTGGAATGGACAGTCAGTGAAAAAAAACATTGTCTGTTCTTGTCACTTTCTACTTGTATTTTTCGTGTGTACATGTGGTCATCCTCAATGAATTCGGTCGTAAAGAATGGCATTCATTTCCTTTTTGTGACCTCCAAAGACAGATAATCATAAATTCCATGCACTTTTAACTGATATGTTAAATGTAGTTTTCATCACTATTTTTATTCAAAAGCATGTTTGTTTGGACTTTCTATATATGCATTCTCTCCACTAACACTCTTCTAGAAGTAAATGGGGACTTAGGGGGGTGCGGACTTATTTCACTGACATGAAATCGCAGCTGATACATATTATCATTTATCTCTAGAAATGATCTTGCTTCTTATGATGAATTTGGGCCTAATTACAGGTCTGTCCTTCAAGGACCGCCAGACTCGCAGGGGTGCGACGGTGGCAGTCCAGCCACCGCTGCACCAGCGGTGCGACTGCCGTATCACATATTTGGTGGTTGGACCGCCATTGCACCGCAGTCAGGGAGCCGCCATTCCCTGGCGGTGGTGTGGTGGTCAGAGCCTCTGTAATATGCTGGTGGAGCCGCTGCGGCACCCCCATGCATATTACAAGTTTTAGGACCGCCAGCAGTGTCATGGAGGTCTTCTTTACTCCATGAAGAGGCTGGCAGTCCCGAAACAAAGGGGGTTCTGCTGCCCATTTGCATGGGAATGAATGTAGGGGGCACAACATGTGCCCCCCCTGTGTGCATGCACCCCAGTTCATGCATGGCATGGACTTAACAGAGCCCTTTGTGTTCATTTATGTGCATTTTATTTTGTTATCTAACTAACTATATGTGATACAAGGTTATTTCATTGCATAATTTACTCTTTTTGTATTCATTTTCCTGGTTGTGGTCGCACTACACTAATTCGATCACAATACATTGATTCAGTTATTAAATTGCAAACATAGTTCAGTACGAGTCGAAACCAATGCCATTGGTAAATTTTACTCATGCTCAGCATCGTTTCGTTCATCTTCAAATCACTCTTTCATGTGTGGAATGTTAATCATGCTTAAATTGGGATCATTTTTTTTCATTATACTTCAATTACGTTTTATGACTTTTACAAACGTCAATGCTTGTTGCTTATGAAATAAAGATTTGGGGCCAGATGTATCAAGATACACTTTTGCGATTCTCAAATAGCGGTTATTAAGGAATCACTATTTGAGAATTGCAAAATGGTATGTGTGTAGAAATTCGCTATTTTTTTGCAATTTCTTAAAATTCCTTAATTGCGATTAGCAAATTACTAATCGCAATTAAGGAATAATTTCCCATTCATTTCTATGGGCCAGGAGGCCCATAGGAATGAATGTGAAATTATTCTCAATTTGCGATTCGCAATTTGCTAATCGCAAATTGAGAATAATTTCAAGGGTGCAAGGGTGTCCAAAGGACACCCTGTTGCACCCCTGAAATAAGCATGGGTGCACATGTGGTGCACATACATGCCCTAAGGGCATGTATATCCATCACATGGCACTTTAAAAAATGCAAAAATGGGCATTTTTGAAGAAATTCGCAAATTACCACCAACTTGAAGTTGGTGGTAATTTGCGATTTCTTAGGGACACTTAGCAATTTTTTTTGCATCATACATTGCATTTAAGGAATCAGAAATTTTGCGATTCCTTAAATGCAATCGCAAAATAAGGAATCACAAATTTGCGATTCCTTATTTTGCACTGAAATTTGCTACATACATACCATTTTGCTCAAATAAGTTCGCAAACGCCAAAATTCTGCGAATTTCGGCGTTTGTGAACCCATTAGGGCTTCATACATCTGGCCCTTGGACTCGATGAATCCGATCCTAGGTTTATTCTCATGGTATGCCTTTTTGTTCGATTTCTTACATTTTAGAAAACTTTTTTCGAGTATCCTTGAACCCTGCTTTAGCCTGATTTCTCTATGATCAACTACATATCATTACCTTAACCCCCTTTTCACCCTCAATAATTAGCTACATTGTAGCAAAGATTCTCCTTCATTGTTATCGGATGAAAATCAGCAACCACTGTATTCTTTCACTAATACTTTTTTCTGTTCAGATAGCTGAACAATAGGTCTGTTACTCTTTTCTTTTCCATGCTGTATTGTTATTTTTCAGGATCCCTGAAGAGTGTTCTTCATTGTGTAGGCCGGGTGCTGCTTAACTTGGCACCACCATTGCATGGCCTGCGATTCCTGACTTATTGTAGTTACAAGTGTTGGTGTATCGATAAACTTAGCGTGGGTGTCATTACTCCCTGTGGGTACCACCCTTTCCAGTGGTTGCCGAAATATCATCCCTTGAAGATTGTAAACATCTCGCAGTGGCAAATGTTAGGTGCTTCCCTCTTGACATCTTGAACTGCATCGGTACCAGTTTAAGTCTAAATTGGTCTCCTGAACAGCTGACTATACCCCTACCCCGGTGACAGACACCCGAACACAGAGCCCTGGTGACACTGGGCACCCCATTGACCGGGGAGACGGTACAATGTCCCCTCGCCAAACACCAATCCAGTGGTATTCAGGCTCCCCAATGCACTTTTGTTAGAAATTTTCAAAGTTTGTGCACAAGGTGTTACATTTCCGAAAATGCCAGCAGGAGAGAAACTATGACAAGGGACTGGTGTAGGACAGTCCTTGATATACATTATGAAACACTTTTTGGCACCTGGACTCGATTGTCAAGAGCTTATAACATTACATTCTAATTAAAGCAAAAAGTGATCCAATTAGATCTAGAGTTAAGCAATTCTTCCCAATCCCCATCTACAGGATTATATTGTTTTTACTGTGCCAGTACTATGATAGATTCGTTTGCGTCATAACTTACACTCAGAGGGTGTTGGTAATATGGGTATGCAAAAATGAATTAAACTTCCCACAGCCTTAGCTCGGACCTTCTTGTTTTCTTTAAGGTATCTTTATTAACTGTCCTACTTTTTCCTTCTGCAAATGAGTTCAAGTTCCTTATTTGGGTACACAAAGTACCCATAAAAGCACAGACATATACTGTAAAAAAATACATACATAGTAATATGCTATGTTTAAAACCAATCTTTTAAAAAAGATCTTTGTCTTCAAGACAATCCCAACTCTTAGCAGCATAATCAACTTGAACATCTGCAAATGAAGACCTATTTCTTTACAAAGATTTAGCTCCGACTGGACAGCAACCACTGTCTGCCCCAGAATCCGGAGAAAAGGCAACGCAGTGGGTCTTTTAACCAATAGCACTTTTTTTTCTTTAAGTAAAACATTATAGGAACTGGGCTATAAACCCCACAGTGAACTGCTATTGGCTAAAATGCAAGAAATTGTTAAATGTTTCGGGAGTAACTTGACAGCTCTCCATAGTGGGGACTATTCAAGAAGGCCTTTTGGAGCAAAAAATAGTACTCGTAAATGTACATGTATTTATATAGTGCAAATCACCGACCCGGTATCTAAGCGCTTGCTTAGGGAACCCGTCCTGGTATTCCCCTGTGAGATAACCCCGGCAGGGTATCCATAAGGTGAAAGCCAGGCATCCCACCGCGAGGGGCCGTTGTGGAGATTAAGCAAGCTATTGCCCAGAGTCGCAGAGTGTGAACCCGTGAATCGAGTAGGCACCGGAGCGAGAATTGTCGAGTCCGTGGAATTTTGAGCCCAAGTTGAACCCTGGTCCCGGGCTGACCTCTGCTTCCAGGTCTGCCTCCTCAATCCAGTGAGCCACACTTCTCCACTCTCTCATGTACTCTTGCATGCCTTGGTTAATAGCCCCCAAAACATCTGAAAATTTGAAACAAATGAGAACATTCATGTAAAAGTTAATAGAAATAGATAGGACTGTGCCCTCTTTTCCCTTTAACTAAAAGGGAGTTGGATGAACAACACGATCAACAAAGTCATATAAGAGTATGTAAAAGAAAACACCTGTAGTATAATGGCTGTATTCATAAATGCTATTTTTGAATTGGCCCCTCTGTGTCCTCTATACATGTCAGCTCCTTCACCTCCAGCCACTCTGATGCATGTGACTGGGGAGGTTGCTGCAGATACATTTCTTTATATAAGTCGGAAAACAAGCAGAACCAAACTGGTATATGTGGCTTGGTATAGTAAGGGCTGTGCACTGCCATATGTCACAACCTTCCATGCAAAGGGGTCATTGTGGACCTGAGTCTGGAGAGGCATGGACTGCTTATACTCACTGCCTGGTTCGTGGTACCGCTGGGCATAGGGCACTCCCATGTAGCGCTTGGCCTGCTCCAGAAACTTCAAGCGCAGCTGCCAGCGGCAGTCCGGGTCTTCCAGCCTCCTCTGTAGGGACGGTGTCCACCCTCTGCGCTCCAGCAACTGCTCCTGCACCAATGACAAACACAGATTTACGTTTGGGGCACTAATTATGTTTTTGATCAGTGATGTTCAATTGATAATCAAAATGGTCACTTATTCCATTTAGCCCACTTACCATGTATGGTACACGGCAGAAATACAGTGCTGATATTGAGAAGAATGTGGTATTTACCTACAATGTTACAGCTTAGAGTCCAACTTTCCTTATCAATGACTTTAGTTGTGGCATTTTTAATGCCGTCTCTACTGGCCACTCTGATACTGGCTCGAATCTTGCTTTTGAAGTCTTGCCTGGCTATGAAGTTAGATTCAAAACTGTGGGATCCAGCCATTTTAACCCTTTCCTCAAGCTCAGGGAGATCTTGACCTCTGTATCCTGCTTGAAGTATCTCGCCCTTGAAGGAAATGAAATGCAATGCTTTCTTCAGCAGTAGTTCTGATAAAGTCCACACAGGCCCCTTGGGAAATAGTCCATGACAAAGTTTGTCCCAGAGGGTAAATATAGTGTTCTTCTTATTTAGGTAATGAATTTATATACAAAAGGCAGACCTAATGGCTTCTCTCTATTTGTATGTATGTACTCTATGCCATACATTTCTAGTTTTGTTTATTGTTGCCAAGACCAATTAGAAATTAACATTGTGGTTGCAAGGGGTGTGGAAACATTGGAGATGAAGAGTGCAGTACAAATACCATGGCCCAGTTGTGTGATCTCAAGGTTCACGCTGTATTATTCATGAATTTTTGGCAAATAAGAGGAAGTTAATTTGCCAAATAGATCTTTTGTTGCACCACATGGATTAAGCCATGTCCATAATGGCTGTCATCACGCTAAATGGAAGAGCCCCAGTCTAAGATGGCTACCACCGTGCGATGAATGGGTACACCCAAATGGAAGATGATCCACATTAAACTGAATGTAAAAACACCAGGTCAAGAAAGGACCATTGTACAGAATGAAAGCACCCAGGCAAAACGAACACTATTGCAGTGAAAGGAAAAAGGCAAATTTAAGGTGAATGTTCTTATAATGAATAGAAGTCCAATAACTCAAGATAGTGACTTTTACATAAAATCCCATTCAAGGCATCTCATTGTTCAGTAACTGCAAGAACCCAAATCACAAATGGGCACCATTTCAGAGAATGCAACAACCACCACCACAAAAACTCCACCATCAGAATGAGCGCAAGAACCGTAAACCCAACAGTTTGGCACACCTGTTGCCATTGTTTACAATCCCTTCCATGGTGCCAAAAGGCAGTTGCTTGCTGCTGTGATAGTTATTTCAGAACTAGTAGATGTTTCAGGATTTATTTTTATATATTTTTACAAAATTATCCTTACTGGGGATAACTGCTTATAATATGGGGCAGGCCTGCTATCTGAACTCAGAAGGTTCCCCTGTCTCTTTCTCTCCATAGAATGGAAAGTAGCTGTTGTCTAAAGCTTGAGATTGTGTTGCTATGTAACTTTTCTTTTTCTCAATCTGTCTTTTGCAAGTCCATCCTCATTTAAGCTGTATAGCTAGTGATTTACTAATAAAAGGGAGGAAGGAAACATGCTTTATATATTCTGCAAAGTGGTAAATAAAAGGAGGGCATGTCCAAATACATATCCCAAGTAATTGATATTCCCATAAAACATGTTGATTTTTGTTCAATTTTGTGCAGTGTGCTATACATGCATATTTGGGTGCATTTTGTTTACAGTCTTCATAGGGGGTCGGGGATATCCATCCAAGAAAGAATGTTCTGCGAGGGCTAGGCATATTTAGGAGCAAATTAATTATTAGAATATTACAAAAGAGTCATACAGTCTGAGATACCTTAATTTGTTTTGCACATTTCCTAGTCAAATTTGGCTGCAGTGTGCACAATTAGGCACCACTATTTCCATAACTTGTATCTAATCCACCTGGAGGGTGGAAGTGAGGGGCATTAGACTCAGAAATTGCATTTTGTCTGTACAGTGTGAGGAAAGGATGCATGTCCCACTTGTTGGAAAATGTGCCCATCCCACGTCTCAGGGCGGTCATTGTGCAACTGTTCGCAGAAGCTGTCCTGCCCTACTGTGACTGCGACACTGACCAGGAGACGGTGGCGACAGCCTCACCAGAGGAATCATGAGCAGAAGAAGAATGTGTTGTGGGGGTGCAGCAACTGTAATGTAGAACCTGGGGAGGACCCCAGCATGGCTTGACTACAGGGACAGGTGCTGGTAGTTCCACATGCACGACATTATGGGTAGCCAACCTTGGGCATCTGGTTGGCCAGAGAGAAAGGTGGGAGCAGAAACTGTAGAGAAAGGTAGGGTCAGGAGAAGTAAGAAAGAGGGAGTGGTTGACTGCGGGCGACAGAAATGAGGTGGGTTAGGAGCACTGCCTGTGAAGGGAATTAGCAGCAGCCATGGTCTATTGTGACACACACAAACAGGTGACATTTGTGTACTTTTACTACCGCAAATCGCTCTGACAACAAGAGAGCTTCATTTCTCTGAACTCCTAGACCTTCTGAGATAGTCAAACAGAGGCTATTTGTGTTTCAACTCTCCCAGATCACTCTGTAAACATCATGGTCCTACATACTACATGTCATGTTAGCCTGTAAATATTTTATGAATACAGGAACGGTATGGCATCAGCCAAATCACCAAAGCACATGGTGTGTGTAGTATGGAGGATAAACGAGTGGAATCCAGTAGAAGTTGTTTCCAAGATATTTATTAGGTAATTAAGTAGATAAAATACGAACCCCACCAGTAGCAGCCTGTATCATGCTCAGCCCATTAGCAACTGACTCAACTCCCTCACTAACATTCTAAATACTAACATTCTAGACTACAATCACTATGCTGAGTATCATATAATAGGCAAGTTATAATTCAACATACTACAGTGTGTCAACAGCATAACAAAATTTACCAAGTGTGTACACACATACACATTTTCATCAGTACCAACAGTAGATGCACACACAGTGACATAGCAGCAGAACCACCTGCGCCAAAGGTAACGGAAAGTGTACATTCTGCACTGTTACTTAAAGAAAGGTGCACAGATCAGTGCGACATACGCGGTACTCCCTGCACAAAAACAGAGTGATGGCGACTGTACGACATATCCCAGGGATACAGATGCAATATGAAAGCGGCTGTACTGTCTGTATTGTTCCTTATTTAAAGAAAAACAGAACAGGAGAATTCCATATGGAAATGCTGTACATATCACTCCGTGCGGCACATAAAACAACCACAGGATTACGAAGTACCAAGGGTGACGGTGAGGCATGAGACATACTAATACATGGAGATGTTAGCACTTTAAAAAAAATATATATATAGCGGTCAAACATTTTTGGGACATAAGACCGTTACATTTTTATCCCCACAATCTGATGCTTTTAGAACTTATCAAATGGTGTCTTTTTAACAATTATTTCAATTTTGGTAAAGAGCTGTTTTTACAGAAATGAGGGGTGGTCATGGGTTCCTGCTTCTCCCCAAGCTATGCATGTTTACATGTTGGCTTGTGGGTGGAGCAGGTTCTCAGAGGCACGCATGGTGTAATTTTTAATACCAAAGTGATCAAATGGTATAGATAATCGATGATGTGTTTTTAATTTGGGATGGCAATGTTGAAAGTGCACAGGAAGTCATCAATCTACTTAATGACAATGTTCTTAATTTAAAATTAACATCACAAATTAGTGAATCTAGTGTAGAGTTCCTTGATACCACAGTCTATATTGAGGGTAATACCATTCAGACTAAACTGCACAGGAAAATAACAGCGGGCAACACAACCCTCCATGCCACCAGTATGAATGAATGATTACATGCTTGTATAGCGCATGGCTACCCTAGGGCATCCCAGCGCTTTAGACCAGACACAAATCACCGCTCACTGAAAAAGAAAGGTCTTCAACCGCTTCCTGAGGGCAAGATGGCTGGATTCCAGCCGGATACAGTCTGGGAGCTGAAAAACGTCGGCCAACCCATACGCGTCCATTTGTGGTTTTTGTGGTTAGATCTAAGAGATCGAGGGATATGATGGTGAAGAAACATGGGACGTAGAAGGGCCGGGCCATTGTCCATGGATGACTTGTGGACCATACACATGGCCTTGAACCGGACCCTCTGCTGCACCGGCAGCCAGTGCAGAGCTTGCAGTGCCGCCTTGCAGAACTACGCTTAGGGACATCCATAAGTAGTCGGGCCGCACAGTTCTGGACAGACTGTAAGATTTTAATAGTGCCTAATGGTGCACCCAGATAAACCGCGTTCGAATAGTCCAAACAAGATAAAATAAGTGTCTGGACAAGGAGGCGTCTAGCCTTGGGGGAAGTAGGGACAGGACCTTCCTTAGCGATCTAAGCAGACCATAACAAGTAGCTGCAACCTTGCGTGCCTGTACTTGAAACCCCAAACTAGGGTCCAGCCAAACACCCAAGCTCTTAATTTGGTTTTTAGGGGCGGGAGGGGGGCCCAGGCACTCCGGCCACCAAGGATCTATATTGATGGGGGCCTTGTACCCTAGCATCATGATTTCGGTCTTTGCCCCATTCAGCTTTAGGAAGGAGGAGTCCATCCATGCCAGAACCTTAGGAAGACAGGGAGATAGATTATTTATCTCTGTCTCAACTACGTAGGCGCGTGAGAGGGAAACAACCAACTGCGTATCGTCGGCGTAGGGGAGAACCACGTCAGCCAGAGTTCTCATGTAGATATTAAACATGGTGGGGCTCCATGAAGAACCCTGGGGAACGCCATATTGCAGGGGAAGGTTGCTTCATCCTCAAACACGGCGAAGGTTCTGTCAGCAAGAAAGGACTGAACCCATTTAAGGGCAGTCCCAGTGACTCCTACCTCCATCAAGCGCTGGATCATGAGCAGATGGTTGACCGTATCGAAGGCTGCAATGGCAAACCTCTGATTGGGAAGAATAAGATCAAGAGACCAGTAGCCACCCCAAACACGTCATAAACAACATCCCTTATGGTTAACTACTCAGGGTAAAAAGAATCTGCAGTACAACTAAGGAAGGCGATAAATGGTCGGCTGACCTAATCGACAGATTTAAAAAGAGGGGGTACAGTGAGAAAGTCCTCAACAATGCAGAAAGGAAGGCTAAAACCAGGTCTCGAGAGTCTCTGTTAAATACAAATAATATTTCTGAAGAGACAATATCTGCACCCTGTAGCACACCCACTGTCCAATTGGTCCCTAGATTTATCACAACTTTTAACAAACAGCACAAACAGATCAGGGGGATTATGAATAAAAATTGGCCAATTTTACAAACAGATGGTGTGCTGGCCCCCATACTAGTTAACAGGCCGACCATAGCTTTCAGAAAGGCTAAATCAATGAGAATGGATCTCAAATCAGACAGTATTTGTGAGATGGACAAGAGGACTTGGCTCAAACCCAGTAATGTTTTTTTTAAATGCTCTACGTGCAGATCCTGGAAATTTGGGATGAACAAAACCAAATACAAAGATCCGTTTAGCCCCAATGAGAGACCATTTACAGGACATTTTACATGTCGCACAGAGTTTGCGATATATGTCTTATCTTGCACATGTGGTCTCTCATACATTGGCAGCACAAAATTGCAGGCACATACCAGTATTTTACAGAACCTTCGGGCCATTGTCAATAATGACTCTATCTATCCGGTGGCGCGACATTTTAAAAAGACACATGCCAATGATCTTCGGTGTCTTAAATATTTTGTATTTGATGCCATCCCCCCTCTGCATAGAGGTGGGAACTGAGAGAAACTTCTCAGACAGCTAGAGCCATTTTGGAATTTGACAGCAAGGCCCCGAACGGTCTACACAAAAGACCTACACAATTTTTTATAAGACACATGTAGTTTAATGCACACATTTTCAAAATATGTCTTTTTTTCAATGTAGGGTATTACAAAGGCCTGCCATACATGTTCTTGTTTCCATCCACAATTGTTGTATATATTTTAGCCTGCATTTTCTATTTAACTTTTACCCATATATTTGATTAGTGAATTTGTTCATTTGTACATTTTGGACACACAGAGATACATATAAATCTTTCTTACTTTCTTGTAGATATGATGTTCACTCCATGGATGCTGTCTTTGAAGTATATGAAATGTATCATCAGACAGAAACCTCTTTCATTTACTTATTGGAGTTACATCCTAATAGTCTACCTGACCTCCCATTTTTCCAATAATTTGGATTTTTTATTGTTAATATGGTAACTATTTGCACTTTATATCGCAAATATATACTTTTAACATGGTTTTTATGGACTGATACTTTTCATGTGTACTGTATTTCCCGTCATGACTCAGAACTTTGTACCATCTTCAAGGCTCCAATTTTAGGGGGCAAACTCAGGACTGCGTATTTTGCACATTTGCGATGTTTTGCACATAACGTGATTTGCACTGGTTAAATTGTATTTTGCACTCTGCGCCAATATTTAGCAATGTAAGCAAAATTTGGTATTACAATGTTATGCATTTTATTTGCATATTTTTGCACAGTTTCGCCAACTTTGCATATAAGACAGGGGTCTCCAAACCGGTCCTGGAGGACCGGATCCATGTCAGATTTTTAAAATTACTACATGTATCTCAATGGGGATATCCAAAAAATCTGGCATGGATCCGGCCCTTCAGGACCGGTTTGGAGACCCCTGATATAAGATATGAGTTTTGGAATTATTGATTCATCTGGAGTCTGACGGATATCAAACTTTAGGCACAATTGCAGTATTGTGTACTGGATATAGTCTATTTCACTTATAACTGCGTAATAATATGTTGTAGGTATTTTTGATACACAGCATTTTTATATGAACTGCCAGCCATGAAATTAAATTTTAAACTACGCAGTTTTTATTCATGGAATTTGTATATGCATATTATCATATAGTATTTTTTCTATGTCCATATGTAAAAACCATGTGACACTAGTGGGGTGTGTATTTATATATCTGATCTCGCGTTGAGTGGCTTACATTTGATCAAGGCCAGCTTGGCTGGCCGAAACGCGTAATGACAGGTTGCGGGAGCACTGCATACAGAAATGAAAAATAAAAGATAACCTGAAAACACAGGAAGTGGGGTTCGTGTCTCTCTCCATCGCCGTCAGGAGGTTGAGGAGTCGTTGGAATATATATATATATATATATATATATATATATATATATATATATATATATATATATATATATATATATATATATATATATATATATATATATATATATATATATTACTACACACTCGCTTATGTCGAAAGAAAGCAGACAGCACTCCAAGCTGATGACTTTGTGATTTAATGACAGACCCCCGTTACCCCATCAAAGACAAACGCATTTCGCCGTAAAACAGCTTCCTCAGTGTCAGTGTGCATAACAAAACTTGCCATTTTATCTCCACCTCTTAATGGTTATCAAAAGAGGACTAAGCCAACAATCAGGTAGAATAGTGGCAGACATATTGTAAAGTGCAAATGCATATTAGTTCACAATGACCTAGTTGTAGGACACCCCCGCGCCGCACGGCCACCAGCTGCTGCGTGTGCCCCCTTGCCTTGTCTGCCTCGCTGCCGCCGCGTGACCACGCCCCCTCCTCCGAGCGGCGTGGTCCGTGCTCGCCTGTTGGCTTAGCTGTTTTGTTTTGTCTTTCCTTATTGCCTGTTTCGAAGTTTATGTGATTGTCATAGCGTTTTCCTTCCTGTTTGCCCTGTTGTCTTGGTTTAGCAGTTTTGTTTTGTTTTGTATTTCCTTATTGCCTGTTTAGAAGTTTTTGTGATTGTCATAGCGTTTTCCTTCCTGTTTGCCCTGTTGTCTTGGTTTAGCAGTTTTGTTTTGTTTTGTATTTCCTTATTGCCTGTTTAGAAGTTTTTGTGATTGTCATAGCGTTTTCCTTCCTGTTTGCCCTGTTGTCTTGGTTTAGCAGTTTTGTTTTGTTTTGTATTTCCTTATTGCCTGTTTAGAAGTTTTTGTGATTGTCATAGCGTTTTCCTTCCTGTTTGCCCTGTTGTCTTGCCGCCCGTCGTACTCCCTCCCCGCTTCCCGCCACCGCCGCTAACCCCGCCCCTTTTTCCTTCTGTACCCTCCCCGCTCCCGCCTCCCAGCTGCTCCGCCCCCCCGCGCACTTCGCCATATATGGCGACCGTGCGAACGCGCAGCGGTCACGCGCAGCGGGCGCGCCGATTGTGCGCTGAAGGCGCGCCAAAGGTAAGCCCGTCTACGCCCGTCCGCGCCTGGACCCCGCCCAGTGCCAGGACCCCTGGCCCTCGAGGCCCCCGGCCTACCCGCCTGACGTACACCGCCGCCACCCTCATCGCACTCAACACCGGCCGAATCCCTGGATGCTACCGAGCCACCCCACGACGCACCCACGGACCCTTCAGCTGCCACGCCTGCAAGTTCACCTGCATCCGGACCTGCCCGGCACCTGCACCGGCCAAACCGAACACCAGCAGCAACCACCTCAAGTGCATCCTGCTCAACACCCGCTCCGTCCACAGACACGCCATCGAACTCTGGAACCTCCTCGACACCACATCTCCAGACGTTGCCTTCCTCACGGAGACCTGGATGAACGCCTCTTCAGCGCCCGACATCGCCATCGCCATCCCAGAGGGCTACAAGATCACCCGGAGGGACCGCACCGCCAACCAGGTGGGAGGAGGCATCGCCATCATCCACAAGAACACCGTCCGCATCACGACTAGCACCGACGACACCCTAACCACCGCCGAACACCTGCATTTCCAAATCCACACCGACCCGAAGACCACCCTCAGAGGCACCCTGATCTACCGACCCCCGGGACCACGCACTCAATTCAGCGAGGACATCGCCGACTTCATCAGCACGCACGCCCTCCGCTCTGCTGACTACATCCTCCTGGGGGACCTCAACTTCCACCTGGAGAACAACAACGACCGCAACACCACCACCCTGCTCGACAACCTCGCCAACCTCGGACTCAAGCAACTGGTGTCCACCCCCACCCACCTCGCCGGACACACACTCGACGCCGTCTTCTCATCCAGCACAGACATCGCCTTCAGCCACGCCACAGGACTCCACTGGACGGACACAGCTGCGTCCACTTCACCTTCAAAAGAACGACGATCCACCACCACCAGCAACAGGTTGCCCGTAGAAGCTGGAACAAGATCACAGCCGACCAACTCGCCGCCTCCCTGAGCCAGCACCCACCTGCCAGCTCAGCAAACCCCAGCCAGGCCGCCGACAACCTCACGAAGTGGATCAGCAACTGCGCGGACGAACTCGCCCCTCTGAGGACCCCGCCCAGCAGACCCGGCAGCAAGAAAGCACCATGGTTCACCGACGAACTCAAGAGCTCCAAGAAGAACTGCCGAGCCCTCGAGAAAGTCTGGAGAAGGGAACCTACACCGAACAACATGACCACCCTCAAGCTCGCCACCCGGAAGCACCACCAACTGATCCGCGCCGCCAAGAAAACTGCATTCAAGGACCGGCTGGACAACAACGCACACAACTGCAAGGAACTCTTTAACATCGTGAAAGAGCTCTCCAACCCCAGCGCAGGAAACAACGACATCACCCCATCGCAAGACCTCTGCAACTCCCTCGCCTCCTACTTCCACAACAAGATCGCGGACATACACAACAGCTTCAGCAGTCAACCGACGCACGCCACGACCGCTGCAACGCCACCCACCACCACCCTCCGCGCCTGGACTCCGATCAGCACCGAAGATACGGTCCGCATGATGAACTCCGTCCACTCCGGATCTCCGACCGACCCCTGCCCTCACCACGTCTTCAACAAGGCCTGACATTATCAACACCTCCTTCGACACCGCCACCTTCCCTGAGAGCTGGAAACACGCCGAACTCAGCGCTCTACTCAAGAAACCCACAGCGGACCCCACCGAACTCAAGAATTACCGCCCCATCTCGCTCCTCCCGTTTCCAGCCAAAGTCATCGAGAAGACCATCAACAAACAGCTGGCCGCCTTCCTCTAGACGAATGGATCCCTCGACCCCTCACAGTCTGGCTTCCGAGCCAACCACAGCACCGAGACCGCCCTCATCGCTGCCACCGACGACATCCGAGCCCTGATGGACAACGGAGACACAGCGGCCCTCATCCTCCTAGACCTCTCCGCGGCATTCGACACGGTCTGCCACCGCACCCTAGTGCATCGCCTCAGCAACGTCGGAATCCAGGAGAAGGCACTGGAATGGATCATCTCCTTCCTCGACGGAAGAACACAGAGAGTCCGCCTACCACCGTACAAGTCAGCGGCCACCGAAGTCATCTGCGGCGTCCCCCAAGGATCCTCTCTGAGCCCCACCCTCTTCAACGTCTACATGAGCCCCCTCGCAGCCATCGCACGCCAACACAACCTCAACATCATCTCCTACGCCGACGACACCCAGCTGATCCTCTCCCTGACCAACGACCCCGCCGCCGCAAGAGCCAATCTGCACGAAGGGATGAAAGATGTAGCCGAGTGGATGACGACCAGCCGCCTGAAACTGAACTCAGACAAGATGAAGGTCCTCATCCTGGGCTCCTCGCCCTCCGCCTGGGACGACTCCTGGTGGTCCCCCGCCCTGGGCACCACACCCAACCCGACAGACCACGCACGCAACCTGGGCTTCATCCTGGACTCCTCCCTCTCCATGACCAGACAAGTCAACGCCGTCTCCTCGTCGTGCTTCAACATCCTGTGCATGCTACGGAAGATCTTCTGGTGGATCCCCACCGAGACCAGGAAGACCGTCACCCAGGCCCTCATCACCAGCCGACTGGACTACGCAACGCCCTCTACGCCGGTACCACCGCCAAGCTCCAGAAGAGACTCCAGCGGATCCAGAACGCCTCAGCCAGACTCATCCTCGACATCCCACGCAACAGCCACATCTCCGGACATCTGAGAGACCTGCACTGGCTCCCCGTCAAAAAAAGAATCACCTTCCGTCTCCCCTCCCACGCACACAAAGCCCTATACGATCAAGGCCCGAGCTACCTCAACAACCGAATCAACTTCTACGCTCCGAAACGCCACCTCCGATCAGTCAGCCACGCCCTCGCCGCCGTCCCCCGCATCCGAAGAGCGACAACAGGTGGAAGGTCCTTCTCCTACCTGGCCGCCAAGAACTGGAACTCCCTCCCGACCGACCTGCGCCTGACCCAAGACCACCTCTCCTTCAGGAAGAAGCTGAAGACCTGGCTGTTCGAGCAGTAACGCCCCCCCCCCCCCCCCAAGCGCCTTGAGACCCTACGGGTAAGTAGTACGCTCTATAAATGTCTTTGATTGATTGATTGAATGAAACACGGAAAAAGTGGCAATTGATAAAGTGCTTGTGCAATTAAAAACAACAAAGGAAAGAAATCCCTATGCAATTCATTTGTATATTTCGTGACTTACTCGGTGACAAGAGAGTATATACATGTGACAGTAATGAATTCATATATATACACATGTATGCGCAGTGCAGATGTTTCTATATATACCCAGAAATGTTGGAATATCACAAGTTGGTATCAATTGCGAGTCTTCTGCAGATATTTACATAAAGCACTACATTTTCGTTTATCGAAAGTTAGATGTATTTTATACCCTTCATGTTGACAACATTCTATTAATATGCACCGTGTATATTTGGTCTCTCTCTCATCATATTTATATGTGTGTCGTGCAAGTCACCTTTTTTATAACGCCCTGAATGGGCATTTTTTTGTTTTGTTTTCGTACGTCTAGCCCTGTATGGGCATGAGACTCCCTAATGTAAGTGTACAGATTTCATAATACTATGAACATTGCGTATGGGGGAGAGTATGGCAGATGATGATACCTTATTTCAGTTTCAGATGTTACATATCTATTCTTTTACAGTTAGCCCCTTTGTGTCTTAATCCAGATGTACCCAAAGTTCTTCGTCATTGTTTAGACCTATCGGCTTCATAGTTTGGAGGTCGATGATATATCTTGACTCCATTGCCCTGAGGGTTCTGATCTTATCGCCACCTCATTCCTGCCTTTCCAATTGATCTATCAGATAAAAGGACAGTAGATCTCTGTTACTATTGTGGTGGGTTTCGAAGTGGCGTGCCACCGGGTAGTTTTTATCCCTGTTGGTGATGGCACTCATGTGCTCCAGGATGCGCTTCTTTGCTGGATTGATTGTACTACCAACATACCTCTTGGAGCACGGGCAGACAAGACAATAGATCACAAATTCCGAATTGCAATTCAGGAACTTGGTGATGGTTCTTGTTGGTCGGGGATCATTTGGCCTACCCTCATATTTGGTCTTCTTCTGACTGTATTTGCATGCTTTGCAATGCATGCAGGGGTAAAACCATATATGGGGTTAGATCTGGGTGGTTTTGGGGGGTCCCTGTAGTGACTCCTAGTGAGATGGTCACCTATTGATTGACAACGCCTGTATGTGATCATTGGTCTGGGCGATATTCTGTTCTTTAGGATGTTGTCTGTAGTCAGAATATGCCAATTGTTGTTGAAGATTTGAACCAACTCTTTTGACCTCATGTTGTAGGTCGTTATCATTCTTGTTACAGATTCTGTCTCTACTTTTTTGCTCAGGTTTTTGTTCACCAGGAGATCTTTTCTGTTTTTCAGTTCCACTTTTTTGGAGGCTTCTGATAGAGATGTTTTAGAATAGCCTCGTTCTAGAAATCTGGAGACCGCAGCTGTTTGCGCCTGTAGAAAATCGCTATGTTTAGAGCAATTTCGTTTTATGCGCAATAGTTCACCATAAGGGATGTTTTTTACCATTGATCTGGGATGGTGACTGGCAGCGTGTAAGACGGCATTTCCTGCCGTCGGTTTACGGTAGAGTTTGGTTTGGATAATACCTCCTGCCGCAAACACCTCAAGATCTAGATAGTGGACTGACTTCTCACTTATTTCACTGGTGAATCTCAAGTTGAGACTGTTGTCGTCTAGTGTTGCCACAAACCTCTCAGCCGAGGGCCTGTCGCCCCGCCAGACGACGAACAGGTCGTCAATGTATCTAGTCCAGACCATAATGTGGTCTAGCCAATGTTCGTTGGTCCCCCCCAGGCCACGTGCTTCTCCCACCAACCCATGAAAAGGTTCGCGTAGCTGGGGGCGAAGCACGTGCCCATGGCGGTCCCCCTGATTTGACGATACAATGTACCTGAGAATAAAAAGATATTGTTGTAAAGACAGAAAATATATATATATATATATATATATATATATATATATATATATATATATATATATATATATATATATATATATATATGTATATATATATATATATGTATATATATATATATATATATATATATATATATATATCCTCAGCTCCGAACACCAGCCAGCTGCACACGTGAGCGGGTGCACGCAAAACGGGGGTGTGCCCGTTTAACAAATAGCGGCTCCAAACATCCCCGGACAATCTGTCCGAAAGGAAAGCAGCGCACGCAGGGGGTAGTTCCACAGCAAGATTTTATTCAGGGAACTTTACACTTTACAGCATACGACGCGTTTCGCCAAAGGGCTTCGTCAAGATGTGCACATCTTGACGAAGCCCTTTGGCGAAACGCGTCGTATGCTGTAAAGTGTAAAGTTCCCTGAATAAAATCTTGCTGTGGAACTACCCCCTGTGTGTGCTGCTTTCCTTTCGGACAGATTGTCCGGGGATGTTTGGAGCCGCTATATATATATATATATATATATATTGTATTTATGGGGCCGATTAAGATGAGTCAGCCCGCCATCATAGCAACCACTGCTGTAATGTTAAATTGCCAGATGCAACTGCTGCGGTGGCGGTCACAGCATAATTAGGGGTGCAGGACCGCTGAATAACAGCCAGGCGGTCCCACACCCCTAATTATGCTGCGACCACCACAGCGCCAGTTGCATCTGGCAATTCAACATTGCAGCAGGTGCTGCTGGTTGCAGCCCCGGCCACAATGTTAAAGGGCCATGTTGCGCATTTCCCTGCACAACGTGACAGGCACCACGCGGTGCCTGCCACCATGTGTGTGGAAATGTAGGGGGGTACCATGGGTAACCCCCAGTGCACAACTGCCCCCCATAGGGGGCCCGTAATGAGCCCCCCGAAGCCAGCCTTCCCTAGCCTTTCCATGGCGGTTCAACCGCCATGGAAAGGCTGGCTGACGCCAGCATTGTGATCGGGTGGGTGGTGCCTGCTAGGCACTGTCACCATATCCCCGGTCAGATCCGCTCCGCCAGGAAATCGCAACGATTGACCGTGGCAGAAGTGTGGTGGGCGCTCTTTGCACCTGCCACGCTTGTGGTACGATTTCCCCCGCCATCCTAATGTGGTGGTGAGAAATGGGAGCCAGATGGCGGAGTGACCGCCACCTCTGGCCCGGCGGTGGCGGTATCTCCACCATCGTAATGAGCCCCTATGTTCGGTAATATCTATAGCTCTAAATGTCCCTTGCAGGTACTTCAGAGCACTAACTTACAGTTGGGCACTGATCAGGTAATACATTGGTTTGAGTTTGGAGTGTACTATGATTAATGAGGTCCAGTTTCTAGGGTGGTGGGTTGAAGCCTGGCCATGTAGGTGGTTAAGGCAGGGTCTCTGTTCTCCTGCTACAAAAGATGGAAGCACCTTGGGGCATTGTTTTCCATAGACACAAGTAACATCAGACGTGTCCAGAGCCTTGCTTGTCTTTGTTGCATGAAAAAGAAGTGGGGTCTCTGCTCGTGTCCATAAATGCACAGTTTCTCTAGAGAGATTCACTAGATGGAATAAGGGACACTTCTAAATGATGGCGGTATTAGTTGATGTCCAAGAGGACTGTGTCAGCCAAGAAAGGATTCTCGCAAAGAAGGCTGTGGATCATAGAGGGTGAAGAAGAAATCCTATGAAATGCCAAATAAGTGGCTCCCACTACTGTAAGCTTGTATTCCACTCACAAGGACTCCCACATAGGTATTGCCAGATAAAATTGTACGGATAAAAACCACCATTCTTTTCAATGTCAAGGAAAGGAACCAACATTACCTTCAGGAACAGGTATGATTTGGAGCTCCTTTTAGACACTGAAGACAACAACACTGCTACCGAGTAATGTTCACCTCAATATTATGGTGCTTATACCAAGAAGATATTATCTGCTCCAAAAGGAAATATACCCTTTTTGGAAAAAAATAGCCCCAGCAGTTGTTTCACATTCCGTCCAGTGAGTTGTGTCATGTTTGATAAGGGAGTGTTAGGAGTCAAACATGTCAGATAATGTCTTAACTGTGCTTCATCGTTCCATATCCCTAGTAGTCTTAACTTAGCCAAAACAGTCAGCTGTTTATTCAAAACATTTCTGCAGACACGTTGACGCTTCCTTCCAAAATCCCTTTAACTGCGGGCATTCCCAGACTATGTGCATAAATGCTCTGTGTACATTCAGCTACTGGTAATTGTGTGGGCTTGATTGTAGTCCATCCTTTTTTTGCCCATGATACCACCTCAAGTTACTCAGCTATGTGCAAATCAGCCTTCATCCTGTTCCAATAGGAACGGTTCAACCCAAACGGCCAAGCCAGGTCCTCTCTGGACCAGAACCCAAGCAGGCCAACAGCAGTTTTGCCCTGTTTTGGGCTCATCGGTCAGGTGCGGCTTTGTTCCGGTGGTGAAGTGGGCAAGGGGCTCACTTCTGTGCGTGCCTGTTACACATGAGACAGTGCACTGAAGTATGCAAAAGAGTGATGAGTGGCTTATTTGAATCAATCTAAGCTCTGGGCCATATCCAAATCGTTTGTTATTTAGCACACCATTCCACCTAAGTTTGGCCCCAGCCATGTGTAAATCAGTCTTGACTATGCTCCAGTAGGAACAGTCCAGCCTGAACTGTCAGGCCAAGTCCTCCCTGAATCAGAGCACGAGCAACCCAAGACTGGTTTCGCCCTTATTAGGGTTCATCATTTAGGTGCAGCTTGGTTCCCGTGGCACAGTGTGCATGGGACCCATTTCTGGGCATACCCGTCGCACTTATTGTGTTGCATTGATGTATACAAAAAAGTCATGGATGATCTTCTGCCCTCCACCCTAGCACAGAACGTAAACCATTTCATCTTCCTGCTTTGGACCAAAATCATCAACATCTCTCTTTCATCTGGCTGTGTTCCTGAATCCCTCCAAAAAGGCCAAGTCACACCAATTCTCGAAAACCAGGAGCGGACCATAACGACCTCAACAACCTCAGACATATCTCCAACCTTCCTTTCCTAGCCAAAACACTGAAGAAGTGTGTCCTCCTTCAACTCAGCTAACACAGAAAAATTCAACCTCCACAACGCCTTCCAATCAGGATTCAGGAAAGGCTGCAGCACCAAAACCACTATGCTCAATATTTACGTTTACATTCAAAGATCCTTAGATAAAGGTGATGCCTGCCTCCTAAGCCTACTTGACTTGCCTACTGCTTTCGCTACAGTAAATCATCTAGCTTTACTCAAAACTCTCCAAAAACTGCACAGGTGTCAATGGCACAGTCTTGAGATGGTTCACATCCTATCTGCAGCATTGATGCCAGAAAATAAAAAGCAACAGCTGTCTCTCCAAACCTACTCTAGTTACACAAGGTGTACTTCTAGGCTCTATCCTCTCCCCAGCCCTTTTTAATGTCGGCATGGAACCCCTCACTGCCATAATGAAACAAGCAGGGGTCAAATATCACCTATATGCCGACAACACGCAACTCTACTACAAAATAAAATCACCCTGTGACCTCCAACACTTGAACACCACACTAATTAAGATACAAGCATGGCTAAAAACCAACTATCTTAAACTGAGCCCCAAAAGATAGAACTTCTACTCTTCTCCACTAAAAACAATCCCTTACCTATCCAAGAATGGATCGAAAATGTGAATCTGCTTTACTGCTCTCTTTATCTTTATAACTCAGTTAAGTTATTGGGCATCACCCTGGACAAAAACATGGTCATGAAGGAGTACATCAGCAGCTCAGCTTCAGGAGTGCTCAACACACTCAGACATGTCAAGAAAATAAAAACTTTTTTCCCCACAGACGATCTTAAGGCAGTAGTGCAATCTCTTGTCATCTTAAAACGTGACTATGGCAATGCCCTCCTTACAAGAACTTCAAAATTTCACATTGCACCCCTGAAAGCAGTTCTCAATGTGGCTGCCAGACTTCTCAAAGGAATTAAAACATTTGATTTAATCTTAACTTGCTTCCCATCGTAGGAAGATGCACCTTGAAGACAGCCTGTATCAGCCACAAAACCCTTCACACAAAAAAAATCAAATACTTAGAAACCAACATTTCAAGACCAGGAAGAGTCTGAGCACTGAGAAGCTCCAATGCTCTTCTTCTCATTCCTCTCAACCTAAAGAAGAAATCATCCAGGCACGCTCCTATTCAGGAAATGCTCTTAAGATCTGGAACTCAGGGCCCGATTCACAGAACTAACTTAAGACAAAATCCTAAACTTACTACTTTTGGTATTCACAGAAGTTAGGATTTTGTCTTAAGTTTGTCTTAAGACTAACTTAAGACAGACTTAAGACAAAATCCTAACTTAAGTATGTCTTAAGTCTGTCTTAAGACAAACTTAAGACAAAATCCTAACTTCTGTGAATACCAAAAGTAGTAAGTTTAGGATTTTGGGCCATATGTATCAACACATTTTCCCATAGACACAGAATGGGCAAAACCCTTTGATACATCTGGCCCTTTGTCTTAAGTTAGTTCTGTGAATCGGGCCCTCACTCCCCAATGATCTCTGCTGCAACCCCTCTATTCCTTCCTTGAAACGAGTCCTTAAATCTCTACTCCCCAACAACTCCTTCAGCTCGGACATAAGCTTCTACGCCTCCTTCATTGATTGGTTACTTCAAGATGGCCACATGACTCTCTCAGTCTCCTATTCTGTCCCTGTTGCCATTCCTCAATACGTCCTTGTGTTATACAGTTGTGACTTTTTAACCACTTAATGCTGTATTGCTCTCTAACTTTGACCCTTATGAAATCCCTCATGTACCTCTTGTAAACATAAGTGAGGACAACAAGGACCCCCTGGGTAGTGTGTAGACTCCTAGGGCAGGGTAAAAACTAGTGTGAAAAAAATCCCAGGACGTCTAAGATACACTGTGGACAATCAGGATGGGTCAGCAATCAAGCAGGAAAAATCAAACATATAACTATATCTATATAAAATATATATCTTTAATAGGTATTTGCTTAAAAAACAAACTAAAGTATGTGACCATAAGGTCAACCCATATAATCAAGGTAAAAAATAAAAATTCATTTACAAGCAGTTCAATTAAATCATAACAACATAAAATTCGTCAACGATACATAAAATTTATACACGAATAAACATGTAGTGCATCAAATATTAAAAAGAGAACATAAGTACTCGACGCGCGTTTCGGCAGTGAACCGCCTTCTTCAGGAGACATACGATCAATCCTGAAAATACATATATGAAAGAAAAATTTCCATTAGAATACATTCTATACATCAATAAATCAAAGCATGACATTCCATACTATCACACTAACAATCCTTCACGTTTTGTCCAAACAGTGGCTATGATTAGCAACAAAGATCTATTGTGATTGTGCAGTACCTGAACTAAACATAGCGATTCAAGGGTTAATCTTTCATGACTGGTTACAACCTTTGTCAGAAAAGTACATAGCTGATAGCCTATTTTAGTGATTAACCGCTATACAGTAGCTGGATATTAGCTGTTCTGTTATGTCATATCATCCCATTGTAGGGGTTACAAATATGCAGTGGGTCAAACCATCTTATCTAATTACTTTAAACAAGCATACGAAGGATTACTTACAAACATTGGATGCTCTATCCATACAGTAACAGTGATTGCAGGTGATAGCCCCTATAGTTTGAATTACTTTCAAATAGACGGAGGTTCTAATGGAATAGGAGAAAAACAAGATTATGGTAGAAACCGATACTGAGAAGAGGTTCATCAACATATGACTAGATGGCTCAAAAATCCTGTGCAAGACATGTGGATGGTCCTATGATATTAATAAACAGTCCGGTATGTAAGCGATAACTGAAAATAAATGCATGGGATGCAAGCACCATTAGTTTATAGTATAGACAGATTGATAGCTCTCATTATAGGATTTCCAGAAAAAAGAAAGAGAGAAACATGGTCTCTATGTAGATGACTTCATTACTACTACTAGGATTATTGGCCCAAGCGATAAGCGTAGCGTGGATCTAATCAATGAAGCAAACGATTGCCTCAGTGATGACAAGGAATATAACCAGGTGTTAAAAACCTCCTTAGTTGATATTACTCAAAAGGCTTTATATTCACTATAAGCTGCATAGACATCTAGTGCTTTTTCTAATATTTGAGTTATATCACATCGCCGGTTTCAAAATGTCTCATATATCCCGTATTATGGGTTAACTTGAATATTTTAAAAGACACCGGAATCGTGATCCAGTTGCTTATATTCGCTACTAGGAGACTTAAAGAGGGAAGGATCAAACGATAATTTCTGTGAATAGACACAAAATTGCGTGTCAGTCCAAGTTTCAACCACTGTCTATATTGAGGTACATTTGTCAGGCAAGTATTCAGGAGGTGTGATATATCTAGATTCTCACCTTAGATGTTTAAAAAGCAAATGGACAGCAGACAGGTGCTGTTCCAATTCCAGAAGTATATGGACCTGTTTTCCACATATAGGGTTAATTGTCCGTTTCTGTAACAAAATTCATGACTGGAGATCAATATAATTTGCATATTAGTCCATGATTGAGCTAGACTAATGATAACTGCGAATATTCAAGGTTCTTACCTTAAATATGCAGATATTACGTAAACAGCAAGGTGGTGCTGTTCCAACGTTCGTTTCGTATGAGTACAACCTCCACGTAAAAAATTAAATCTGCCGTCTCTATGGAAAGAATAACGGTCGGCAATCATTAGCGTAAACTATATAATTCATATATATTTTAGTTTCTAGTAAAGGTCGGATAATAGTGGCTCTAGGTGTCTAGGGCTCTTACCTTAAATACAAAGACAGTACATGAGCAGCAGGGTGGTGCTGTTCCAACGCTCGTTATATTTGAATAAAACCTCCGCTCGGGAAATGGGTCTGCCGTCTCTATAGAAAGAGTAACGGTAGAGAGTCAATAACGTTAGCTCTAAAGTCCGTATTCAAACTGAGTGGCGGATGTAATGGAAGGTGTCCTGTTTCTCAGATTTCTTACCTTAAAGAAGTAGGCGACGGGCGGACAGCAGGATGGTGCTGCTCCGATGCTCGTGTTGTGGGGACCCGGCCTCCACGAAAAATGCCAATAATTGCCGGCTAATGGAGGTCCCATTTAACCAAGGAATTTTGGCGCGAAAAGTCGAGCGTTGTTGTAAACCTCAATAGGTATAGACGAAGGACTATTTTTAACCCTAGTTGTATCTAATATGTCCCAATTCAAAATGGCGCCCGAACATTCTCGGGTTGGTATGGATATTTAAGGTTGTCTGTTATATATTTAAAAATAATAACGTGAATTTATACATCTTTAGAAAGAATAACCGTATTATAAAATGATTATACATGTAATTAGAACATGTTCCTATTTGGTCTGAATCAGAAATATTCTATATGGGAGACATAATCAAATATATATATATCTCTAAACCTGACATTATAACGGAGAATTCTCGATTCTGATTTGTTTAAGGGAAGTATTATCATACATCTATTTACTAGTTGAAGCAGCATATTTACTGACCTAAAGGAACTAGTTTTTGTTAATAATCTCATTCTTATTCAGAGATTATTAATCCTATAAAGGTTTATAATATAAAAAAACCATCGCACGGGAGCGATATTTGCAAGATAAAAATAAAAGAAAAATAAAAAATAAAAAATAGGGAAATTTATTATCAATGGCGATAAAGGTATCCCAATGAGTGTAAATATTTAATATCCCTATTTTTTATTTTTTATTTTTCTTTTATTTTTATCTTGCAAATATCGCTCCCGTGCGATGGTTTTTTTATATTATAAACCTTTATAGGATTAATAATCTCTGAATAAGAATGAGATTATTAACAAAAACTAGTTCCTTTAGGTCAGTAAATATGCTGCTTCAACTAGTAAATAGATGTATGATAATACTTCCCTTAAACAAATCAGAATCGAGAATTCTCCGTTATAATGTCAGGTTTAGAGATATATATATATTTGATTATGTCTCCCATATAGAATATTTCTGATTCAGACCAAATAGGAACATGTTCTAATTACATGTATAATCATTTTATAATACGGTTATTCTTTCTAAAGATGTATAAATTCACGTTATTATTTTTAAATATATAACAGACAACCTTAAATATCCATACCAACCCGAGAATGTTCGGGCGCCATTTTGAATTGGGACATATTAGATACAACTAGGGTTAAAAATAGTCCTTCGTCTATACCTATTGAGGTTTACAACAACGCTCGACTTTTCGCGCCAAAATTCCTTGGTTAAATGGGACCTCCATTAGCCGGCAATTATTGGCATTTTTCGTGGAGGCCGGGTCCCCACAACACGAGCATCGGAGCAGCACCATCCTGCTGTCCGCCCGTCGCCTACTTCTTTAAGGTAAGAAATCTGAGAAACAGGACACCTTCCATTACATCCGCCACTCAGTTTGAATACGGACTTTAGAGCTAACGTTATTGACTCTCTACCGTTACTCTTTCTATAGAGACGGCAGACCCATTTCCCGAGCGGAGGTTTTATTCAAATATAACGAGCGTTGGAACAGCACCACCCTGCTGCTCATGTACTGTCTTTGTATTTAAGGTAAGAGCCCTAGACACCTAGAGCCACTATTATCCGACCTTTACTAGAAACTAAAATATATATGAATTATATAGTTTACGCTAATGATTGCCGACCGTTATTCTTTCCATAGAGACAGCAGATTTAATTTTTTACGTGGAGGTTGTACTCATACGAAACGAACGTTGGAACAGCACCACCTTGCTGTTTACGTAATATCTGCATATTTAAGGTAAGAACCTTGAATATTCGCAGTTATCATTAGTCTAGCTCAATCATGGACTAATATGCAAATTATATTGATCTCCAGTCATGAATTTTGTTACAGAAACGGACAATTAACCCTATATGTGGAAAACAGGTCCATATACTTCTGGAATTGGAACAGCACCTGTCTGCTGTCCATTTGCTTTTTAAACATCTAAGGTGAGAATCTAGATATATCACACCTCCTGAATACTTGCCTGACAAATGTACCTCAATATAGACAGTGGTTGAAACTTGGACTGACACGCAATTTTGTGTCTATTCACAGAAATTATTGTTTGATCCTTCCCTCTTTAAGTCTCCTAGTAGCGAATATAAGCAACTGGATCACGATTCCGGTGTCTTTTAAAATATTCAAGTTAACCCATAATACGGGATATATGAGACATTTTGAAACCGGCGATGTGATATGACTCAAATATTAGAAAAAGCACTAGATGTCTATGCAGCTTATAGTGAATATAAAGCCTTTTGAGTAATATCAACTAAGGAGGTTTTTAACACCTGGTTATATTCCTTGTCATCACTGAGGCAATCGTTTGCTTCATTGATTAGATCCACGCTACGCTTATCGCTTGGGCCAATAATCCTAGTAGTAGTAATGAAGTCATCTACATAGAGACCATGTTTCTCTCTTTCTTTTTTCTGGAAATCTTATAATGAGAGCTATCAATCTGTCTATACTATAAACTAATGGTGCTTGCATCCCATGCATTTATTTTCAGTTATCGCTTACATACCGGACTGTTTATTAATATCATAGGACCATCCACATGTCTTGCACAGGATTTTTGAGCCATCTAGTCATATGTTGATGAACCTCTTCTCAGTATCGGTTTCTACCATAATCTTGTTTTTCTCCTATTCCATTAGAACCTCCGTCTATTTGAAAGTAATTCAAACTATAGGGGCTATCACCTGCAATCACTGTTACTGTATGGATAGAGCATCCAATGTTTGTAAGTAATCCTTCGTATGCTTGTTTAAAGTAATTAGATAAGATGGTTTGACCCACTGCATATTTGTAACCCCTACAATGGGATGATATGACATAACAGAACAGCTAATATCCAGCTACTGTATAGCGGTTAATCACTAAAATAGGCTATCAGCTATGTACTTTTCTGACAAAGGTTGTAACCAGTCATGAAAGATTAACCCTTGAATCGCTATGTTTAGTTCAGGTACTGCACAATCACAATAGATCTTTGTTGCTAATCATAGCCACTGTTTGGACAAAACGTGAAGGATTGTTAGTGTGATAGTATGGAATGTCATGCTTTGATTTATTGATGTATAGAATGTATTCTAATGGAAATTTTTCTTTCATATATGTATTTTCAGGATTGATCGTATGTCTCCTGAAGAAGGCGGTTCACTGCCGAAACGCGCGTCGAGTACTTATGTTCTCTTTTTAATATTTGATGCACTACATGTTTATTCGTGTATAAATTTTATGTATCGTTGACGAATTTTATGTTGTTATGATTTAATTGAACTGCTTGTAAATGAATTTTTATTTTTTACCTTGATTATATGGGTTGACCTTATGGTCACATACTTTAGTTTGTTTTTTAAGCAAATACCTATTAAAGATATATATTTTATATAGATATAGTTATATGTTTGATTTTTCCTGCTTGATTGCTGACCCATCCTGATTGTCCACAGTGTATCTTAGACGTCCTGGGATTTTTTTCACACTAACCTCTTGTAAACATAATCACATAACATGTAAAGTGCTCTAATTCCCCCACGTCTTGCTAGCGCTATATAAACCTCAAAAATAAAAAAATAAAATCAGCCTTTCATTACAGTCTATAACATGGGACCAGCTGGCAGCTTCAGAATGCTCCTGGAGACCTTAAGAGGGCGCTGCATCACTGTGAGAGTCTGTGACGTTCTCCTTCTCATGCAGCTCTTGCACATTACTGTAAAGAGATGGCAGCAGTGTGAAACTATGGGCACAAGGAGGCTTTAAGTTTGCTTGCTTGAACCAACTCTATTTTACGGATCTTTGCAGAGCCCATATGGTTGAAGGATGTTTGGAAATAATGAGTGAGCACGCGAGTGATTAGATAGTAAGTGATAATAGACCCAAGCCTATTATACTGCCAGGTTAGTGGGATTTGTGTTCTTAGCACAGCTGGGAGTGATCAAGGGATAGGATGGCACTGTTGTAGGGCTCTCAGTACTAAGAAGATGTGCTTGGAGAGAATATTTTGAATGGAGGTATGGAGGAGGAGTGAAACTTTCCAATCAAATAGCCCAAACGGCATTATTTTTGCAAGCCAGGTTTCATGCAAACCGGTCAGTGGGAATCAAAGGGGGGGGGGGAGGGGTGTCACATGCATTGCATGTTCCATTCTGATTTCCCTGGGGCACATTGCTCTCCACTACAGCATAAACTGCTTAATGAAATTAGGCCGAACATGAAACTAGAATTTTACTCGGAGCAGTGCCTTTTTTTTGTGGTGTAGTAAAGGCAGCACGGACCCAATGCAAGTAAGGATATTGACCCCCCTCTGCTGGTTTGATAGTAAAAAAAAAAATAATTTGTGCAAAATGGGCCCCTCACACTCCTGGGTCTTGGTGGCAATGCACCAGTTGCACTATTGATAGGTCTGCCTCTGCGTCTAAATCTATGAAGTAGCTTTGAGATGACTGTGCTTCAGAAACGTGTCAGACGGGCTTCAAAGAGTTAATATATGTGAATATGCACCTTTATGTTGTTTTTGAAGCTGGGTTCTAGGCCCTGCAGCCAATCTCCACTGCACAGCAGGGGCTCACCTCACAAGAGTTTTGGCTCAGGGCTTTACCCATTAACAGACCTTTCTGTAACCCCTGAAGAATGTCCCCTAGTGGGATCGCCACGGAAGAAGTTAAATGCAAAAACAACAAGGTGCTGGACAGAATGCTTGAATAAATCTCAGCCACTGGTAATCGCTCTGGCTGCATCCCAATCCATCCTTTTTTAGCACCATGCCACCTGAGTTTGGACTCAGCCATATGGAAATCGCCCAGCCCAAACTGTCAAGCCAGGTCCACTCTGAACCGGAACACAAGTAACCTAGGAACAGTTGCAGCCTAGCTAGGGTTCTTCAGCCAAGTATAGCTTGGTGCCACTAGGGTGCCAAATACAAAAACAACAAGGTGATGAATGGAATGCTTGAATTAATCTCAACCACTGGCAATCGCTCGGACCGCAATCCATCGTTTTTCGCCCATCATGCAACCTCAGTTTAGACCCAGCCATATGCAAATTAGTCCAGCACGAACTGCAAGCCAGGTCCTCCCTGAACCAAAACACAAGCAAACCTAGATACGGTTTCAACCTAGTTAGAGCTCTTCAGCCAGGTATAGCTTGGTTCCAGTGGCACAGTGACCCCAGGACCCATGTCTGGGCATAATCGTCCCACTTAGAGCGACATACGAAAGTATACAAGAGGTGATGGATGGAATGCTTGAATTCATCTGAGCCACTGGTAATTACTCATTGCCGCATTCCAATCCATCATTATTTTGCACATCATGCCACCTCAGTTTGGACCCAGTTATATGCAAATCAGTCTTGACCCTGCTCCAGTAGGAATAGACCAGACTAAACTGCCAGGCCTAGGGAGGGAGTGCCAAGTGCTTCAAATTTCATATTGAAGATAACATATTGTTGTTTACACATAACAATGTTATGTAAATGTGTATTATAAATGCAAAAACTAATTTTAATGTGTGTTATGTAGATTATTAAACAACAGGTTGGCTACCTCTCACTGCCTCATCACATTTTAGTTATTCCTAAATAGAAGTGCCCTTCATTTTCCAGCTTGTTGGCCAATTTCTTAGGTTGCCTGTGAGATTTTTGTTTTCCATTTGTTACTCTTTTGTCATTTATTTAGTAATTGTAATGTGTTTAAACTATGTGTTCAGGTTACAGTAACTCAAAGCTAATTTTAAAATTTCCTTGCGCCAGTAAGTAATATATTTAGCTGTGATTTTTATTAAAACTAAAAGTTTTATTACAAGCAGATGGCCTCCACATTTAGACATTTCTATACCTCTTTTTAATTTTGTAGTATATGTTTCTAATTCTTTTTTTAGTGTAGTAATGCACCAATTTTTCCAGGGCAAGACCTATTGATTTTGCCAATTCTATGCATTCCAGCTGTCGTAGTCCTGCTTATCTTAATATAAATTCACTAATACAAGTACTAGAAAAAACTTGGACTGAATGAGCCGCTCATCCTTGGCCTTGGGAAACTTGAAAACTTTGCACTGAGTGTGGATGCTAGTCTATAAGCAGCTCATGAAAATGAAGCAAGTGGAATGCTCTTCCAAAGGTGTCGAAGGGAGAAGGAATGTGGTTTTAAATATGAAAGTATTTTCTTCAGTAGCTCATTGATGATCAGTCGAGTGGCTGCCACTCCAGAGCGGCTGATGGCAGTACAAACCCAAAACTGCTACTGCCACACACGAGTTTCAGTCCCTGGACCCGACTGACAACACCAGAATACATTTCTTAGGGGTGTGACACCCAACCCCCCCCCCCCCCCCCCTCTCCTGGTGACACACCTCTGGGGACAAATGAATCGGTAGCCTACTGTTGATTTGCAAGTAACAGTTGGCACTTCAGAGATTGTGTGGTGTAGCGAGACCTACTGCCACCCGGGGCGGCACCTTAGTTTGTCGTTTGGTGCAGGTAAGGGGGGTGCCAGCCGATGGACGGATTATTCCGGGGGAAAAGTGCCGGACGACTTGTTCTAGGGGCGATTCGCAGCAGACAGACGACTTGTTCTCTGGGGGCGGGGGGACAGTGGTAGTTTATAGACAAGACTTGCTCACTTCCACAGCCCCCAAAAAGAGTGAAATGTGTGATGGGGTCTTGACTAACGTAGTCCTATTGCGCCTGTTAAAAATGAAGTAGTGCACAGCATGGTGATGATATTTTTATTGTTAATCTACCTGTTTGTATCTTTATTAATTTCGAAAAGAAGATGAACAGTTAGGGGCAGTAGTGGGGGTGGTGGGGAAAGGAATGCTGGGGAAGGGTATGGGGAAGCAGAGGAGGAAGAGGTAAGAGGAATAAGGAGCAGACGAAGAAGTAAAAGAGAAAGAAGTGGTAGTAATCTGTGCTGGGGCAGAAGGTGTTGGATTTAAAATCCAGCACCTTCCCTACTGTTGCACAGACTGGAGTTGGAATAGTAAATTATACTATTCCAACATCCAGCACCCCCTACAGCAAGTGGTTGTAACGACTTGCTTTGTAATGGTATATGATGTAACAACGTGGTAGTTGTAGTGACCGCGTTGTAATGGCATACGATGCATCACATGCGTTGTAACATCGCATATTCAGAGCAGGGAGTCCATTCTGTCATTGGGGGTGAGGTTGGTGATGTAATATGTCCTTGACAGGACATTGGTCTGGGTATATATTGACAGCCTTGGTGAACCTCTCAGAAGGGACCCCAACTAGACGTCAGAGAGTCTGCCTGACTCCGCAGTCACTCCTGGACCCAGAGCTACAACAGCAGGTACTGGTAACACCAAGGATTGGTGCTCTGCGGAGATCGGAGAAAGTGGATGCACGTGGGGATTCGGTCCTTTCACTGCAGCAGTTAAGGAATGGGGAGGGATTCCTTGAAACGCGTACTGGCAGTAAGGGTGATGGGGTGATGGCTGTAAGCCTGGGGTAGAGGGCGGTCTAGGTGGCATGAGAAGGGGCGGTATCTGTTTCTATGGCTGTCGGAGAAATAATCCAGATGCCAAAAACAATCATAGACCGCAATATCAATCTACTTAAAGTGCTTTTACTAATCACCAGGGACAGTAAGTGCTATATAACCACAATGACAACCCCATACTTCAGCTTAACTGGCATTTAACCGCCACAATACCCAGCGCTAAGACAGAGGAGCATCACCCCACTGCTCACCGAACAGATCAAAAGGGACACAAAAAATTACAATAACACAACGTTATTATCATTTTATTTTACCGTACTGGCTCAGTTGGTTGGGAGGCGGGGCGAGGCTGTTTAGAGCTGGGGGAGGAGTGGTAGGCACTTTCTAAATGCGCATGCCAGTTTGGCCGCAGTCTTGGCTAACTCAAACTTAAATATTGACACACCCTTTAGCTTTGTGTTGCTTTCTGTCTGCATCAACGGTGTGTGCCCTCTCTGTGCTGACCTCTATCAGAGGAGCCCATCAGTGTTTGGTGCAAGCCGGCAGAGGTGTGTCAGGTGCATTTTTAACGCGCTCACTCTCAAATCTCCCAGCTCCAGTGCGGCACGCCCTACTTGGCAACGCTTTTCATTGTCCTCAGTTCCATGAGCAAGGATTAGCTGCTTTCGAAGCGTTTTAACGGATTTACATTGCTGCCCCTTTCCAGGTGCTCGAAGCCCAAGGCCACCCATTCTCCATGGGCACCACCAGCATCTTTGTCCAGGTTCTGACACACCCAACATTCGCAGTAGCTTGACGATGTCACTGAGCTGCAGCAGTCTTTCGTGACCAACCCCGAAAAGACAAGGGGGAGATTCATGGCAAGCCTTAGCATCTGGAAAGACAGGAGGGCTGGGGAGAGTCAGTGACACGCAGGGCACAAGTTGGGGGTACACGTGGGTGGACGGTGTCCACCCACTTTTTTCACAGGGTGAACACCGTCCACCCTGCCAAGAATTTAGGCCCCACTGAATATTGTGCTGAACTCGTCCCGGTGTAATTTCCAAACACCGGGACACTTTCAGGAGCGCCTGCTCATTGCCTGCTTTCCATCTGCAACAAACAACAACTTGCAGGCGGGGATGGGGCTTTCTTATTTAAGACTCCTGGTGTGCCCATAACAACGGCTGAATTTGAGGGGTCGTCAGGCCTCTGAATGACAGGAGACTAGGCACATGTCCGCTGGTAAACACTAGGGGTCCCATTATGATGTCGGGCGGATTGCCCCCGCCAGGCTGGCAGTGGCCACCGCCGGCCTGGCGGGTGCAATCCTCCCGACATCATCTCCTGAATTCCCCCCGCCATATTAGTATGGCGGGGGGAACCTCGGCGGACGGGAAGACTGTCCGCTGCTTTTCCGCCCGGTCGCCTTGCGGCCGGGGCGGAAAGGGAATAATATGGTGGCTGTGTCTATCAGACACCGCCAGCCATATTATAATTGGCATTTTACAATGCCTTTCTGTGGCGGCAATGCCGCCATGGAAAGGCATGCGGTCTTCACTTTGGGGGTCCGCTGCGGGCCCCCAAAGTGAAGGAGGGGTGGGGGGTGCACACGGGGGGGAACCTGTTGTACCCCCCTGCATTTGCATATACAATGAGGTAGGCGCCGCGCGGTGCCTGCCGCATTGTGTATGCAAATGCGTACATGCATTTATGGCATTGTGGCGGGCGGTGCAGAGAGCACCGACCGCCACAATGTTATAAATGCAGGATGCGGCCACTACTGTGGTGGCCGCATCCTAATACCACTCACGGGACCCCCACCCTTATGGCGGGCGGTCCTGAGTCCCGGTAGGATGGCGGGTGGACTAAGTCCGCCCGTCATCATAATGACGGGCAGACCCCCTAGGTTAGCATTGGCTATTAAAAAGTGGCCTAAATGAGGTATGTTTTCCACACACAGTGACGTTCATAGTTGCCCTTCAGTGTTCTCTAGAGGACCAAAAGTCTTCCCCTTCCTTGCTAGGCTATGCTGGAGAGTCCCTGTTCGAGGTTCATTGGATTGCCACAGGTTTTGCCCCAGTGGATGTGACAGTCTGTAAGTCCACTGGAAGTACTCTATGTTATTTGGAATTCACCCGAGAGCCAAGATCTCTGCAGGTGCGGGGTGCAACCAAAGGTTCCATCACACCTAAGAAAGGGTCGCTACAGGCCTCCTAATGAGCTATGGAGTGACTGATGGTAGAGTGCCACACATTTGATTTTTAGGGGCACGTCTTTCCACCTGCACCTCTGGGGGGGAGAGGGCTGGCATCTCTCTAGCTATTGCATTCTCCATAAATGAGGGCCTTACTTCAACCCATTGGAGTAGTGCTGTCATGCGTGTGTGAGTGTACTTTCCTTGGAAACCTTTTGGCCTTTATCATGGGGCTGTGCCCCATAACTCCAAGGATGTATGGCAAGCTTGGGAATCCCAAATTCGTTTCTGCCTCCACAGTCCATAGCTCACTTCCAATTTGTTTAAAAAAAACATTTCTAGTGAAAAATGTCAACATTCAATAACTCATAACCCAAAATTGCATTGCATCAACCAATTTCACTGAGTGGAAAACCATACATATATTAATTGACCTCTGTGACATTCTGTCAGAAACATACAGTACTATGGATTTTAGAGAACCACCCACGTCAACTTCTATGGTTTCCAGAACATTTTCCATGTTTTTTTGGCCACTCTCTGCATTCATACTTCAGTTTTTTTGTAACTGAGCATCAATCCATGTTCATTTTCCATTAGTCCACGTCTGGTGGAGACCTTGTGCCCCATCGCTGGACAGCATTCCTCCTAGCCACCATGAGGCCAAATCTATACAGAATTTTAGGATATCTCTGCAGGGTTCTATCTCCTCATGTGTCTAGTATCGCTAGTTTAACTGAGGAGGTCTCTTTGTACCTGAAATGTCCACAAGGTATCTTCCCAACCCAGTCCAAAAGTCCATCAGTGCTGGACATTCCCATAACATAAGCAGGAGAGTTCTCTTCTGCCCACATCCGCGTAGGCAGAGATCATTTGCAGCAAAGCCCACCCTGGGAAGGAGTGGCCTCACAAGATGTGCCCTGTGCAGTGTCTTTGGTTGTACTGGATGGAAGCCTGGCCACATAGATAACTCTTTAGGCGCATGCAACTCTGGGCATTAAGCTTGCTTAATCTCCACAACCGCCCCCCGCGGCGGGATGCCTGGCTTTCACCTTGGGGATGCCCTGTAGGGGCTATCTCACAGGGAAAAGCCAGGACGGTTTCCCAAGGCAAGCGCTTAGAGACCCCTGGGTGATAAGCGCTATATAAATCTAATATACAATATACAATACAATACAATAAATCACTTCCTCCCATTTCCCCATCCATAAAGGTGCTCGAAGTTTTTCTCCCATTTCGCACTTTGTTCTACTAGGTGGTCGGGTGTTGTTGACAATTTTCTGGTATATCAGAGAGATATCTTTCTGTTAGATTGCCTGTCCTCCGGTGGAGAAGCTTCTACTATGCTTGCTCCGCTCAGTAAATGGGTCACCAAAGCATGGCGTAATTGTAGGTACTTGAATGTCTAAGATCCTGGCTGTCCGAATTTAATGCACCCGTTTCCATTTTGGATGTGTTAAAGATCGCCTAGTAACCTGGATCCTTGGAGGAGAGCCCTTGGCATCAGCACCAGTGGATCACTGGAAACTGGCCCCCCCACTATCCCCCTGGAAATACTATGCAGGATACACTCTCCCCTGAATGGCAGAGTATTAGCAATTAAACAAAGTGTTTCCTTTAGTTGTCCCCTTCTTCCCTCCAGAGCCTGAATAGCTGAGTAAGTGTTGGCCCATCTGACCAGGAGTTGTACTTTATCCTGACTTATAAGAGGCTCTGTACATCAGAGGGTCGATTGCCAGTCACAGAACCACATAGATAGCTCGTTCCATCAGGCCAGGACTCGGCCTAAACGTGCAAAAGGCCAGGACTCGGCCTAAACGTGCAAAAGGCCAGGACTCGGCCCTAACGTGGAAAAGACCTGGTGCTGTGTCAATATCTGACAAACGAACGGAGCAGTCCCATGACCAGGAGGGCAAAGAGGAAGGCCCAGATGACTTAAGTCACATAGGCATCCTGTCGAGGGAGGTAAAGTTCCCATGAGAAACAAGCCTCTTGCTGCCAAGATGGCAAGGAATTCAAACAAGCAGCATCTGAGTGACCAAATGTTGAGGGCATGTACTCAACTCTAGGGTAGCAATTGTGGCCGTTAATTATGTGCCTGGCCTGCCCTGTAGCATCTTTGACACAGTGGTCTATGTCTAGCTCAAGGGGTAAGCAGATGTTTTCTGCCTCAACCAAGGCAGTGTGTTAGTGCTCCAATGCTGGTTGAATCTCGCCCAATTTCCAGAAATGTTGGCATTTTGTCTCCAAGCCTCGTTGTTCTAGACTAGATATATTTATAAATGAAGTCATGGTTGGCCCGTAAGACAATGTCCTAGTTTCAGATTCCTAGCAGCGACTGTCCAGTTTCGTGGTCCAGACCCCTAAGAGTTGATACCACCATGAGATACATTTTTGGGTGCGGACCACCAAAACCAGTTCCACTGCATTGACTTGAGACCACTTGGTTCCCTAACTGGTCTCCCCTGAATTGCATCAAGATGACAATACAAACTTCGTACCTCCAGTGACCAGTGCTTCATTTGTGAAGAAATAAGTGCTGGGGCCCTCGTCAGGGGGCTACTGCTGCTTGAACCACCCATTGTGTCTGCCAGCACTGCCAATACCAGTACCAACACAACTACTAACCATCATAGTGGAGAAGTGTGGCTCACTGGTTAGAGTAGGCAGACCTGGAAGCAGAGGTCAGCCCGGGACCAGGGCTCAATTCCCGGCTCGGCGGGGTCTTGAGCCCTAAAATATCCATGGACTCGACAATTCTCGCTCCGGTGCCTACTCGATTCACGGGTTCACACTTTGCGACTCTGGGCAATAGCTTGCTTAATCTCCACAACGGCCCCTCGCGGCGGGATGCCTGGCTTTCACCTTGCGGATACCCTGCCAGGGCAATCTCACAGGGGAATACCAGGACGGGTTCCCTAAGCAAGCGCTTAGAAACCGCTCGGGGATTTGCGCTATATAAATTCCTTTACATTTACATTTACATCACATCCTACAAGTGTGACAAATCAGACTGTTCCCGTCCCCCAACGCTATCAGAATGGCTTGCTTGGCAGGTTTTAGTCATTTTAGTGTACACTAAATTACTAAACAACTGTTGTGCTCATATCCAGACTAGACAAACAATGCCAACAAGTGGCCGACTGTCTTAAGTGCCAGTGCAGAGAATTAAGTGCCGGTGCGGAGCACTGGAAACCACCGGCTCAAATTAAGCACTGCCAGTGACCCTGTTACCTCCGTCCCGGACTTGTGAACTGACTCATTAGCACTAAGGAACATGACATTAGAATTTCTAGTTATCTGCTATTTAACTGTTTGTGTTGGATCCTCGGGCACAGGGGCACAACCCACTGAGTTTTCCAGCCTTCACCAATAGCGGCTGGGAAACTCAAGGCTTTGGGGACTGAATTCCCAGTTTGGCACTGTTTTTGACTCCTAGATGATTCCCAGCCCCACCAGTGTTCTCCAGTTCCCAGCGGGTTGTGCCACGGTCCACAATGAGGCCAAGTTCTCAGATGGACCATAGTTGAATTCCACCACCACGCTATATTCACTTAGGGGCATATTAACAAGGGCAGTATCGCCGCTTTAGCAGTACTTTTTGTCGCTAAAGCAGCGATATTTTCATCGCCCTATTTACAAGGTGGTGTTAACATGCATTAGGGCATGTTAGCACCCGCTTTCCAGACGCCTCGCTTTGCATCAAATGAGAAGCAAAGTGGGCGTCACTGGGCATACCCCTGACAGACTACCTTGTAAAATATCGCTAAATGTACATCACAATATTTACAAGGTGGCCCACGCATATTTGCAGACGTTAGTTTTTGTCGAAAACTGTGTTTTTCGCCAAAAACTAACGTCTGCTAAAATGCTGACTTACCTATACCTAACAATGGGGGTGGATTATGCTAATACGACCACAGGGTAGTATCAGCAAGGTTATCGCCGTTTTCCATGGAACATCTCTGGAAAACCAGCGGTGTTCCATGGAAAACTCCGCTATCGAAAATTATCGCCATTGCGCTATGCGTTGTTGATACAGCGATAGCATGGCGATAATTGTCAGCGATAGCCGGTGATAAATAAGTTCTCGCTAAGAGCGGCCAGCAATAATTATCCCTGCCACTTGATAATGTGCCCCTCAGTTTCTAGTTCCCATTTGCACCCTTGCTTAGTACTCAGTCAAATTCCAGGTCCCCTTTGGCCCACCGTCCCCAGTGGGCTCAATGCTGACTGGGCTCAAGGAAGCATTCGGGCGAGCCCCAGTCTTCAGTGAAACCCAGGTTGAAACTGCCCCCCACCCCTTTCTCAGCCGTGCCCCAGTTCTCAGGGTGGCGCTACCGTTGTGGTGCGCCATACTTTCCACTGTGGGACTGAAACGTCTCCTTTGTTCAGGTCTCACACTCGCACGGCCCCGGGGCAGCGCCCTCTGCCAAGAAGTATTCTATGACGGGCTCTTTTTCTGTTGTTTTGTCCTCACAAAAAGTATTGTGCAGGCCTTTTCTCTGCATGAGCTGGAAACGCGAAGGCGGTGGCGGTCGAGCCCTCTTTTGTATAAGAGAGGGGACTGACTACTCTTTGTCGTATTGGTTTTAGAACCGGCTCTGCAACTCCTTGCCTGTGTGATCTTGGGTAAACGGCTTCCTTTCATTGTCTCACACTTCGTGATCTCATGGGGAAAAGTCACTTTGTAAAATGGTTGAGGTAAGGCTGATGAGCGTGAGGCACAGAAGCCTGACATGCCACTGACTCTGTGCCAGCTCCACCTGCCTTTTAGAGCTGAGCGCCACATGAAAATACCACAATAACAGCCTTCTGTGATACCGTCTCCAATGAGCTTTTCTCCAAAATGAAGACACTTAGAAACTTCCTTAGGAATAAAATAATCATTCAACATTCAAAGGACAAGATCAATAGAACAAAAGACACGAACAACCAGCAATTTCTAACCTACTCCCACCAGCTCGCTGAATCAGAATTTGCTAAGCTAATCAAAGGTAGCAAACTATCTGGATCTTCCTGCCAAGCAAAGACGTTCAAAAACATTTCCCTAAGTATATTAGCTGGATACGTAGCAAGGAATTTTCTTAACAAGTTGCCAAGATATGGGATCCGTCCAATGTGAACTGAAGACCTACCTTACCAGACCACTCTTCAAGACAAGCATTAGAAATGCAATAGGTCTCGCAGCATTAGAGTTAGTGCTTTTAGAATTGTTTATGGGTTTTTTTGTAAATCTTTAGCATGAGGTTGAGGGTGAGTGAGGGTGAGTGAGGGTGAGGGGTTGAGGGTGAGTGAGGGTGAGGCTGAGGGGTTGAGGGTGAGGCTGAGGGGTTGAGGGTGAGTGAGGGGTTGAGGGTGAGTGAGGGGTTGAGGGTGAGTGAGGGGTTGAGGGTGAGTGAGGGTGAGTGAGGGGTTGAGGGTGAGTGAGGGTGAGTGAGGGGTTGAGGGTGAGTGAGGGTGAGTGAGGGGTTGAGGGTGAGTGAGGGTGAGGGGTTGAGGGTGGGTGAGGGGTTGAGGGTGGGTGAGGGTGAGGGGTTGAGGGTGAGTGAGGGTGAGGGTGAGTGAGGGTGAGTGAGGGTGAGTGAGGGTGAGTGAGGGTGAGTGAGGGTGAGTGAGGGGTTGAGGGTGAGTGAGGGTGAGTGAGGGGTTGAGGGTGAGTGAGGGGTTGAGGGTGAGTGAGGGTGAGTGAGGGGTTGAGGGTGAGTGAGGGTGAGGGGTTGAGGGTGGGTGAGGGGTTGAGGGTGAGGGGTTGAGGGTGAGTGAGGGTGAGGGTGAGTGAGGGGTTGAGGGTGAGGGTGAGTGAGGGTGAGTGAGGGTGAGTGAGGGTGAGTGAGGGTGAGTGAGGGTGAGTGTGGGTGAGTGTGGGTGAGTGTGGGTGAGGGATTGAGGGTGAGGGGTTGAGGGTGAGGGGTTGAGGGTGAGGGGTTGAGGGTGAGGGGGTGAGGGGTTGAGGGAGAGCAGGGGGCATGAACACTACCAGGGTGGTGAAGTAAGAGCCTGGACATAAGGTTGTGTGTCAATTCTGGGGCATCTGGGTGAGTAGGCAATTGGTAGGGGAGCAAGGGCGGCCAGGTGGGGGGAAGGGGTGAAACACAGAGTGGCGAAGAAGCTCACGGTGGCTGTGCAGTAAGCGGGAAGAACAGAATGAAGAGAGTAGCCTCAACGTCTGCAATCACGTCATGGTAATGGGCTAGGAAGCCGGCAGGTAGGTGAGTCTAGAAGAACATACCGAGGCGGAATAGCGAGAGGCAAAGGACCCGAACTCGCGATGTGCAATTAAGTCAGACAAAGGGTGACAACGAACAGTTTCAAGGTGGGGGCCAGGAATGGGAAGTACAAAAGCCGTGGGTTAGTAAGGTCAAAGTGCAGGAGGAGGGGATGTCGAAATCCTGGGGCTGATTCACTCGCGTAAGGCATAGTATCAGTGTGGTGGCATCTGGGAGTAAGCACTCAAACCATGGCCAAGTTGTCGGACCGGGTGGGGTGACATACCGGAGCAGTGCGAAAGAGAAGTGGCCAGATGAAGCGCTTAGGCGGCAGAGTTACCTGGAAAAACAATGTAGATCGGAAGATCAGTAATTAAGGTGCTTCCAGTCGGATGGGCAACATCTGTAGTGGGGGAATAAAGGAGTGGAATGAGGGACGAGGGAACATTGGTGAAGCCGGGCGGGTGAGCTGGGGGGAGCGTGTAAATACCTGAATAAAGCGGGAGGCACAGCGCGGGCGATTCTGTAGGATAATGCATCCATCTTAGTGCCAAGAGCTGAGATACAGCTCTGAAAGTTTTTTCATGGTCACCAGTAGGCCGCGGATATCCTGATGCAAATCTTCTATAGGCTGCTCCTGCATTCTGGAGGCGTCTTCTGCGAATGTGTCTCGAGATATAGACCTTTTCTGCTCAAATAAAATCTTCGGTTGTGCCCTGTCCACTCGGCCCATCCTAGCCTCCAGCGGGTCGCAAGGCAGACCCAACAACACCGCACTAGGGGTTCGGCCCTATAGGGGAGGCGACAGCATGTTATGGTCAGCCTGCGTGCCAATGAAGCACATAGAGAGAGCACACATCGGGGGGAGGTTCAGGCCTTCAGCGTAAGGCCCCAGGACCACGGGTCAAGCTGTATGTTCTTATAAAGCTCTTCAGCACTAAATAGCGTGCTTAGAAGCAGCTCCAACTGCAGTCAATCAAAGTATGGAAACTCCACAGACACGGGGAGTGTAAGGCAAACGCAAGGCCCCCGGCAGCAAGAAGAGCCCCAGGGGCTGTAGAAGAGGGATTCAGGCTGCACCCCAGCTGAGGTTCAGCAATTTCAACCACGCACAGCTAGGAAAGCGTCCCAGCAGGGAGCCCCAGCACCTGCAGTTGAACGATGACGTATGAGATTTCCACACTCCTGAGAAACAAAACCCAGATGGAGGACACTGCTCCCGTCTCGTCAACCAGGATCTTCAAAGAGCACTGCTACAAGGCTGATCGGCCAACTCCCATGTTCAGTCCGGGGACATCCAAGACGTTAAATAAACAAAATGGCTGTCATGCACCCCTAGTAAAAATAAAGGTCCCCAGAGCAGTTTCACGCAGTATTGCAGGTGGGGGAGCTGCCGCAGTAAACGCAGCCATAGATCCACAATGCATCCAAAGCGTCACAAGAGAGCAGCGCAGCTCCATAAGGGGAGGGGAGTGGAAAAAGGGGAGCCGACGGAAGGAAGAGAGGGGAGGGGGAGGAGAAATGCGACACGGCGGGAGGGGGCGGAGCGGGGAGCCGGTCGACAAAGTTGAATACCAGGAAGTGGTGTGTCACGAGGGGTGTGATGTGGTAGCAAGGGGCCAATCTGGATGTGGTGAAGGGGGGGGCCGGGGAGGGGAGTACCAATCAAAGTATGGAAACTCCACAGACACGGGGAGTGTAAGGCAAACGCAAGGCCCCCGGCAGCAAGAAGAGCCCCAGGGGCTGTAGAAGAGGGATTCAGGCTGCACCCCAGCTGAGGTTCAGCAATTTCAACCACGCACAGCTAGGAAAGCGTCCCAGCAGGGAGCCCCAGCACCTGCAGTTGAACGATGACGTAAGAGATTTCCACACTCCTGAGAAACAAAACCCAGATGGAGGACACTGCTCCCGTCTCGTCAACCAGGATCTTCAAAGAGCACTGCTACAAGGCTGATCGGCCAACTCCCATGTTCAGTCCGGGGACATCCAAGACGTTAAATAAACAAAATGGCTGTCATGCACCCCTAGTAAAAATAAAGGTCCCCAGAGCAGTTTCACGCAGTATTGCAGGTGGGGGAGCTGCCGCAGTAAACGCAGCCATAGATCCACAATGCATCCAAAGCGTCACAAGAGAGCAGCGCAGCTCCATAAGGGGAGGGGAGTGGAAAAAGGGGAGCCGACGGAAGGAAGAGAGGGGAGGGGGAGGAGAAATGCGACACGGCGGGAGGGGGCGGAGCGGGGAGCCGGTCGACAAAGTTGAATACCAGGAAGTGGTGTGTCACGAGGGGTGTGATGTGGTAGCAAGGGGCCAATCTGGATGTGGTGAAGGGGGGGGCCGGGGAGGGGAGTGGAAAAAGGGGAGCCGACGGAAGGAAGAGAGGGGAGGGGGAGGAGAAATGCGACACGGCGGGAGGGGGCGGAGCGGGGAGCCGGTCGACAAAGTTGAATACCAGGAAGTGGTGTGTCACGAGGGGTGTGATGTGGTAGCAAGGGGCCAAGATGGGAGAGAGGGTGAGTACAAGACGGAGGGGAGGGGGAGGAGAAATGCGACACGGCGGGAGGGGGCGGAGCGGGTAAACAAACACGGACGTGCACGCGCCCGTGACTTTTAAGGTCAATGCGCATGCGCATAAGCTTAATGCGCATGCGCATTGACCTTAAAAGTCACGGGCACTGCAAGGAATCGCCACGATTCCTTGCAAGTTAGATAAAGAGTCGATGAGCCCCTATAGTCTCGCTTGCTCGATGCGCATGCGCATCGACAGGCGAGACCTAAAAAAGAACCACACCCCACCCAATCCTACCAACTGTAGACTGATCTCCAAAAGCCAAAATCAAGGGAAATTGGCAGAAAAAGCTGCCTTCTCCAAGATTTCTAACTTTGTTAAGGAAAATAATGTACTCTCAGACCAACAATCTATGTTTTGCCCAGGCAGATGTGTGGATTTAACACTGGGATGAAGTGAAATTTAACTGTGGACAAAAATGGAGTGGTTCACATTATGCATTTTCGGACGCTACTACTGAGGCCAAAAAAAACTCTGCCTATGAAAAAATATACTTAAATGGGTCTCTTCTTTACCCCAAGACAGAGAAAGCCTGGTTTCTGTCACGCCTCAAATTTTCTTTATGGCAAGAGGCCTTGGAACCATATCAAACATGCCTGAAGCATGTCAGCAAAGACTGCAGCTGATGTCTGCACTATCACTTTCGCACAGGGGTGGCGGTTGCTTGGTCCATTACTAACAGTGCTGACAAGCACAAGGTTGCACTCTCATTATTTCCCCTCAAGCACCAGTCTTGGCATAAGGGCCACAAGTTGACTGTGGAAGAGAGCTGTTTTCTTTTGGTAGGTGAATGCCAGGAGATTCTTTTGATCAACATGCAAGAAAACATGGTTCCCGCCTCTGTTCTTCCCAAACTGGGCATGCGATCTCTGTAATGGACCCAATCCAAGATAGCCTTTATTAATGGTATTTTTGTCTCTAACTTCCCAATCCAAGATGGTGGGCTCACTATTTGCGTTGTCGCATCTTGTTCCTGTGTCTACATTTCCTTTTTTTTTTACTTCATAATCAGCCCAAGAATTGTGCATAGTGTTTTCCAAACGCGGAAGTGATATTTTTGTCGTTGTGTTCAATGCCCCTTCAGTCAATAATTTTTTCATCTTTTTTCTGACAGTTACTTAGTTACTTGAGACTTCTGGACCAGATCCTTCCCTCAATTTTGTGGCCAGTTGAGTGTCTACTCTTCTTCAGTATCTAGTCCTATTCAATCCTGATTGCTTCTTCGGAAGTTCTTTTTATGTTTTACTTGCCTTTTTATTCCAAATTGTGACTTATCTTTGGAGATACATTTTGCCTTGTTGAGTCTGGGTTGAGGATGTCACGTAATTTTAGAGGGTGAGTGGAATGGGCTGCTGGAAGGCGTCACCCTTTCCTCTGGCAATCAAGGGTCAACAGAAGGATGCAACATTAGCTTCCAGCAATTAACATTGACAATGCTGCTGTTCACCTCATCTTCTCGGGCCCTGCATTGCAACAGCTTACTAGGTTCAGTCATTTCCCCATTTCTGTTTAATTTTTACCTCAACCCCCTACCAGAGTTAGCAGATCATTGAACTTCACATGTAGCAATATTGCAGAAGACCTGTTAAAACTTAGGCTGCAGCGTCAACATTATCGGCGCCATCTTGCCCCTTTTCGAGCCCATTCGTGTGCGTAAGTGGCAGCCATTTTGAGTACCATGGCCTCTCTGCCCATCGCTGATAGCCAGCGCGTCTCTCTCTCTCTCTCTCTCTCTCCTGACCTCGCAAGCATCCCCCGCACGCTGACAGCCCCCGCTCTCACATGCCTTGGGTCATAAACCCCTCTTCAGCACAGTTCTGCCGCGGAACCCCATCCTGTTCCCAGCGCGACACCTCCCTTCATTCCTTTCATGGTCCCGAGTCCTTTGATAAAACCCCCCATTCCTGTGTGCCCGTTTGTCTTACTCGTTCCCCGGCCGCCACCTGGCCCTGCGGATACTGTTTATTGCCCCCCTGTACAGTAGGAAGCTTCCCCCATCAAAGGATCCACGAGTTGATCAAAGCCCCCACCCTATGAGATCCGATCAATCTCATACATTCCGTGAATCGGCGGAATGTCCAGCTGCGCGATAATCATCACCTGTTGTGACCGGGGTGGGGACTCCAACTGTAAATGTGTGTGAGAACGGGCCTAAAGCGGGGATTCTGAGGATGTCTTTCCGTACATCAAAGTATTGACAGAGATGTGTTTCACACAATAAAGCAATAAACTTGTGTATAAGAGGCCAGGCCTCAGAGATGCGGTTAGAGCACCTCGAGAAGATACCCTGTTGTCTGATTTGATGTGTTCTGCTCCGTCGGAATAAAACTTCTGTTTCCTGCCTTCCAGTCTCCAGCGCCTGCCTCTTTGTTTGGTAACTTGAGTGGGTATAGAGGCGGTTAACGCCGGGCAACTCAGAAAAAGGTCACCGGCCCTACCTTTTTCCACAATTGGCGTCCCAAACGTGGGGCCCATCAGCGACTCGTGGATCCAGTGGGAGAGGTCCCGACGACAGAGTGAATGACTGCAACGATCGGGAGAGCTCCTGTCCGATAGACCCTCTTCTGACAGCCGATCATCCGAACTTCACTGGTTCCGAACAGACCTCTCTCGAGTGATCTACGGTCCTGACTGGGAACCATCAGGAGTGCCGCGAGGATCACGAAGAATAGAGGACGATCGGGCGCTGGATTCGGAAGACAAGAAACTGTCCATGCGGTCCGGGTAAGGTCGTGTAAACACGACGAATTGCGAAATGATTGTTTGATTGTTTGGAAAATACTAGTATTACTCTTTTGTTGATTTGTTTGGAGATTCACTGTCTGCAAACGGAGAAACAACAGGCTCTCTCTCTTTGCAAGCAGTGAAGGATAGGTAACGCAGACTTTTGTCCCCGTTGTAATCCGTCGTGCCTATCTTCCTCCCCCACTGATTGATTGTTTGACCCGAACTGTTGTTCGCGGATTGTTCTCTGGAGATTCTCTGTCTGCAAACAGGGAAGAACAGGTTCTCTCTTTGCAGGTAGTGAAAGGGTAGGTAACGCAAACTTTTGTCCCCGTTGTAACCCATCGTGCCTACTTATTCTCCCCATTGATTGTTTGATTGACCGAACATTGACTGTTCGATATTGGTTCTTTTGAGGTATTCACCGCCTGCAAACAACGAAGAATAGAAATATTCTGTCTAGTCTTTGCACGCAGTGATAATATAGGTAGTGCAGACTTTTGTCCCCGTTGTAATCCGTCATGCCTGTCTTCTCCCCACTGATTGGTAGCCTGTTTAGCCCGGACCGCTTATTAGAGATGAACCATCCGGCTCCACTGGAAGGCACCCCTAATAAGGACATGTTCATGAAGCATGGATTGATCGCTATAGCGTATAGCAAGCTGTGGCATAAATATACGAAAAAGGATCGAGAAAGTCATTGGCCACTGATAGGGTCCTTCGATGAGGATAAAATAAGCACGCTAGAAACAGCCCTTGGGAAACACAAGACAACGCCCACTATGCTTGATAGTCTCGGCATGTGGCGCAAAGAAACCGAACAGCGTAAAAAGAGAAATTAGAGTAGGTTGGGAAAAGAGCTGCGAAAGGCAGCCCACCTAGCTGCTAAGAAACTAGAAGAAGAGATTAAGGAAAGAGAGGAAGCCAAACAGAAACCAGAGGTAGAAACATCAAGCCAGTGTCCGGTTAGAACGCCCTCTACGCTCTATCCTGAATTGCCCTTGAAGCAGCGAGCCAACGATGATCTTTTGTTAGGTCCTCCGATCATCTACATGCCCCCTTCATATGCCCCTTCCCAACCTTTAGCACAACACCCACCACCCCCAAGCACAGACGAGAGTAGTACCAGAGCTTCGGCCCCCGTGGCCCCTGTGCCGGCCGAGCCCCTTGTATTAGGTACAGCACAACCGACAGTGTTAGATGACCCAGAGACTCGGAAGACAGATTCCACAAGAACGAACAGATTAAGCAAGGATGAGCGAGCAAGGATTGACAAGGTAGTGAGGACATTGGTAGAAAGAAAGGAAAGTGAAGAGCACGTCACGGACATGTTCAACACGTATACAGGGAGCCACAGACGACATTTTACCGTACGACTGTGTTACCATGTCTTGAATGCGTACGAGGACCGGTATCGAGACAAAGGTCCCGAGAGCCTAACGACTCTGTACAGGAAGGTCGATATCGGGGATGAGGGCGAGTGTGATGTGACGGACCTCCTTACGCGTACGCTTGAGGTTTTCCGCCACCTCACTGAACAGGAATTGGAAGCTAAACCCACGACACCTGTAGCAACCGAATCACAAACTGAGCGAGCTAGCGCCATGATGCCAATACAAGAGGCTGCCCCTTACTGGGTTCCTCCACGAGGTCTAGGAACTCATGATGACGTCAACCACAAAGATGCAAGAGGGAGGGTAGTGTACAACTGGGTCTACCAACCATGGGATCAGCAAAATATTCTGACGTTCCGGAGATCTCTGCCCGATTTACGTAAAAACCCCACTGCCTTCTATACTGAATTAGGTACAGCCCTAGGTTCGACGATTATGACCCTGGCTGACATGGACTTGTTTTTTGGGTTATGTCTACTAGCTGATGTGTGGAAGCAAATCCGGAAAATCGACCACCTTGAGCTGTTCGGACATACCTGGTCACAACTCGATGGCATAGATAAACAACGAGAGCCTGGACAGAAGCCTTTGAAATCCATCTTAGACCTCCCTGATAAAATCGTACAGAAATTGAAAACCCTGATTCCAGAAAAGAAAGTGGACTGGTCGATAGTAACGGCCTGCCGTCAGAAACCCCAGGAGGACGTATCAGACTACTTCTCCTGGTTTGAAACGGTGTTCTCCGATTACAGCGGCCAGGACATGACCACTGCAACCGGACACCATCTGTTTGTCCAGAATTATGTTAAGGGTTTGTCACCGGAGGTCTCCCAGAAACTACAGGCCAGCGAGAGTAGTTGGGCGGCCTCCAAACCTGCGGCCATCCTTCAGATGGCCCAATATTACGAGCACCAGAAAAATGAAAACGATAGAGCAACAGAGAAAAAGAAAAAGGACTTAAAAGAGAGGGTGATGATCGCACAATTGCAAGGGGTGACTATAGGACGAGAGCAATACAAAGGAAACTATCAGACGAATGTCCCTAGGAACGCACCTCCTAAAGACCGCACCTCGACACCCCACATTGGACGTACAGACATTAGAGAGGACCAGTGCGCCTTCTGTAAAGGATTCGGCCATTGGAAATCCCAGTGCCCGGTTCTTTTGGAAATGAACAGAAACAGGGACCCCAAGGACGTAGAGGGTGGACCAAGAAATAGAGGACAGCAACGGGGGCCCACAAATGACACGACTAACGATAGATCAAACAGACCAAATACATTTGACCGACCCAGACAGAACCAGTACCAGCAATCTGACTACGACGATGCCCGCGACTTCGCATAGGACTGCCAAGGGCAAGGGAGGGATCCAGTCGAGCTCTATGTTGACCAGCAAGGCCCTTATGTCACTGCTAAGGTCCTGGGTACAAAGTCTCCATTTCTGGTAGACACTGGCGCAACACGTAGTGCGTTATCTAAACGACTGATTCCAAGGGCACCCTTGTCTGGCTCACTTGTGACATCGATAGGTTTCGATGGAACGCCCTCCACATACCCTTTGTCCACTCCGATCCTCTTCGACTTAGAAAACAATACCACAGACACGACGTTTTTGCTTTCCTCCAATACTCCTGATGCCATTATGGGACTTGACTTACTGAAACACTTCCGAGCGACCATTAGATGTTCCCAAGACGGAGTTCGAGTCTTCCTGTACGACAACCCCATTCTGCTTAGACATTGCCCTTCCCGACGCATGTTTTCTATAAATGACACTAACGCGTCCCTGCTTGACACTCTGCCTCCGTATCTGTGGGCCAAGACAGATTCGGACGTAGGGCGCATGTTGATTGACCCAGTGCACATTACTGTCCGGCCGGACGCAATACTCCCAAAACTTCCACAATATCGGATATCGCCCGAGGGCGAGAAGGCATTGGTAAAGATTATTCAGTCACTGATAGACGCAGGAGTGGTAGAGGAAGTGGTTAGCAACGTTTGTAACAGCCCTATCTTACCCATCATCAAGAAACAAGGGGAGGGAGATGAGAAAGCATACCGCTTCATCATTGACCTTCGAGAGATTAACAAGGTGGTTGTACCCCAGTACCCCGTGGTCTCAGACATCACCACTATCCTGACTTTGATTCCTTCTACTGCCACCACCTTCACTGTCATCGACCTCAAAAACGCATTTTTCTCTATCCCCATCCACCCAGACAGCCGATATCTCTTCGGCTTCACCCTAAAAGCCTGCTCATATAGGTTCTGCCGAGCACCCCAAGGCTACACAGAAAGCCCCAGCATCTACAGTCAGGCCCTCAAAAGACAGCTGGATCAGATCCAGTTACCCGATTGAGTGGTGTTAGTACAATACGTCGATGACATCCTTTTGGCGGCCGACACCACTCCACTAGCAGTCACAGCCACCATTCAACTCCTGCACTTCCTTGCGGAAAATGGCCACAAGGTCTCCAAAAAGAAGTTGCAATTCTGCCAACCCCAGGTCACTTACTTAGGCCATCTCCTGTCCAAAGACGGAAGGAAACTTACTCCCGACCGGATCCAAACCATTCTTGACACCCCTGTCCCTAAGACTCAGAAACAGGTCCGCTCCCTACTAGGCCTCACCTCCTTCTGCCAACAGTGGTTACCAAACTTCAGCCTCATTGTGAAACCGCTGCTTTCTCTGCTAGCTAAAGATGTCCCTTTCCCCCTCCCTTGGACCACTGAATGCCAATCCTCCTTCACGGAACTACGAGATGCCCTTTGTTCGGCCCCTGTCCTAGGTACCCCCGATTACACAAAGCCCTTCTCCCTCTACACTCACGAAAGGGAGGGGTGCGCTTTATCTGTCCTGACCCAGTCCATTGGCCCAAAGCAACGACCGTGCGCTTACTTCTCTGCCACTCTTGACCCCGTAGCCAGAGCCTTACCTGCCTGCCTTCGAGCTGTAGCTGCCGCTGCTATCTCTATCCGACAGAGTGAGGGGATCGTGCTCTCGAATTCCCTCACAGTATTAGTACCCCATGCAGTTGACACCCTCCTGAACCAAACCAAGACGCAACACCTGACGAGTGCACGACTGACTGGATACGAACTAAGTCTGCTCGCACCCCACATCACCCTGAAAAGATGCACCACACTGAACCCAGCAACTCTGTTACCCCTACCAGAGAATGATCCCGATGTGCCCCCTGTACACGACTGTGTGACCCTCACGGACGAACAGACTAGAAGTAGAGTTGACCTCAGAGACACAGCTTTTCCTGACCCCAACGGAGAACTGTGGGTGGACGGCTCTTGCATCAAACTCCCCGATGGCACCACTTCAGCTGCCTATGCAGTCACCACAGCCCGAACTGTAGTAGAGACAGCCCACATTACACAACGATCTGCACAGGCAGCGGAACTGATTGCCCTGACACGAGCCTGCATCCTAGCAGCAGGAACCACAGCGAACATTTACACCGACAGCCAGTATGCCTTCGGGGTGGTTCACCATTTTGGGCTCCTTTGGAAGGAAAGGGGATTCTTGACCTCACACGGCACTCCCATCCTACATGGAGATCTAATCTCCGCCTTGATCGAAGCTGTCCTTCTCCCCAAAAGACTTGCGGTCATCAAATGCCAGGCACACAAGAAAGTGACAGACATTATTGGACAGGGAAATGCACTAGCCGACCTCACTGCCCGAACGACAGCTGAAAATAGGACGACAACACGCATGTACGTGACCAGGTCACAAGCAGAGAAATGGACCGACGCTAGGGACACTATTAGAGACATTCAAATGGCTAGCACACCACGCGAATTGATTGAATGGGCATGGGTGGGATTGAAAGACGACGAAGGCTGCTGGCGGACAAAAGACACAAACAAATGGTTGCTACCTGACTCATACCTGATCCCCATACTGACTATGGCACACTCCCCTGCTCACATAGGATCAGCCCCCATGATTGAACTTGTCTCCAGAGTCTGGCACAACGATAAAATCACAGACTCCGCCAAACGTCTGGTCCAACAATGCTTGATATGCCTGCAACATAACCCCGGGAAAGGAAGTGTGGTACCCCGGGGAGGGTTTGGGGTCCCCAATCACCCGTTTGAAGTCCTGCAGATGGACTACATCCAGCTAGACAGATGCCAAGGCCTGAAATACGTACTTTGTTGTGGTATGCGCATTTAGCAAGTGGGTGGAAGCATACCCAACCCGTGACAACACTGCTATGGCCACTGCAAAAGTACTGTTAAAAGAATTCTTCCCTCGCTACGGCCTTTGTCGAATTTTATGGAGCGACAATGGCCCCCACTTCGTAGCCGAAGTCATCCAGCTCATCTTAAAAGGGCTGGGTATCAAGCAAAAGTTCCACGCAGTCTTCCATCCCCAGTCCGCTGGACTTGTCGAGCGACACAATGCCACACTAAAGCTAAAACTGGCCAAAATAGTGGCTACCACGGGACTGAAATGGCCAGACGCTCTCCCACTGGCATTGCTATCGATGCGTTCCACCCCCACCAAACACCACTTGGCACCTTATGAGGTTGTTTTCGGCCGGCCCATGAGCGTCTGGTCTGCACCAAAACCGACTTCCATTCATGACGTCCCGGACGTCCTAATGTCTGATTATTTGTATAAGTTGACTGAAACTCTGTCTGTCATTCATCAGCAGGTGCAGCAGGCCATCCCCGATGCTTCCAGGGGTCCGGGCCACGACATCCAACCGGGGGACTATGTGCTAGTCAGGAATTTTCAACGGGCGAAGAGTTTGGAACCCCGGTGGACGGGCCCCTTGCAAGTGCTGATCACCACCCGGACGGCTCTTCGAGTGGAGGGGAAACAGCACTGGCTGCACGCGCACCACTGCAAGAAGGTCTCCTCGACCCTGGCCACAACAGAAAACATCGACAACCAGGAAGAGCTCCTGAACAAGGATCGACCATCACTGAACTGCTATCCTGATACCGAGGCACTTGAACTTGCAAAATTCTCTGATCCCACTGTGCCATCCAGAGAAGGGTATTCCCTGCGTCGAAAGGAGGGAGCTTCGGCTAAGTAGACCACGGACTAAGTTAAATCTCAGAACGGTGACCTAAACACCACCAAGGGTTACCCGGAGAGAAGCTAAACGAAGTCTGTGGTTCTGCCCGCTACCGAGCACCTTGAAGATGATGGAAGCGCCAGATAAGAAGATGATGGAAGCGCCAAATAAGAAGATGATGGAAACAGCTGGAAATACCCACTACAGGAACCCAAAGACTGACAATATGCACAAATCAAAGACAATCGCCTTCTTCATTGTTTTCCTCTTTTGCCTCTTCCTCATGACTTCCTTCTGGATCTTGGAGGAAAGCACACCTGCTCATCAGATATTGCTAACCACTGCGCAGCCTACTACCATGAAGGAACATTATTTGATCTCGCTCTCTCCTCAACTCAGAGAAAGGCGAAAGGAGTTCTGGAACAACTCCTTTGTGCAGCTACTGCACCAGCACAATCTCGCCACCAATGCCACCAACTGCTGGATCTGTGGGTTGCTACCCCACGCCACTGGACATTCGATACCTTTCATCCCTTCACCCTTCTCAATTCACGGCTCCTGCCTTGCTTGGCTGATCCTCTTGCAAGAGAGCTATAAGGACAATGCCACCTCCAGCAAAACCATGACGCATTTCTTTCATGAGGTCTGGCGAAACAAAACAAAGACACATTTCTGCCCGCAGACCTCCAACGACTCTATCCACATGGAAATCCCTGCTAAAGAACGAATTGAAATGCAGGTGTTCAACAATCCAACCAGACCCACCTTCTCCTACCTACGGAAACGAACGGCTGCCACTCTGACTGTGGCTCTATCTGTCATCAACGTCACAGGCCACATGTGCATAGAAGGGCTTGGGACACAGCTGGTAGGCCGCAGTGCTTGCCGTTTCACCAGAACTTTGGACTCTACCGATCCACCTTCCTTTGTATCCTCTCCAAATATGTACTTCGTTTGCGGCACAAAGGCTTACACCTGGCTCCCCAAAGGCTGGGGAGGCACTTGTTTCATCTCCTTCATCCTTCCTCCGACCTATGTGGCCCCAGCAAATCACCATAGACAAAAGCGAGCCAAGGACATTGAACAAGCCGACTCAACAGGAGCACAGTTCCTCGATGCTATGAAGGGACTTGTTCCACTCTGGGGCCCGATGGCAAACAGCCGTGCCATCCGACATCTGACTCAGGCAGTGGAGACAACAATGAACATCACAGCTGGTATCCTTGCTAACAACACAGCCGAGCTTCAAGCGGTCCGCCTGGTGGCTCTCCAGAACCGCCTTGTTCTAGATGTGGTTCTTGCGGACCGTGGTGGAGCATGCCGCATTATTGGGTCCAGTTGCTGTACATATATACCGGACAACTCACCCTCAGTGTACAAGGCCATCGAACACCTCCACAGACTGTCTTCCGAAGTCCACCAGGAGCAGGAAGAATGGTCGCTTGGTGGATGGTTCTGGAGTACTGTTAAGAACTGGGGCTGGAGACTGTTTACCATTATCCTGATTCCTGTAGTTGTAATATGTGGATTATGCTTAGGAATTCAATGCCTGCCGCCTAAGCATGGGCAAATTTTGCGAATCTCGCGTTCGCGAATTTTGCGGATTTGCGAACTCGCAATCCGCAAAATCCGCGAATTCTCGCGAATTTGCGGATTTTTTTTTTTGTGTTTGCGCTGGTTTCTGCCAGTTCGCGAGGGTTTTGTACAATTTCGCAAATTGCGAACTTACCTGTCGGGTCGCAAGTTTCGCGAACTTGTTGTTTCTACGTGTCCAGACTGTTTGGGACACTCTTCTTCATCACTGCCACTCTCTGTCACCACTGCCACTCTCTGACTACTCATGCCACCCTCTGGCCCACCCATGCCACCCTCTGTTTCATCACAGCACCCTCTGGTTGTCCAGTCAGTGTACATTATTGTGGCAACGCAAGCACACCTTCCCTGCCTCAAGTGACCTGAATTAATTTGGGGCTGATTAATGTGTCACAGAATATTTTTTTAGCTGGCACCTGCTTCCTTAGTGCTTCCTGATTAGTGATCTTTTGCACTTGCTAAGTGCTTTCATTGTTGCAAAATTAGTTACAACACCTGCCCTGCCCCAACTGACAATAATGAATTAGGGGCTGATTAATGGATTTGAACTTCCAGCCTGGCTTCTGCTTGTCTCCCTTAGATGTAATTCAGGACCTTTGTGGCATATGTGTAACTATTCTGAGGTTCAGAGCAGGGTCACATAATAGTTTCAACTGGCAACTGAACTCTGGAGGGGCCCCTCAGGAAGCACTACAGGAAATGGCTACTAATGATGAGCCTGAACTTTTGAACCTGGTAAGTAGTTTCAGTTTTGCTAAGATCGTATTTCTGCAATTTTGCACTTATTCGCGGGGCGCGCACTCACGCGAACAGTGCGAACAGTGCGAGCAAAATCCGCTGCTCGCGGATTTGCGGATTTTGCGGGAGATTCGCAAATCTCGCGGATTGCGAATTTACCGAAAATCCACAAAATCCGCGAGCGAAACGGATTTTCCGCCCATGCTTACTGCCGCCTCTGTGTTCATTATGTACGAGTTGTATTTGCCCTAAGACTGTGAACTTTGGAAATGAACGCATGGGAGCATTATATGATGCCGAGGTTAGGAATTTAATGAAGATCGACATTGAGTAGACAAGCTGGCTAGATATGTTGAAAAGGGAGGACTGTTAAAACTTAGGCTGCAGCGTCAACATTATCGGCGCCATCTTGCCCCTTTTCGAGCCCATTCGTGCGCGTAATCGGCAGCCATTTTGAGTACCATGGCCTCTCTGCCCATCGCTGATAGCCAGCGCGTCTCTCTCTCTCTCTCTCTCTCTCTCCTGACCTCGCAAGCATCCCCCGCACGCTGACAGCCCCCGCTCTCACATGCCTTGGGTCATAAACCCCTCTTCAGCACAGTTCTGCCTCGGAACCCCATCCTGTTCCCAGCGCGACACCTCCCTTCATTCCTTTCATGGTCCCGAGTCCTTTGATAAAACCCCCCTTTCCTGTGTGCCCGTTTGTCTTACTCGTTCCCCGGCCGCCACCTGGCCCTGCGGATACTGTTTATTGCCCCCCTGTACAGTAGGAAGCTTCCCCCATCAAAGGATCCACGAGTTGATCAAAGCCCCCACCCTATGAGATCAGATCAATCTCATACATTCCGTGAATCGGCGGAATGTCCAGCTGCGCGATAATCATCACCTGTTGTGACCGGGGTGGGGACTCCAACTGTAAATGTGTGTGGGAACGGGCCTAAAGCGGGGATTCTGAGGATGTCTTTCCGTACATCAAAGTATTGACAGAGATGTGTTACACACAATAAAGCAATAAACTTGTGTATAAGAGGCCAGGCCTCAGAGATGCGGTTAGAGCACCTCGAGAAGATACCCTGTTGTCTGATTTGATGTGTTCTGCTCCGTCGGAATAAAACTTCTGTTTCCTGCCTTCCAGTCTCCAGCGCCTGCCTCTTTGTTTGGTAACTTGAGTGGGTATAGAGGCGGTTAACGCCGGGCAACTCAGAAAAAGGTCACCGGCCCTACCTTTTTCCACAGACCTACAGATTATCCGAAAAACGGCAAGCCTAAGAATAAAGACACATCTTTTTTTAAGAAGGAAAGAAGTAAAAACCTGTCTATTCTTGAGATAAACATATAGGACAAAGTAGATTTTCCTACAAAATTATGATGGAAAATCTAAATTAACAGAGACAAGTATTATGCCTTCTCTTATCTTGATTTATTAATAGCAACAGTCAAGGCAACATGCCAAAACTACAAGACCCATGAGGCCATAGGAAGACAGACCAATGGGAAACAATAGAACAAAGAAAACAACAATCACCATGCAGTAAATACTATAACCGGCCCCTTGACTGCAAATAGCTCCTCTTTTCTGTATGCGAGCAGTCAATGATGGTCCATAAATAATGGAAAAATTGATAAAATATGAAAACAAGCCAATGAAAACTTAAACAGATCCTGGCTGAGGTCCCTGCAACCAAGGGTAAACGAAGAAACCAGAACCTCCTGGTAAAATAGTCCTAAGAAATTAGAAGCGATCTTCTTGGAAGATGAAAGAGCAGCACCTCTTCAAATTTTGTTAGGATGATGCAGGCAAAGCTGGAGGGAAAAAAACATCTGATTAAACAGAGTTGAGAAGGGATAATACTTGCCTCTGTGCCTTTAAGAAAATTAAGACTTTCCTTCATCATTTATTAGGAAAATCTACATTTTATTGCAAGACCAGAGGCTCTTATTATGCTACAAGCAAGTGTGGGAACTGAAACAGGATTATGAGGTTTCCTAACGTAAAAAAGCAGGTTAAATTTGTTTTAGTACACCTGTGGACTGAGAAGAACACACATTTGGGGGTAAATTGGCGATAGGTAATATCCAGTGCTTTGACATCAGAAATACACTTAAGAGGAATAAGGCATACATCATAGTACATTTCACAGAAAACATTTTAAAAGAAAGGCCAGAATATTCAGGCCAATCAATGAAAAACTTCAAAACAACAGAAACATCACAGAGTTTTCTGTATTTAGGAACAGGTGGTTTAGAAATTGTACTCCCTTTAACAGACGACAAATGAGCGGATGCTCTCCTACCGGTTTACCATTAATGTAAGGAAGAGACATGAAGATGGCTGATCTGTAAAAGTTAATGGTACGGTAAGACTTACCTGTAGACGCTTCAGAAGCTAAAAAATTCACAATATAGACTATGTCTGTTAAAAATGGATTAACAGATTTTCCCAAACACTAACTCACTCAAAGACACCAGGCTGATTTGTAGGCTTTAGAAGTACATGGGCCCCAAGAGTTTTTGATATAGGCTGTAGCTTCTGACGAAATGACAGAGTAAGAATGGGAGATCCTGCAATTTTCCAAGCTGAAAGAACAAGTAGGTTGTCTGGCACCATACTGTGAGGATGACCCAGAAGACTCAGCAAGAGATTGGAAAAGGAAGGAAGAAGGACAGGAAAATCTATGGCCACTCCAAAAGAGGGTGAAACTATACTTGGGATTGCCAAAAGGGGGCTACTAGAACTCCAGTGTCCTTTTGACGTCGGATTTGAGCTAGGTTTATTATTATAAAAGGGGGAAACGCATAACTAAGGGAAGGTGTCCAGTCTTGTAAAAAGGCATCTGTCACTAAGGCCAGGGGGTCTAGACAGCCAACTGAAAAAAACATGGAAGTTTGCAATTGAGTCTTGAGGTGAATAAGTCGATCTGAAAAGGATCCCATTTGCGAGAAAGAGCATTGAAGGCTGAGGTGTGAAGTGTCCAATCGCTGGAGTCGTGAAGTTAACAAAAGTGCCAATAGCCACTGAATTGAGATCTCAGGGAAGATATTTTGCACGAACCAAGATGTTGTTGAGAATACAGAAATCCCAAAAACTTTTCGCCATCTCTGCGAGAGGCTTTGATCTGGTGCCCCCCAAACAAATGATATACCAGACCGCAGAAATGTTGTCCATGTGGAGAAGAATAGAGCATAGTACCCCGTTTTTTGCAAGGCTTCTGATCGGAAAAGAGCCTGCAAGCATCTCTAAACAATTTATATGCAGTCTCGACTCCTCGAACAACCATGAGCCTCCAGTTGAGATTGGTCCGCAGCGGGAGCCCCAACCCGTTCGGCTTGCATCTGATTCTAATGCTAGATCGGGGGCTAAAGCAAAGATGGTCCTGTCGTTCCACACATCTAAATGGTCTATCCATCACTGAAGTTCTAACTGGGATTCTTGATCTAGAGAAATGATGTTTGAGTAAGCGAGACTCTTTCGCAAATGCTAAACTTTTTAAATGCTGGAGTGCGCGATAATGAAGGGGTCCTGGAAAAATCTCTTGAATTGAAGAAGAAAGAAGACCTACAACCCGAGCTAATGAAAAGGATTGACAATATCTTGCCTTTTATCGCCTTGACTTTTGATGAAGAAAGATGGACAGTGGCATTTGACGAATCTACTAGAAACCCCAAGAATTCCATTTGTCTTGTTGGGATTAAGACTGACTTCTCTAAGTTGAGGAGAAAATCCAGATCTCTAAGGAGAGAGCAGGTTGTGTGCAGATGAGAACAAAGAGAGTGGAGAGTTTGAGACATTAATAGAATGTCGTCCAGATAAATGATCAGATGAATTCCCTGGGATCTGAGATAAGTGATGACAGGTTTCATCATCTTGGTGAAACACCAAGGAGCCGATTAAAGGCCAAAAGAGAGCGAAGAAAAGTAATAGGCCTGACCTTGCCACAGGAATTGAAGGAATTTTCTGCAACTGTGATGAATAGGAATAGTAAGATAAGCATCCTGATTCCTGAAGATCCAACCTGACCATCCAATCGTGTTGAATTAATGAATCTCAAAGGTAATGAATCGTCTCCATTTTGAAGTGGGGATACAGCACAAAGTGATTGAAAATTTTCAGGTTGATGACAGGGCTCATCTTCTTGTTTTTCTATTTTCCTAGAAAAATGGAACTAAAAAAACCTGAGGAATCTGGGATACATGGTTGAATTGCCTGCTTTTGTAGGAGAGTGAATCTCTTGATTTATCATGCATGGCATTTCTGCAGAGAAACGAGGAAAAGGAGGAAGTTCAGACTGGGAAGGTTCTGCAGAATGCTCTATAACATAACTCTGAACTGAAGATAAAACTAAATGATCTGAAGAAATCATCTGCCATTGAGCAAGAAAAAGAGTGAGACGTCCTCCTACAGGAGGATGGCTGGAAAAAAGGCTTACCTTGATGAGTGGATCCTCTGGTGAACCTTTGTACCGACCTCTGAAACCTCTAGTTCATTGCAGATAGAATTGAGGTTTGTATTCTTGGGAACTGTAGGCAAAGTTGCTGGAGAAGGAGTCTCTATGTCCTTGGAAACGTTAGTTACGGCCGGAAAATCGGCTCCTGCCTCTACCGGCCCTTTCAAAAACTTGCGAGGCAAAAAGTTTTTCACGGATTGTTGAGCCCTCTCAATGGTTGTGAATGTAGTAACATATTTGGAAAGTACTTTGCTGAAAGAATCTCCGAATAACATGCCTTGAGCCTTAGCTCCTGGGTCTAAAGAGGTGAGATTCGCCAGCCTGGGATAAACTTCATTAGCAGACCCTTTCTCCGCTCATGAATAATGGCAGAATTAGCATTGCCCAAAATGCAGAAAGCTCTCTGAATCCATAGTATAAAAATCATGGGGATCCACTGCATTATTTTCTAGTTTAGCGGATTCTGCCAGATCAAAGATGTGAACCAATGGACTCACCAGATCAAGTGATTTGTCTTGGCAAGTAGACCAAGCCTTGTCGACACCCTTAGAGAACAAAGTTAATAGGGTCGGATGAATAGCAGGAGTAGACGTAACATTAAAGGACAGAGAGGGTCTAGGACATTCCGATTTTAGTTTGGCCCTGGATTGCTTGTACAAAGGTAAATTCAGTCTGGAAATAATGTATTCGCCAACGTGCTCAATAGGAAACCATTCTGTGGAATTTGGATGATGAATAAGACCAGGGTTACAAATTGGGAGGTTCTGAGGATCCAAAATAGTTTGTGCCTCGAAGGGATCTAAGGACGAAACTTTATGTTGTTTTGACAGAAGGGGTAGAGGAATCAGAGGCACCCTTATTATACCAATCCTCGTCAGTATCTTGACCACCTAAGTAGTCATCAGTGTCCATAATTTGATATATAAAGATTTTTGAAGACTTCGCCTGAATGTTTTTTGATTTATCTTTGCACTTAGAAGGTGTCTTGAAATTCCCCTCCTGATTAGGAGGCCTGAAAGGAACTGCGTCTCTATCCATATGTGAGGAAACCTCACCAGTCACAAGTGAAGATTTTGGGGAGAGAGAAATAGATTGCGTCTTCTTTGATATTGTAGAAAGCTCAGAGTTTGCTTTTCTTTTTCTGCTATCCCCGCAGAATGGGCCATCAGAGTTTTCAAAATAATGTTTGCGACAGAATTTTCAATTTTTTTGGATATCTTAGTCATAGAAGCTGCCGCCACTTTTTCCACAGAAGAATTAATAAAATAATTGAAGGCACTTTTAAATTGGACCTCATCCTCCTCATCAACTCTGGAAAGTGGATAGCGATCCAATTCCATTCCAAATAAAATAAACCAAGCAGAACCACCAGGCAATAACAGGTTAAATTTCAAGGGGGTGGCAACCTCAAAATACTTCTGCCCTGAGGAGGCCCGCAACGGGCGAAACGCTTTGGCTGTTTCTTGGCTGTTTCGTTGGTCATCCTACATTGAGAATATTGGCTGTTTACTTTTATCATCGTGTCAAGAAGACTTATTAAAACAGGACTTTTTTCACATCAATGAAGGACATGCGTTGCGTTTTGTTGCATTGATGCATTCTGTTCACCATTCTCATTGTTGCCTCTCCATTTGCTTGTTTTGTATCATCCAGGTGGATGTCTGTACTTGCCCGGTCCTCTCTCTACCATAGCTCTCTCCACCCTAAACCTAACTGTTTGAGAAGTCCTAATTGTTGAATACAGCAAGTGGTTTTGTAAATGCTCTACAAGCACCATAACTCATGATTGGACCTGCAGAGAAAAATTGTAACAGTCAGCCAACATAATCCAAGCTCACCCTATTGCTCACTAATTCTTCCTCCATCACCTCGCCAAGCATTGGGACCCCAGAGACAATATAAGGGACTGCTCTAAGCCCTCACGCAGAACACCAAAACATTCTGATCCACCATCCCATGAAAAACATGGCCCTTTGACACTATCCTCCTTAGTATAGATTGCAACCCATCTAATAAAAGCACTTCTGCTGCCCACAATGGGGCATGAAGTGCTAGCTACATAAACACAATTACAGTACACTACAACATAATACAATGCAATAATATGTACAATTCAGTCACATCTGAAAATAGACATCCTAGGTTATTAAATGACTGCAAAATGGCTAACGAATGTGGCACGGTCATGGGAAGCAAGGCAAATGATAGGGTGAACAGGGAGAGGTACAGCAAACAGATGGATGTGTATGTTTAATGCTCTTCATATTATGGAGAGGCCTGAAATGGAGTATTGTTCCCAGTTTTAGAGACCTTAATAGGATCTACATCATGCAATGTATTAGACAATACATCTAAATTATTACCAGTTGTTGCCACATCTGGCATGTAGGTCAACAAAAAGGTGTACAGAGTTCCCCACAAAAGGTGGACTTAAGTAGCTAAAGCAATCCTCTCTCTCTGTGAGCGAGTATGACAGGGAATATGGTGATCCCTGGACGGAATTAAGGATGCCTCACACAATGCAAAGGTTGGACGACTGTTGCCATCCCACCCGATGATCGTACCGTGTCATCATTGGCTTCCTGCTCCTACGGCAGGCTGGCGGTGCAATGCTGTTGGGTAGCCAAGGCGCTACACTTTGGTGGAGTTCTTTTATTCCTTAGCCAATGGGTGCATGTGTGTGAGGGGCCAGACAGGAAAAGGACAAAAGTAAGTGTAGTAGTGAGCGTGAGTGAGGTTAAAAGAGGTCAGTAAAGTCCATTTAGAAAACTTTAATAACATGGCTCACTGCCTTATTAAAATTAGTGTAAATGAGGGGTACTGAGGCGCAACAGTTAGGATGATATGGCCTCATTCAACCCTCAATTGTGGTGTGGTCGACATGTTTCATGCCTCTCAGGCAATTCATCAGGACCTAAATGCTCATAAACTTGTTACGACTCCCCCAATATTGAGAGAATCGAATATACGACCTGAAACGTGTCGTGAGAACAAATCCTACGTAGAGTCCCACCCTAAAAGGAACAAAGGAGAGATGGGAACAGTCAATAATATGTCTGTGAGGTATCTACGTATACATGTAATTATAACATGCAAGCAGAGTTATGGTTAAGGTATTCATAACCCCTGTGAGGTGGTAATGCTCGTGAAGAGGAGGATTGCATATGAAGTGAGGGGGGAGGAGGGGGGGCAAACTCATACTGCAAGTGCCACATGCCGTTAAATGTAGAGAATGCCTCATCTTTTTACACATATGGAACGCTACACCACGCTAAATTACACGTGTGTGTCATGCAGTTGATCACACATCTGGCATAACATGTCCAACTCTGGATGCACCAAGTGTCCTCTTAAGGATTTTTGGGACCCTGGTACCACATATGGTGGCTCACTTGTTCAGTACAATTTTGAGAGTATTACTATCTATAAAAATGTTTCAGTAATTCAAGCATCACAAGACCAAATAATACTGAACTTTAGTTAAACGTTCAGAAATTGGGCACACAAAATCATCTGAATGGTCAAGCTGCCCAGTGCCAGCTAGAAGAAGGCATAAACAATCAGTCATATAGCAAATTATTTTTGTGCTTGGATCTAGGTATTTTTTGGCTTGCTAACAATAATAATTGTTGTTGCCTTCTATGTGTAACCAGCCTGTTCCTCTCATTGTAGGAAGGACACAGTAATGGTATCTTGGTGGCTGTAACATGGACATGATATTAATATGAGAAAACAGCACACAGCAATTTTAGCTTTGATTGCCAGAAAACCATAATCACATATAAATTGCCCATCACTTCTGGCACTCTAGCAGCAACGGTGGAAATTAAAGCACGCTATTAGATTTTAGTCCTCCGATTAGGTGAAATCTGATGATTTACTCCTTCTTTCTCCTTCTTTCTCTTCCCCTGCTTTGTCCCTCCTCTCCTCTTGTTGTATCGGGGTCCCTACGGAAGGTGGGTGCCCCACTTTGCCTATGCTCTAAACTGTTTCTGGGTGCATTTTTGGAAACTGCATCTGGATCATGTTTTATTTAGGGGTGGGGGGCATATGAAGTATTGTCTAGTTCTGGAGGCTACATCTGAAATATTGTTTCCCACTGAACAGGCAATATCAGAAGCATTGCGTCCATTCGTGGAGGACATGTCTGGAGTGTTGGATTGAGAGGAATAGGCCACACCCAAAGCATTATGTGTACATCTGGGGATCACTTTCAGTTTACTATATGCAGCTCTGGAAACATTATCCAGACTATTGTTTTAAGTTCGGAAGTTCACTCCCCTGAAAAGGAAGTTAGTTTTAGAGGCCATCCAGGGCCCAATTACCAACAAGACTAATTGATTAAATCCTTAAAGACTATTCATAAACGGCTTTTTGTAGTATGTTTTGTTGAACAGTAGCATGTCAAGGTGCAGACTGAAGAGGTTCATAGCGAATCCTACCCCCGCTGTAACTGCGAAAATGGGGGGCGCGGCGCCCTTGCTTCTCTCTGAGCAATTGACTGACCTGGTCATGATCTCACTTAAAGAGTACTATAAAATGCTATTCACAAACCTAATTCAGAGTTTACGCCTCTTCTATCTTTTCCTGTGCAGGTATCTCAGTCCCGACTGCACACGTACGTATACGTTTTAGTAGTAAATGTGGAAGGGACAGAGGGTAGTGGCTGGAACCTGGGGAATACCTATGGCTGAAGAGTAGGGGATTAGGGAAGATAAGGAGGGGTTTATGGAGGGTTAGGGAGAGGTTTAGGGAGTGACATGCTCCCACTCACAAAAAAGTAAACCCATTGTTATGAACAAACTGCCGTTATAAAATTACTACAGCCAAGTAAAGTCCAGCCCCACACATAGCCAACCACTGGTACTGCAACACCCTCACATAGAACTCAATGGAGGTAGGGACTTAATATAAAACCTCTTCGGAAATCATTTTAAATGAATTATTTAAAATAGTTAAAATATAAATAAATATATTTTAATGTAAAAAAATATGTTCAATAAAGCATATCATTATTTAATTATAAAATATCAACCTTGCTTGAATTTCAAAATTAATTAAAGATTATATTTTAATAACATAATGAAATAACTTTTAATTCATTCAGTACACCACTTTTAATAATTATTGATGCATAATAGAATTGTTGTTAACTTTAGGTGGGAATTTATATTTGAATTTAAACTGTATTCATTTTGTTTTACTAAAATGTATTAAATATGAATTAATTAAAGATATATTTTCTTAATTGTTTCAAGTTAAATAAACATTTTTACTTTTCCCTATACTTTAACACAAGGAGACTCCCCAGTTGGGGCGGAGAAGTATAGTGAAAACTCAAATGCTTATTAATCTTTGAAAACAGTAAAATTATTTTATATTAACTTTTATTGTAAATCATTGTTATTTCTTTATTTTAAATGTAGTACCATAGACCCAATCCTTCACTCTAATAACTTAATTTTTAATGAAATCTTTGTTTAATTTAAGCATATTAAACTGAATGAAAATTATTTTTTGAAGTTTAATTTAAAAAAGCAATTCCTTTCTAAAGTACATTTTTTTTAATTATACATTAGCAATTAAAATTGATGTATATAATTAATTAAAAGTGATTTAATTATATTCTATTGACATTTAATTTTACACTAATCTTTAATTTTAAAAAACATGTGTTAATATATTTTATAATAAAATCATGGTTTTTATTTTTATATATTTTTTTACAATAAATTATATTCATTTAGCTCTTTAACTATAACTATTTTTTAATAATTTAATTATTTTAAGTCCCTATTTTTATTATTTTCAAGGGGAGTGTGTTGTAGTATCAGTGGTTAGCCATGTGTGGTGATGGACTTGGTACTGTTTCTGGCAGTAGTAACTTACAATCATAAGTTTGGATCCACCCCATTTTTCCGGGCTGGAGACGTGTAAGTCTACACTTTTGAGTAACTTTACACTCAGTTTTTGTGAACATCCAAAAGTAGTACATTTACTCAAAAGTATAAAGTTGTATGCTTAATTAACGCTAGGGGTGGGCGGAACATGTGGAGTTTCACTCTGTGGAATTCCATAGAGTTACATAAAAACTTTGCAAGATTCCACAGAGTTCTGTCAACGGGCAGAAAATATACACATCCTACTGCAATGTACAGCTGGTAGCACGAGCAGCGCTGAATAATCAGTGCGAGTAGCACCATGCGGTGTGAAAGAGCGTGCAGCCATTCGAGTTCATTTTGCTTCAGCTAAGTAGAAAAACTCATGCTGAGGCAAATTTACTTAAGAAGCAGCCCTCTGACCATTACCGGCCGCTGTCGAAAATCGTGCTAGGGGCCACAAAATGTCACTTCTACAAGAATAACAAAGAGTCGCCAAATTCCGCAAATTGCACGACTGGAATGTAACATTCCGGCCACCCCAAATGTACTCACAGGTGTAACTTACCTTTGTGTATAGCTCAGTTTGGTCTATGAGAAAAGACCTAAGACCCCAAATATGTGTACCATGGGGGGGAGAGAGGTTAGGTTGCGAATGTTAAACTAGATAATGTAACATCTAGCATCCCATATGGATTTTGGAAATGACTGACTAAGTGGTTCATAGACCAGAGAAGGCCTTTTTTTGAGTTTCCATTGGTGCCTAGCAGTACTTGTTTCCGTGCCCCTCTGCTGCACCACAAAACCCTAAAATGGATGGAAACATGCAGGTTCCTGCTCTCCTGAAGTTTAGCTGTTCCACACTGAACCAAATGGGATGCTCATTAAGTGTTTCATATGTAAATGATGTAAATGATTTGTATGAAAAGAGTCAAAGAGGAGAGCTTGTTTTTTAAGATTCTGCGTAAGATCTTGCCTTTCATTCCTCAGGACCTCAGGAAAACGGTAATAGGCGCTTTAATCAATTGACTACTGCAACGCTTTATTTTTGGGCATCGACAGGTATCAGACTGCCAAACTGCAGTCATTGCAGAATGCCGCAGCTCGAGTGCTACTTAACATCCCTTAGTATCACTCCATCTCCGCTAGCTTAGGAAGCTCCACTGGCTCCCGATCCAACAACGGGTTGAATTTAAAGCTCTTTGTTTGGTACATAAGGCGTTGTATGGTGGGGGAGCCACGGATATGCCGTAACTATTTCTCTGGTATTCCCCGTGACGGAATCTTAGATCAGCCAATACAGGGGTACTTCAGGTTCCCAAAATCCAAAAAGTCAGATGGAGAGGGAAAAGCCTTTCCCACCGGGCAGCCAAACTTTGGAACAGGCTGCCAATTACTATTAGGCTACAGTCTAACAGGCTTCACTTTAGGAAAATGGTCAAGACCTGGCTATTCCCCTCCCCCCCAAATAAACCCCGGTATGGAGCCTGGTTACTTACGACATGTCACCCCTAGCGCCAAGACGCCTAGACATTTGTGCGCTCTACAAATATGCTACTTACTTGCTTACTTTACTTACTTATCCAGTATGTTAGTAGCTCTAGGTGTTGTGATCACAGTTTCTTGTGAAGTGATTGGCATTTAACCATAAACTTGTAACGAGGGCCTTTCTAGTCAGCTAGCAAAGAGTAACACATTTGTCCTGATTTTCTTAAGTTTCTATGGGAAAGCCCTGCTCCTGTCGCACCTTTAGTGCCGCTCCACATGTGGGTCACAGAAGAGGTCCCCAGGCCAACCAAGCCCAGCTATTCACAAGATGCAAGAGGAATATGAGTGAGAAAATCCTTTCATGCTGCACAAAGCTTTCTCATGTTTCAGAATGGTGGGAACAGGTGTGAACCTGGACTTCCCCGGGCATGTGCTGAGCCAAGGAGTTGGGTGCTTTATGAGAAACTAGATACTCAAAGGTATTGCTGCCTTTTGGAATCTGGCTCGGTGGGCTAATGCACCTGCTAAAGAAACATGTATATAATCTGTAAATCATGAATTAGAATCATATCTGAAACTACTAAACCTTGTATCATGGTGTCTGCACTATGAGAAGGCATTGTCCAAGTCCACTGGTCTGGCTTACAACTGAAAGTGCCTGTATGCTTTCATCCATGCAGTCACTCATCCGCACTCACATGAAAGTATCACACACTCAAGCATTTATTAGTCCATTACTCCATTCGCTGTCTCATTCTGTCATTCATCCACTCGTCTATCCACAATACGAAACACAAACAAAGCACTCTCAGTTATCAGTCAGGTCATTTGGCTTTGCTGCTGATTGGTGGGGATCGGGGTGACAGGTCTATTTATAGTATTTCACTTGCACAAAGATTGGAGGACGGGCATGAATGACCCAGGCTTCCATTTATTTACTTTTGAGATCCCTTGTTGGGTGACTGGTGGCAGGCCACTTCCACCCACCAACCCTCTTGTCCCTGGCGTGGATCGCTGTCCACACTGCATGTACACAATCTGTTGCATCTACTGGAATCACCAACCACCAGTGAACAGTGAAGCGCCTTGAGACCCTTCCGGGTGAGTAGCGCGCTATACAAATGCTGTGATTGATTGATTGATTGATTGATTGATTGATTGACAGTCTCAGATGCCCTTACCAGGAGACAGACACTCTCTGCTCTGGCACTCTGGGTCACACAAACTGCACCACAGCTGCATTTCCTCCGTTGTCAGAGCAGAAACCCCAGGGCAACTCTAGCACCCATGTGTGCCCACACATACTGAACATCTGCAGTAAAGTGCCCTTCACACACAATGTGCACATGCAGTAGTGAACTTGGAGGAAGCAGCTGATTTACCACCAGACGGTGTCACTTCACTGGGCTTGTACCAAACTTGGCATCCTCACACATGCACTGAAGAGAGCCATGCTTGTACATCAAATAATCATCAAAGATGCTACCCACCGCTGTGATTTGCCACTGGGGTGGAGGGGCGGTGACTCCGGAGGAAGCCTATTAGCAGCTAAAATAATAAATTATGTGATCACCCCAAAGCGGGTTGGCCGTTTGTGTACTTCCACATGCATCACCCATCAGCCCATTCCACAAGTCAACATTTCATTACATTCGGATGGGGCAGCCATCTTTGGAGTAGGGAATCTGCAATGCATCTTCCTGCTTCTATTGGTTCTCTGTTACTGTTTTTTCAGTGGAGATTGGCACTGCTGCAGTTGGAGCTTTTGATGCCACAGCAGGGTTTGCTAGGGGCGGTGGACTGGAACTGGTTCTTCTGAGATTGTGTGCTGTAATAATGGACCTCAATAACGGATCATCTGGGAAGTGTGCTAGAGCCGCCTTACTATTGGACTCAAACTGTTGGTGGCACAGCAGTGTGAGGCCACAATATGACAATGTGCTTGGCGGGGCTGCTGCGGCCCAGCCTAGCATATTGTGAGTTTCCTCACTGCCAACTGTCTCATGGAGGTAAGCCCGCCATGAACCTGCTGGCGGTGAGGAAGCTTAGGGGGTCCTAGAGGGGCCCCTGGTGCCTCACTGCACAGGGGTGCATGCAGGGGGAGTATATGGTGTTCCCCCTGTTTACATGCACCCTCACTTCCAGCAGGGCATGGATTTTACAGTCCAGGTCGTGCAGGAACGCATTGTGGCTGACCCACGGTGTTGCCTTTCTAAGGCCCTTGCTATGAGCCTTTGGAAGACAGCACTGTTGGCCAGCCCCCGCAAGACCACCCAGGCCCAGAGTATATCCCTCTAGCACCAGATCCTCAGAGTAGAGAAGCAGAGCATTCAGCGCTTATGCAGGGAGGTGGTATGGGCAAGAAACTCAGAACTCCTTAAAGGGCACAATGACATTTAGTACAACAGGTGCTATTACTTTAAAAAGGAAAAGTACTTTCGTTCATACACAACTAAATGCTTAATATAAAATAACACATTTTCACATTGAAAACCCGACATCTGTAGCCTTTTCTGAAGTGAACCCCTTCGCAGTTGCAACCCTGCCATTTGCTAAATCACAGGGTTTGCAACTTCGAAAGAGCTTTTCTTAATGTACAAAAACTCAATTTCAAGTCAGAAAATTATTAAGGACCTTTGCAAACATTTCAGAATCACAAGTGGGAGGGGGCTATGAAAAAGGCGCCCCCCTTCTATTTAGATTTGAAAAGATGGTATAAGTTCTTGCAACTACATTGCAAACCATTGATAAATTACCCGCCCCAAAGTTGCAGCATTAATTGATTTGCAGAGGGTACTGTATCACCGTGGACACCTTCCCCTTTGTGAATCACGTCAGAGCCCATAGGGAAGAATTATGAGAGGTCCAGGGGACCACTGCCTGCTCCCCTGACGTCTTCACAAAGGGGAAACATATTTGTAAACAAATACAACCTGTACCTTTAATGGACATGCACTGCTTTTAAATAAAAACATGTTTTCCTTTCGGAAAGCAAATACAGGGACTAGGGTTTGGTGTCCCTTGCAGGTTTCCATCTCTACCTTGGCAGCCATTCACAGAGTGTCGCAAAAAGTGTCTTGCCTAATTAACATTCATTAGGAAGGTTGTTATGCAACCCCTTGCAAATAGACATTTTGCAATGCAAACTATTAGCATATATGGCGCATCACAACATTTATTCCCATTCACAAACCAGTTATTTAGGGAATTGAACATTACTGGTGTGTGAAAGGGATACTTCACGTCCTAAAGTTTGTGTAATTTCGGTAAGAAGGTCCCTCAGTGTTAATCAACTGTAAAGCCTCTTTGTATTGTGTCTGCCACGAAGTTCACAATGTAAAACCAATTCCTTTTGTATTTGTCAGAGTTTACAATATTTTCCTGTTATATTTATCAATGAGACCTCAGGTATTCCTAATGTGAAACCTTTTCTTAAAGGTACATCTTGTAATCAGGGCCTAGGAAGCATAAAAAGCAGACTTGGGAAGCTTTAACACAGTTAATATCACACAATCGCTTGTCATCCTCAGTATGGTGAAAACATGTCATCAGCTTCTGCTGGAGGAGCTCTGTGAATCCCTGTGAACTCCATTCACACTCACCCTGCTCTGAGCACAGTTAGGGGGCTCAAGGTACACAGCATTGCTGGTTGTGCATGGCGCCTCCACTTCTCTAATGTAAGCTAAAGTGGAGGAGATGGACTGAAACCAGGGGCGGGCACTCTTGGGACCTCTGACCCATCAAATGTCACTGAGTTCTCCACTCTCCTACTCACTGGAGTGTTCTTAAGACAAGCTCTGGAGGTTTTAAAGTTTATTTTAGCAAGAGCTGGAATCAGCACAGTCACAAAGCAGGCACCACCTGGCACATTGGTGTTCCAGAGATGACAGCCCTCAGCTTCTGGCATTTTTAAAGCAGGTATCCCTCCTGGTATCCTTTAGGGACTAGGCCGCAGCTCCTGATGCCCCCTGGCTTCTAAGGCCACCCCTCGCCACCTAGCATCCCTTAATGGACAGACTCATGTTCTAGCAATCATTGGGATGACTCCTTTGCGGGCATAGGTTTCAGCAAGCTGGTAACAATTAGAGACTTGATCTCAGCACCCAGACAAGTTTTAGGTGTTAGGCCTCAGGACCCTGGCACATCCTAAGTAGCAGGACTTGGAACCCAGATTTGCTATAGAAGAAAGTCTCTGAATCCTGCCAGCCCTTAGAGGCAGGCTTTACCACCCTGCAAACTTTTAAGGGGCTGGCTAAAGCTATCTTGCATTCAATGGGGCGGATATCAGCAATATGGGTTGGAGACTTGATTTAGAATCCTGCATCTATTAGGACAAGCATTGGAAATACAATAGGGCTCGCATTAGGAAAGTTTGAGCTATTGGTCTTATAAATGACATTTTTTTTATTTGTGTTATTTTTTAAAATAGCTAAATTAATAGTTTTGTCATTTACAATGCCAATAGTTATAACTTTCGCAAATGTGACACCTATAGCATTTGTAATGCAACCTGTTTTGTATTTACGTGACTTAGATGTATTGATATTACAAATAACAATGGCTTTTAATTTTTTTAAATAATTAATACTTAAATAATTTATTTAATTTGTAATGGCAATAGCTTAAACTTTTGTAAATAACTTTTGTGAAGATTATGTTCAGTGTTTTTTATTGTGAAGAAAATCCAAGAACAGAAGTGAAATATTAACATCTTTTTGTGATTTGTAATAAAGCGTGAAAACTTGAAAACAGCTTGAAACATTGAAAGAACATATTTGAACCAGTGATGCTGTGGTGGTGCTGAGTGATGCTGTGGTTGCGCTGAGTGATGCTGTTGTTGCGCTGAGTGATGCTGTGGTTGTGCTGAGTGATGCTGTGGTTGCGCTGAGTGATGCTGTGGTTGCGCTGAGTGATGCTGTGATGGTGCTGAGTGGTGCTGTGGTGGTGCTGCTGAGTGATGGTGTGGTGATGCTGTAGTGGTGCTGAGTGATGCTGTGGTTGCGCTGAGTGATGCTGTGGTTGCGCTGAGTGATGCTGTGGTTGCGCTGAGTGATGCTGTGGTTGCGCTGAGTGATGCTGTGGTTGCGCTGAGTGATGCTGTGGTTGCGCTGAGTGAAGCTGTGGTTGCGCTGAGTGAAGCTGTGGTTGCGCTGAGTGATGCTGTGGTGGTGCTGACTGATGCTGTGGTGGTGCTGAGTGATGCTGTGGTGGTGCTGCGTGATGCTGTGGGGGTGCTGAGTGATGCTGTGGGGGTGCTGAGTGATACTGGGGTGGTGCTGAGTGATACTGGGGTGGTGCTGAGTGATACTGGTGTGGTGCTGAGTGATACTGGGTTGGTGCGGAGTGATGCTGTGGTGGAGAGGTGGAAGAGAGCAGCATAACAGCACAGCAGAACCGAACATGGAGTTAAAGAAGGAGGCGGGTGGAAGAGAGCAGCAGATCAGCACAGGAGAAGAGACCAGGGAGTTAGAGAAAGAGGAGGTGGAAGAGAACAGCAGATTTGCACAGGAGAAGAAAACAGGGAGTTAAAGAAGGAGGCGGGGTGGAAGAGCAGCAGATCAGCACAGGAGAAGAGAAGATAACGGAGTTAGAAAAGGAGGCGGGGTGGAAGAGAGCAGCAGCTCAGCACGGGAGAAGAGAAGAGAACAGGGAGTTAGAGAATGAGGTGGGTGGAATAGAGGGAGGGCGATAGATCGAGGGAGGGGGGTGATAGAGGGAGGGGGGTAGAGGGAGGGAGGGGGATAGAGGGAGGGAGGGCGATAGAGGGAGGGCGATAGATAGATAGAGGGAGGGCGATAGATAGAGGGAGGGCAATAGATAGATAGAGGGAGGGCAATAGATAGAGTGAGTGAGGGCGATAGAGTGAGTGAGGGCGGTAGACTGAGTGAGGGCGGTAGACTGAGTGAGGGCGGTAGACTGAGTGAGGGCGGTAGAGTGAGTGAGGGCGGTAGAGTGAGGGTGTGAGTGCGGTAGTGAGGGCGGTAGAGTGAGGGCGGTAGAGTGAGTGTGTGAGGGCGGTAGAGTGAAGGCAGTAGAGTGAGGGCGTGTGGGTGGTAGAGTGAGGGCAGTAGAGGTGGTAGAGTGAGGGCGGTGGAGTGAGGGCAGTAGAGTGAGGGCAGTAGAGTGGTAGAGTGAGTGCAGTAGAGTGAGGCCGTGAGGGCGGTAGAGTGGTAGAGTGAGGGCGGTAGAGTGGTATAGTGAGAGCGGTAGAGTGAAAGCGTGAGGGCGGTAGAGTGAGGGTGGTAGAGTGAGGGCAGTAGAGTGAGGGCGGTAGAGTGGTAGTGTGAGGGCGGTAGAGTGAGGGCAGTAGAGTGGTAGAGTGAGGGCGGTAGACTGAGGGTGGTAGAGTGGTAGTGTGAGGGCAGTAGAGTGAGGGCCTGAGGGCAGTAGAGTGGTATATTGAGGGTGGTAGAGTGAGGGTGTGAGGGGGGTAGAGTGGTAGAGTGAGGACGGTAGAGTGAGGGCATGAGGGTGGTAGAGTGAGGGCGGTAGAGTGGTAGTGTGAGGGCGGTAGAGTGGTATATTGAGGGTGGTAGAGTGAGGGTGTGAGGGCGGTAGAGTGGTGGCGGTAGAGTGGTAGAGTGAGGGCGGTAGAGTGGTAGGGTGAGGGCGGTAGAGCGGTAGAGTGAGGGCGGTAGAGTGAGGGCGGTAGAGTGGTAGAGTGAGGGTGGTAGAGTGAGGGCGGTAGAGTGAGGGTGGTAGAGTGGTAGTGTGAGGGTGGTAGAGTGAGGGCCTGAGGGCAGTAGAGTGGTATATTGAGGGCGGTAGAGTTAGGGTGTGAGGGCGGTAGAGTGGTAGAGTGAGGACGGTAGAGTGAGGGCATGAGGGCAGTAGAGTGGTAGAGTGAGGGCGGTAGAGTGGTAGAAGTTATACAGCACTGAAAAATAACATGCACTATATATAGATATTATACATATACATACATATATATATTTAGTTATAAATACAATCATTTATATTCATAACTGAATCTAGCTCATCTTATGTACAGTATAATGTTGATATTGTACAGCATTTCTTCTCTAAATGTCTTATTTTCTCAAATAACCAGCTGGCTGTGTGTCTCCCTATATCATGCTATAAAGGAAGTGGCAAACTAAAGTCAGTCTGAAGTGTAGTCCAAACAAACCGTAGCAAAGTCAAAAGGTGTAACAGGCTTTTGGCTCTTCCAGTGTTTGTTTTTATGGTTTTTGCAAAACTTTACTGCTGGGTAAGCTTCCTGTCCGTCATGAATCTAAAACATTAAACAATGGTCAAAAGCAAAGTATTTTTGGAGCTTGGCACACAAGGGAACTACTTTCTATGCAGATGTGCTGATTACGAAAAGGTGAAATGAAGTTGTTCACAATGAAGTTAGCCAGTAACATAAGTGCACATATCCTGTGGTACTTATGTGCATACATCATGTTACATAGAAGCGGATGAACACAGGTACTGTCGATTCAAGTACTTATGTGCATAGGTGCGGGGATGCCCACGTACAGGTACACGTGATTTAAATGCTCACATGCTCTGGTACTTATGTGTATACATACAGGTACACAGAAGCGGGTGACGGTGCCCATGTACAGGTACACGTGATTTAAATGCACATACGCTCTGGTACTTGTGTGCATACATACAGGTACACAGGTTAAGATATACAAGCAAACGTGCACATGCACTTAAAGACCTAGGCGGTAAAGGTGCTCATGTACAGATTCATGGGTGCAGGTAGATGGGTCCAGCAGCTGAGGTACATAGGTGCACCATATATACCTAAGCGCGTGTACATATGTACTGACAGAGAGGGCCTTGGCTGGACTAGAGCTCCCTGGGCGGAAAGTATTGTGGCACCTTCGCCGCTACTGGTGAATAAACTGAAGCAGCGAGTATGGGGGGGGTGGGGGGCTCGTCGAGGTCCCAAGCCAGTCCCCGGATCCTTACGTCAGAGTGGCTGACTTCTCACGCGCATATATTAACTCCTCCTCCAACTCACCCGGATCACCCAGATTAGCCCCATCGCTATGAAGCCCGGCGCGGGGAGAGGGGGTGTTGTTGCGGTGTGGCAGCATGGGGTGAGCCGGGGCTCAGGGGGTAAGAAGAGGGCTGATGGGGTGTTAAAAACGCCGTGCGCGGCACGCTGAAATGATTAATAGCATTTTTTTATGAGTAATTGGAATCAACTGAACAGGACATCGCTGTTTCCAGGCACCTAAAGCAGACAGCGCCACGCGCCCCTCTAAAGGTGAGCGCCCTGGGCCTGCTCCTAGCTCGCCCATTTAAACAAGCAGATGTGCTGATTACGAAAAGGTGAAATGAAGTTGTTCACAATGAAGTTAGCCAGTAACATAAGTGGGCAGACCGAAGCCCCATGCTTCATACAGTATAATGTACAGGGTAGGAGGTATGAGACAATAACGAACCAATTGAAGAGTGCATGAAAGGTGACAACGCTGCGCCGGGATGCGAGTCACGGCCAAAAGTGAAGTAAATAATTACAAGGGAGGAAGGGTGACGAGACGCATGGGGAGCAGCAGGCCGTGCAGTGATTAATATGGGGAGGAGAAATGCCGGCCTGAGGCAGAGCACACGCTGAGAAGCTTGTGGGAGGGGGGCTGGGCTGCCTTTGATGTGGTAATGCGAGGCAGGCAGGCAGGCGGCTGGTGGCATTGTGCACGCGATTTTTAGGGCTTGCGCTTGCGCAATGACCTAAAAAGCACATGCACTTCGTGGAATCGCCAGTGGAATCCTGCTTGGTTAAACGCTGTTTAAGCCCCTATAGAGCTTCGCCAGCTGTGCTCATGCGCACAGCAGGCGAGCCCTAAAAAATCACATAGAGAGGAGGCCATCATAACTAAGCATCAATTGGAGGCAAACCTAGGTATCTGGACACCCCCTGGGGCACAGCTCTTTTGCTGAGTGAACAGATTCCAGAGCTGAGCACTCTGCAAATGCAGCATCCTTAGCCTTTCGTTAGGGAGTGAGCCTTGATAGCCGGCAGACCCCCAAGAGCAGCCCTGATACGTATCTGCCTTTAACCACATCACTTAGCACCTTTCCAGCTCTTAGGTAGCTGGCCTCGGCAACAAGATTCTTTGGGCTATCACAGAACAGGGTCTGTTTCCTGGGGGACAAGCCTGATTACCCAGCATTCAGGAATCCCTTAGGACAGGACAGTCTTAATTAACAGCATTATAGGCCCCCCGGGAAAAGCAGTACATGGGCCCTGCCTACACAACCACTCACATGAATACACATTTTTAAAGGGAAATTTATGTTACATTCTGGTCTGCATGAGGCCCCTATGCTTGTGGGGCCCCTGGCAACTGCCCAGCATTCCCATGCATTAAGACGGTACTGCCTAAGCATTAGCACACAGTATCCCAAAATCGTAGGTGACAGTTCGAAGCCCCCAGCACCCCTTAGGTGACAGTCCAGCACATGCCTGCATTTTATAGGGTGCATATCCTTGCACTCATATGAGGTAGCTTTCAGTACCCTGACACCCGATATTGGGCACCCCACATTTAGGATTCCCTGTGGATCCAGTACAGTTGCGTATTTTTGACCCTCGCATCACTTTGCATTCTGGTACACCTATTTTTGTTTACGAGTACAAGAATACCCAATTGTATGTCTGGAAAAGGCAGATCCGGGTAAACTGAGGAGTGGTGTCTTTCGTACGGTTGAGACAAAATAAAATGACCTTATTTTCAGTGGATAAACAGCTAATGTCAATGCCTAGAAATAGACGCTGACAGGTGTAAACACCCAATAGTGATTCTGTGAAAGGAGGGCACTTTTTTCCCACTGATTTACTTTGGATTGAGAGATATTGTAAGAGGGAGTATTTAAAGAATAGTTTAAAAATCCCAATATTTTTGGCTCATATTAGAAGAAGCCTCCCTTCTTAATAGGGGTTGGCCCTCTTCAACCAACTGATCTGTCTTCCCGGAAGTGATGGAAGCAGCGCCGAATCTTTATACAGACTTCGATTCCCTCGCCGGGTGTTTCTGAGTGCCAGAAGCCTGACATCAGGCACAACGAGAACCTGACAAAGAGGTCTATGCCGAACAAGTGGCGTAGCAAGGGGGTGGGGGTGGGGCGGGATGATCTTGCCCTGCTAGCCTAAGTCACCATACATTCCTGACCCCTCCTACCAACTTTCGGTGACCTAATACCTGCTTCTTCCACCCTAGAAGCCTCCATCTCTCACTCCCTCCAACCTTTACTCCTCCTTCTCTCCTTCACACAGTTCCCTCACCCCAGGGGCGATATGAGACCTATCTGCTTTAACAATACTTTTGAGCCAGGCTGTACATTACAGTGAAAAAAATGTGATGCCATTCCCAGTGCGTCATTTTATATTTACTGATGCAAGATGGATCGATACAAAAAAAAGAGCAAGAATGTTTTTTAAAATGTACCCCCAAAAGAACCATCCCTCAAATAAACATGTTGGAGTTCAGAAGGCGAATGGCCAATACACATGACTTTAAATGTGTTTCTATCTTCTCACTTTTAATGCACTTCAAAGACTAAGATCAAATGGCAGGTTATGTCTTCTGACAAATTGCTGCTTATTCTTTTAACTTGAAGATTGGTGTTTACTTTCTCTGTGTGCAAAGTGAGAGGATGTTGTAAAGTGAATTATGTGACAATCTTGCTGGGGTACATCGAGTATGAAAGTAAAGACTGTAAAATTTAATTTTTTTCTAACACATCTCAAAATTCAAATACCTGTAAATGAACCGTACAAATATTTCAGAATATATCAGTAGTTAGGAAAGCAACGATAACGCACATTTTCTGCAATCCTGAAGTGTAATGGAAACAGAGTTTAATTTTTGAAACATCTGTTTATTGGGTTTTCTGTTACATTTATGATTTGCAATGCATATTTTCAACACCGTGATTTCACAGTATATAGGTTATTTCCGGCCACTAACATATGAGTGTGTGTATCCAAGCTCTCAGACATACATTCAGGCATTTCCTATTCATCATTTAGCTTTAGGTTGTTGAATGTAATGTCTATCTTAGGTTTGGCATCAACGTGTATGTTGTGTAAAATCGTACCTAGACAATGTGCTATGCATGTATCAATCAGTAAGCAGACTAGTCCAATAACAGTTCTAGACATTAAGAAGGGTAAGAATTGAGCAATGTATGTATGTATTGTATTTGTAAAGCGTAGGAATCAACCCCGAAGGGGTATCTTCGCGATGCAGCAATCAGTCTCCCCTAGAAAACGATTCCCCACTCCACGCCCCTGACACATCCCGCAGTGCTTGGTGTTTGTGTCCATCATTTGTTTTTTAATTATTCATATGTTTAATAATGTATCTATGTTGGAAAACGAGGCAGCATCTGTGAGGCCTGCACAAATAACATGACACATTTGTCCTTCACTGGGAACCAAACACCCTAGGGCAGCGCCTGACTCTCAGAGGGTAGCGTTGCAGAGCAGTCTGAGGCTTACTCAAGGGAGGTGGTGTGGGCTAGTAATCACCATTTGCAGGTGCGCAAAAATAACACTCAATAATTGATTGTCCAGTCTGTACTTTGCTTTATAAAAGTAAGAGTACATTTATTAAACACACGCACTCCTCAATACTATGCAACAATTTACAAATCTACATAAACTGTTGGAATTACTTTGAGACATTGCATAACATCCCCACCCCTCCGCAGGGGGGGGGTCGGGTCTAGTACCACCCCTCCCATGTATGCACATCATCTTGTCCCCAATGTAATTAGTTGAACATATCTTGGAGCGAGGGCCCTGCGCACTGGCATCATCCCAGTGGCGTCCCCCTTCCATTACCTCAACAAGCATTAAACAGGGATACACATGCCTTGGTGACACATGACCCTGACCAAGCATCTCCTACTGACCCTAATGTATACACCTCTACATCTTAAGGGCTAACAGTCTGGGGTCTTCACCTAAGCGCAGCAGCAAGATTACATGTTTACGCACACTTTAGAATGACAGTACTCAGCACATTTGGATATCATTAAAAAGGCATTGCAATTACTACCCCTAAAGGCGTCACAGATGATCACAGGATTAAGTTGTAAATACCGTCAGACACCCTAGCAGGGGTATCCAGCCACTTAAATCCACTTTGCTTGCGACATCAACTTACACCAGTACTTCACATTGAACATCAGTCCCTCTACAAGAAATACCCATTAATAAATGCATTTCAGTGCAATTACACCATTTCCCCTCCAGGGGGTGCCCTTCTCGAGACATCTCCAACTCAGCCCTTCAATCTTTGATGCACTTCTCAATATACCCTCAGCTGTAGAACAAACGTTCCAGCCTAGGAGGTGATGCAATCTTCGCTGAGCGTTGAGGGGTTATACCTGTTAAATCCTCAAGAAACTTAGGGTGGGACTTAGCTTTGTGCTGGGGCGAGACTGCGCTTCTCCAGCAGCTCCCCCCTGCACCTTTTCACACTCCAGGGTGACCCCTCTCCTCTGGGGACCACCAAAATACCAAAAACAATCCATTCCCCAGGCCTTGCAAGGCATTATTGGGGCGCTTCAAGCTCCTGCTGCTTAATAATAGATGAGCGGCTCTCCCGCTGTGCCGGGGAGAGCTGTGCTGGCGCTTCGCTGCTTTCTGGGACCTTGGTGGCAGTCCGGTCCCACTCGAACCACTGGGTAAGGGTATGCGGCGCAGGGAGCCCACCCCCGGCCGCTCCGTGCTTTAATCAGGGCCTCTGGCTCCTCCTTCCTTGTCTGGTTCCCCGGTCCCACCCGGGACGCCCGCAGGCTCTCCACATTGGAGGGCAGTCTTCACTGGGTGCGAGATGGCGCTCCCTGGCTTGATCTTCTCTCCAGGGGGGCGTGACAGCGCTACCCCTCTTCCTTTGGCTTCGGGGGCCAGGGTTGGCTCCTGGCACCCCTGTCGGGCATAATTTCACAGGGAGCGCGATGGCGCTCCCCAGCTTTACTTCGGGTGGGGGCAGCCCCCGGGACCTGACCCACCCCGGGGGCCTTTTCTGGACCGGCAGCGGAGCCTGAAGCGATTCGCTGTCAGGGGGCCACAGGTCAAAGGTCGCTCACCTTCTGGGGGCCATATCTCAGCCCCTGGAGGTCTGATCTGCCCCATTTCTGTGTCTTCTTGCTCCTGGCGGTGCCCCCCAGCCACAGGGAGTGGTCTGCACTGGGTCCCTGCGCCAGCCTTTCACCTGACTCTCCTCCTGCGCCTCTCTTCTCCCTGCGCAGAGGCCCCTGCTTCTGCGCACCAGTCCTGGGCGCTTCTTCTGGTGCTGTTAGGGGCCTGGGTGACAGTCAGGGGGTCTCTCCTTCCAACTGCCCATTGCCAGGCTCCAGCACCTTCCACCTCAGCAGATCACACCCCAGAGAGAGCTTCTCTTCCTGTGCAAGTACTTTTTAAAAGTTGAGTAGGGGGCTGTCAGAAAGTCTCTGTGGGTCCTATCAAACAGCGACACAACACTTCCCTGCCAATGCTCCCTCCTTCTTGTCCAGCCTCTGTGTTAGTTCAAAATGGAGTCCCCCAGTGTCTCTGGCCACATGGTCTCTGAAACCCAACTCTTTCCTTCTTGGTGCAGCCTGGTGCCTGGCACCCAGTGACAGATGCTAATGGATGAGCCTATAGCCGCACCCACCTTCTTCTTTGTGGAGAGGAGGCCCTAGCTTGTGGAAGAAAGGTTATCAATCCATCCAGCTGAGGTCAACCCTCAGCCTGGGTCTGGTCATGGCTGACTCAGAGAAATAGGACAGTTCTGTATGACCCAAAAGCAGTACAAATATGACTTTGGACTCTGCAGAATACTTATTTTCACCTACTCTACAATGGACTTTAGTGCGGGTCTGGAATCTGTAGGCCTTGTTGAAGTTATTTTAGCCATGGGACCCACATCCCCATAGGGGAATAATGAAGTGAAAACACAGAAAAACACACTGACTTTCCCTGGCATGTTCCTTCCCAGAGTATAAAGCCTATTCCATATCACCACCCAATTCTGCATAGGTCTTGCCACACCATTCAATTTGTACCTGCTCCTGGACTGCGCACGCTAGGATTCTCCCCTGCGCAGCCCTACACGTGTGCACACACATGTACACATGTGTCTGCATGTAACCAGCCCGGTGCCCCATACTCCAGCTGCTGCGCAGCCGCCTGGACAAGCCAGGCAGACACCAGTAAAATCTCCATGCAGTCTCCTTCATTATGAGTTCACTGTGGGTGAGTCCCCGATTAGGAGGCTCCCCCACAGTAAAAGCTCAACAATTAGGTGCTCAAAAAGTGAAAAATCCAGGCGGCCCCTAGTGTCAGAACCACCTTCTAACAATCTATGTGCTCGTTATCACCCCCGTATGTACAGGACTTATGGGGCTATCTAGTCATACCTAAGAGTATCCAGCAGTCTGAGCCTTCATATCCTTTCCCTCGCCAACGCCAGACAGGCGGCTGCATTATTATAGCTCGGTGTGTATAGTGACGGGTGGCCAATAGTAAGCTGAGAACACTATGAGTGAGGACAGCCGAGGGTAAGGACTCCTTCCACCATACAGCTACCAGACTCTCAATGCCCCAAAGTGCGCTCTATAGTGTCAAATGTGAGATCTAAAAGGGTAGGGCTGAGGAATTGTCTGTGTATCATTTGTATATGCCCCCTGGAAATCGTTTATAATGGTTTCCCATTGTGCCACAATAGGTCTCTTGTGAAGCCCCTGGCCAGCCTCAGTTCGCAGTGCCGCTCCCTACGCTCTGGCCCACAAAAGGAGCGACTGTCTCCAGGCCGGAAACAAAGATTTTAATAGGTTCAAAACAAATCATGGCACTTTTCTTAGTGATGCACAAATGATAAATATTGGCTGGAATTTGATTTCCTCACAATATAATTTATGTGCTATATCATTTTTTAAGTAAAACTGTACATTTGTGCAAACTAGGCATTTTCTCACCCAACTCCATGATGCTCAGTTTATCAACCTCAAACGTATGAAAGACTGAGGGGACCCAGGGAGATTCAATCCTGCACCCATGGTGTCAAACAGAGATTGCTGAATAGATGCATTAGTACACTGAGCCACCCAAATACACAAAAACTGTGTAAGGATGACCTGGAGGTACCATCTGTACCACCCTGAACTATTTTTAACTTTTTTTTCTAAAAGTTTCCCTTTTCATCTTTATTATCAGTATCACAGTATTTTCTGTGACGGGAAGAGATATCCAGAGTGTCAGCTCAGGCACTCCCAAGCAAAGCCTACACTGAGGCTTGATAAAGAGATACCAAGATACCCTCTTATTTATTAAAGGTACATTGCAGTATAAATGGGAGTATAAATGGGAGTAATCTTCCTCGAATGATTGGGGGAGACGGCTGGTTGGTGGCCGTCTGTCCACGAGCAACCAGTGAAGGTAAGATCGGTGGGGCGGGGTGGGGGGACTCACAAACGATGACGAGTGAAAATCAAATAAATATAATAAATAATTAATGATTTTCCCTCATTGTCGTCTGTCGAGTCCCCCCCCCCCCACCCTGCCCCACCGCTCTTCCTGCACAAGCCTCTCCTGAGTCTGTTAGAGTTCTTTGGCACAGCCTCTCTACTTTACAATGGGGATGAGGCCTACTAGTTCCCTCTGGTTCACTGTGCAAAATCGCTATCACAAGGCTTTGGTTTTCCCGTTTCAAATGTGTTTTTGTGGCTGAATTTGTGGTAACTCACGCTCCAAAACACCAGCCCTTTTTAGGTCGAGCCTAGGCAGCATGCATATGCTGTCTGCAAGACCTGTTGTTATCGCCTCTATCGGCTTTGGCATGCCCATGAATTGCCATTTGTTCATTGTTGAGCCATTTAGAAATATGGGTTTTTATTGGTGCATTGGGTCTGATTCTCCTGCCTTTGCGTGCTTGGGTCACGCCCAGGCGATTTCACTCATTGTTTGCTTGCGTCAGCCATCCCAATAGGTCCGCAGTTCCTCCTGGTCAACCTGATCTGCCTTTTTATTTTGCAGGCTAGTAACATCGTTTTAGGCTTTCAGGCCTTTTCACGGAGCAATGCTCTGTTCGGCACCTGCAAAGTGGCAATTTCTGTCCGGTAGCTCTAACTCAAAAAAAATTGAGAGCTATTACATTTCTAATGTGTATTATATGAATGTCCTCACCTGAGCGCACTGCTAGGCACTTTCGTAACAACATAAGGAGTTTTTCCAGTGCTTGACGGCTGACTAAAATACACACAACTTCTTGGCAAGGTAGCTCTCTCCATAGAAGCTCAGGATGATATCCACACAAAATCCTTACTGAGTATCAATTTATCCAGAAAATTACAAGATTTAACAATGTTCCTCGCTGAGAAGGATAGAGCCTGGTGCCCATCATCTTATCACAGTGGCGTGCAGAACCCCCAGTTAGTATACAGAACCCAATTGAAAAGGCAAGAGGACCTGGCAAGGCTTTTCAAAATATGGAAGTGGTCAGCGGCGGCTGACACAAACAAACAGTGGTGAGGCATGTGGAGGGGGTGTGGGGGGAGCACAGGGGAAGCAGGGCAGAGAGAGAAAAATTAAAGAAATTAGACTTACCTGTGCCTCGGTGTTCCACTTCTTCCTGCTCCCAGCAAACACTGGGACAGCATCAGAGACTTCCTGTGCAATACGAGTGCTGCTCTCATGCTATTATCAATAGCTTGAGAGCAGCGCAAGGATTGGCCAGAGCGGGCTGGTTTAATGCTCGCTAAGGCACAGGGAGTCTGTGCTGTTACTCCAACCCGGCTGTACATTACAGCTGGGTTGGAGAAACCTAACTGCACATGTCTTTTTAACCGGCCTAAGAAGGCCACACACTTAGAGGTGCACATGTCACTTCATTCCTCCTCCATCCCATGACCCGGGTTTGCCCCTCCCTACACATACTGGCTCAGACAGTACCTGAAAAATAAAATGAAGATAAAATATTGTTTTATTTTTCAGCTGCTGGGTCTGAGCCAGCGGGGCGACGCTCCTCAACCATTGCGGAGGAGCCTTCCCTGGAAGTGGTGGTGTTCCCCTTTCTCTTTCTAGCAGTGACAGAGATGGAGAAAGTTATTTTCATGAACTGTGACCTATCTACCTACCTGAAGGGCTTGACATCCTGCTGATTACCTGCCGTAAAAGAAGACCACTAGCTCTAAACAGGACCAGCCTGCTCGTCCTTTCAAAAACTGTGAATCAGCCCACGGAACTAGACCACTGAGTCATGGTGAACATTGCCTGTTCCAGCACTGAAAAAAACGCACATCAAGAGCAGGAGAGCAACCACAGTGGTGGTGCATCCATTGCACTGATGACTGGCTCTCCTCCATCCCCTGGGTGGTCTTGGTGGATAAAATACCCTCTACTTTCATGGTCCGACAGGACACCACTCTGGTTACTTTCCTTAGTACATCTGGTCCACCTAGCATAGCATCAAGCCAGAGCCATGACCTACCCGGCTGGATCTTCCAGAATACATGTATATCCAACCCTGAACTCCAATGAGGTCCAGCTCTGTGCCTACTTTATAGGATGGTTAATGCTTGCAAACAGAAACTGACTAAAGCTGCAAATGAGGACCCACAAGCACACTGGTTAGGCAAAGGTCCCCACTTCTGCCTTCGAGTCGAATTACTGCCCGCCTTCTTTTAACGATTGTCGTGGTGATGCGGAGAGTATTTTGATGAACTAGCCTGATGGCGCAACAGGAGCAATTTCAATAAATCTTGAAAATCGACTCCTGTGTCATTTATTTTTTGTTTTGCAGAAACAACCTCCCCAAAGCAGGAAGTTTATTTCAGCAAAAGAAAAATCAATCAGGAAAACGTGCATTAGAACTGCGTTTGGATAGGGCAGGCCTTCTGAGGCACAGACATGGTGGCACATGGGGCATTGGATCAGAGGTCTCCAAAGGCAAAGCCAACTGAGGCTAAGGTGTCAGAAATATAGCAGTTTCTGCATCTCTAAAAGAGGCAGGGAGCCATGAGTTTGGCAGGGTGGGAGCCCCACTAATGTACAGTGGGGCTCCAGGTCTGCAAAACAAAATACTCCCTATTATTTGGTAAAGAAGTAATTTTGACTGGGAATTGACACATGTTGATCTTATCGATAATGTTGTATTGTATCTGGTACCAATATTCATGACCCTCCCATGAGCCCCAAGAGCCAGGCCTTCATTGCTGGAATGAATACGGATTTCTATTGCGCATTGCTACCCTAGGGCATCCCAGCGCATTTAGGAACTAGAGAACGGCACCACTACTCAAGAAGAGAGAAAGAAAAAGGTCTTCAGCAGCTTCCTGAAAAAGAGATGGTTAGGTTCCAGACGGATGAACTTGGTGAGCCCATTCCACAAATTTGCGGCATGAAAAGCAAAGCGTCGGCCACCCATGCGTGAGCGCCGGATCCTCGGAACCGTCAGAAGATTTTTGTTATTAGATCTCAGTGCCCTAGGAGCTTGGTAGGGTATTAGCATAGGCAAGATCACCGTAGGGCCATTACCGGTGATTGACTTATGACCAGTGCACATGGCCTTAAACCAGATTCTTTGTTGCAATGGTAGCCAGTGTAATTGAACAAGGGCAGACTGAACATTCAGCAGAAGTCGAGCAGCACAGTTCTGCACTACTTGTAAAACATTGATAGTCCCCTTGGGGGCACCCAGGTAGACCACATTGGCGTAGTCGAGCCTTGATAAAATAAGGGCCTGGACCAGCAGCCGCCTGGCGTAAAAGGAAGGAGAGGCAGAATCTTCCTCATAAGTCTAATTAAGCCATAACAAGTAGCGGCCACTTTGCGAGATTGCACGGAAAGACTAAGGCTGGAGTCTAGCCATACACCCAGGCTCTTAATTTGTTTTTGGGGCAAAGGGGGTTGGCCAAGACAACTAGGCCACCTCGGGTCTAAGTTAGGGGGGCTGCATGTCCAAGTAGCATGATTTCAGTTTTGTATCCGTTCAATTTGAGGAACAAGTACCACATTGGAAACAAGGAAGTCACCTAATCCTGTCTAACCATTGCAGCCTTTGTATGCGAAGTCGTATGCACTACCCATCTGAACCAGTTCAGCGTGCCTTAGAACCACCAAAAAAATCTAGGCATTGGAGGCATGAGCTAAGATCTGGGTGAGAGATCAGGAAAACCCATATTACCCCGTGCTTTGTATGTGTCATGCTTGCAGATGGTGGGCACCTGCACTCATTTTTGGGTATAGGAGCTTATTTTTCCACAGCAGACTTTATCCTAGAGCAAGAGAAAAAGAAAGGAATGGAAGAAAGTTGGAAAATAATGACAAAGGATGACAAAGAATCTGCAAAAGGAAGATAAATAAAAAAGTAGTGACGGGTGGTGGCAGGAAGAGGCATGAGTTGAAATCAAGATGAGGCAGCTTTAGTACATTGCAACCCCAGCATTAAGCAGGGGCAGCTAAGAAATGTCTACACCTATGTTTTTACAACTCAAGCGCTGCCGTTACCAAAGTAGAACATCCAGTAGTGCCCACAGAATACAGTTCAGACAGCTAATGCCCTTAGAGTAGAGACAAAATGGATCCTATAATTGATTTTGGATGATGGTCTTAATGCAATCGGCCTAATTTATGAGAAGTGTTGCATCGCTTCGTGAAAGCAGAGATGCGAAACTTCTCAGTGCGCCGTACTTGTGACATGAATAATGCGTCATATTTACTATATGACGCATCATATCACAAGGAATGACAGATACGTCAGTATTACGGATGTATCTGTCTGCGCAAAAATGGCGCATTGCTGGAGTTGTGTCGGAAGCATGACACAACTCCAGCAATGTTCCTTTCACATGGGGCAAGCCCCATGTGAAAAGTCCTGCATCACGCATCAGCGTTTTGACGCATTGACGTCCTAGAAGTGGCGCAGAGTAATCTAAAAGATTTCACTGCACCACTCCTAGCACCCTATCTTGCTGGGGAATGCTCACCCTGCATACATTATACCTGGCGTAGGTATAATGTAGCGCAGGGGTGAACAAAGTGGCGCATCTGCCTAGATGCATCACTTCGTAAATATGGTACAACATGGAGCATTATTTACGCCACTGCAGTGTTACTGAAAGTGACGCAACGGCGGTGCAAAAGAGACGCAGGTCTTCATAAATAGGGCCCAATGAGAGTAAACGTATTAAGAGAGCAATGCTGTCTGTGATGCTTGAAGTACAGAGGAGGACTAACTGAGGAGTCCAGGATGACTCTTCTCTCCTCTCCAAAACCAGGAGGCAGAAGAAGGTGCTATTTGGTTGCAACTAGAGAGGCTCCACTGATCAATTGCATCCAAAAGCATAAACTGCAGCTGAGCCCCGATTCCCTGTCCCTCCACCGCCTCTACTGAATTAATTGATGTAGTTCTGTGTGGCTAAAGCCCAGACTGATCATCAGCCTTAGCAAAGCTGAGGTTGCTCTAGAGGAAAATACGCGGGATTCTCAGCTTTTCGAGATGCGGAAAGAGACTCTAGTCTAGATGGACCATTAATTGTTTTAAAAAGGAATATGGCTCAACATTACGAAAAGGAAATAGAAGGGGTGTCTATAAAATAGTCTTCTAACGAGGCCCACGACGTGCACTGTCGCCTCCAAGTGAGGTCTAACCCATCGCATAGAACAGAGTCCACTTTCTTGTGCCTCAAACTGGACTTCCCAATAGTGTCTGATATCCTCAAGGGTTGTGCATGGATGCGGCTGTACCTCTCGCCTGCTTTTGACACCGTCATTCAATGCGCTCTTAGCAGTGTACGTGCTACATCAGCCATTGTCTGGCTTCTCTCTCGCTCTGCCGTCTCTTTAGGTTCATGTTGATTCCCTGTGGATTTCTTGAAGGGTTTTCTCTTTCTTTCCTCTATATTGTAGTATTTATTTATAGAGTCTAACCTAGCCAGTATCAAGGGGATCACAGTTCTAAGAGGGCTTGCCACATAAGGAAAACACTTACTCATGAATCTCACTTGTACAAGAATGGATATTTGTGGTTCCTTGAAGCCTAGTCACCAACCTGACACAAATGGGACCTGTGCCCGAATGATGAATCCAAGATTTCTTATTAGTGGCGTGGCCACTGATTGGTTACCAAACGCTTGGACCAAAGTATGTTAATCCAGAGATCTACCGTGCCCCAGAAACGATAACCCCAGCCTGCATTGGCAAAGCACCTAAGAGAAGGCAGCCTGGAGGTAGGGCCTTCGGCTGACAGCTGACACGTAGCTTCTGATGGACCAGAATGAAAAGATGCCTGTTTTTACAGGGAGGTTGAACATCCTGCATCACTTGGCAACCTAATATCACCTTCAGCTCGACTACTACAAATTACATGGAAATTACGTACTGACGAAGTTCCTTTGCAGGTCTAGTACTTTTATTTGTCTTATATATCCAAGGGACCTTAAGGTGTACGAGCACAACATAAGGGAAACATAAAATAAACTGTTACATCAAATCAACCTTGCCATGGCACAGATTACATTAAAAATGGAAGGCATTTATGTATTCTTTTTTTTTTTAATAAACATTTTTATTTTGGAAAAATCATTTCTAAGAAATTCAGTTGCTCTCTCACATACACAGTGTGCATACATAATATCAATCTTCTCCCACATCCTTCACCCGCTGCCCATGATGCATACCAAAAAGTAAATAATGTAAGCGCCAGCTCTAGCTCTGTAGGCGTGGTATGTCCACTATTTCCTCCGTATGGCCTCAAGCTTAGGGGCAACCCCTCCCAACGTAGATTGGTTCCTCCAGTTTGCCACACCAGTCCATGCCCTTAATATTATTTCTATAGGGGGATATTATAATATGAGCCTAGCCTAAGGAGAGGTGGGACACTTTACTTTTAAAAAGGAATATGGATGAGTAGGAATACGTTGAACATTTTTTGCATTTTACATAAGTGGCCGATTGGCCCATTCAGGAGGAGCATACAACGTACACCTATAGAATTAATTACTTCATTTGATTGAAGATCAGCTGCTCGTGCAGCCTTTCTATGATAATACATCTATGTCTGAGTATGTAAATATGCATCTGCAGGGGATAGCTATATATTGTCATATAAATAAATAATAAAAAGTGCCTCTGTATAATTATACAAAACACACAACTATGTTTGACCAGGCAAATATTGTTACATGTATTCGCATATGGGTGGAGATGCGCAGGAATCAATTCATTGTACAGAAATATTAGTAAGTGTAATACATTAATGTGTGTATGTGTATATGAATAGATATTTGAATGTATTTAGATATGCACACTTGTCTATATGCATATGTATCAATCAATCAATGGGGAGGGACTAGGGATTTGAAGGTCTGTTTCATTCCCCAGGGAAAGTACGAGGTTTATCAAAAAGGAAACAGACACTTGTAACACTAGGCCATTGGTCATATAAATTTAGAGTAACCTCAAAAACCCTATGCCCGTGTGATTATTGCGGTATATGTTGTTCATCCGCCCCGCATATGGGTTGTTGGCCGTTATCATCGGTTACTCTAAGTTAGTGATGTTGCCAGCCTCAACCTGAGGCACCTCTGGCATATAGTGCAGTGTCCAGAGAAGGAGTGTGTTCAAAAATAGAGAAAGAAAAAGAAAAAGAAAAAAAGGGGTTTAAAAAAACTGAGGAATCACCCTGAGTAATTTTATTTAATGGTGTGATTTCCAGTTTGTTAAAAGGATCTGTTACTACTAAATTGATCGGGTAACTAGATCATAGTAGTTGAAAAACACTTATTACACAAACGTCCTTTTTTTCTTTTTCTTTTTCTTTCTCTATTTTTGAACACACTCCTTCTCTGGACACTGCACTATATGCCAGAGGTGCCTCAGGTTGAGGCTGGCAACATCACTAACTTAGAGTAACCGATGATAACGGCCAACAACCCATATGCGGGGCGGATGAACAACATATACCGCAATAATCACACGGGCATAGGGTTTTTGAGGTTACTCTAAATTTATATGACCAATGGCCTAGTGTTACAAGTGTCTGTTTCCTTTTTGATAAACCTCGTATATGCATATGTATACATGTCTTACTTTCTGAAATAAAAACAATTGCATATAGTAAAATATTTGTTTCTGCTATATATATATATATATATATATATATATATATATATATATATATATATATATATATATATATATATATATATGTGGTTATGTATACATATTACTATATAATTAGATGTGTTGTGTATCTCCATTTATATATTTATTTGTAATTACTGGGGAAAATAATATAGATAGATAGATAGATAGATAGATAGATAGATAGATAGATAGATAGATAGATAGATAGATAGATAGATAGATAGATAGATAGATAGATATTTCCTGTTCAACATCTGCCCATACCTCCACTCTCTGACTCGTCCCAGTCATCTCCGACTGCTACGGATGAACCCTTTCTTTAGCAAATTCATCCAACTAACAGGCGCACATGTCCATCTGTTAAAATCTAGTTTGCAGCGTAAATATTATCGGCGCCATCTTGTCCCTTTTCCAGACCCATACGTGTGCGTAAGCAGCAGCCATTTTGAGTACCATGGCCTCTCTGCCCATTGCCGATTGCCAGCCAGTCTCTCTGACCTCGCAAGCATCCCCCGCGCACTGACAGCCCCCGCACTCACATGCTCAGGCCATAAACCACCCCTTCAGCGCGGCCCTGCCTCGGAACCACATCCCGTACCAGGCCAACACCTCCCTCCATCCCTTTCATGACCACGGATCCTTTGATAACCCCCTTCCTCCATGCCCGATTGTCCGAACTGATCCCAGGCCATCACCTAGCCCTGCGGATGTAGTTTATTGCTCCTACTGTACAACTCACCCCTCTTCAAAGGAGCTAAGATTAATCAATGCTTCCACCCCATGAGATCCGATCAATCGCACACATTCCGGGAACCGGCGGAATGTCCAGCTGCGCGATAGTCATCACCTACTGACATTGGGGTGGGGACTTCTACTGTAGATATGTGTGGGAACGGGCCTGAAGCGGGGATTCCGAGGATGTCTTTCCGTATATCAAAGCATTTGCAAGAATGTGCCATATGTAATAAACTGCAATAAAAGCCATAAACCTGTGTATAGGAGGCGAGGCCTCAGAGATGCAGTTAGAGCACCTCGAGACAATACCCTGTTTGTCTGATCTGACGTGTTCTGTTCCGACGGAATTAAACTTTGTTTCCCGCTTCTCCAGTTTCCAGCGCCTGCCTCTTTATTTGTTAAATCCTCAAATGGAAGAGAGGCGACTAACGCCAAGCAGCGTCTTAAGGTTATCTATTGAAACTGCTTTTTCCACACATCACGCCCAAGAACAACTCCCTTCTTCCATTTCCTAATCCTCTTCTTCCATTTCCTAATCCACTTCTTCCATTTCCTAATCCACTTCAATGAATGCATCCCTTTCTAAACAATTACAGTTAATGCACGAGATGTGAACGATTACTAATTTAACACATTTACTACAACTAATCTGCACAGAAGAAAAAATCACTTTTTACTGGTCTACTACCTTAATTCTAACGTGGATTCCAGAGTAGCGTGCTGCTCATTGCAAAGCGCTTCAAAGCCTCTTCACGGATAGTACGCGCTAAATAAATACAATTTACACTTACAATTTAGCTGACATTATACCTTAGCATATACAAATTATAAACTGATGCATTGCAGAAGATAAACCAGAATCACAGAACAACCTGAACATTGCAGGCTCCTTTTTACAAGATCAGGATCATTGAGGGGTTTTGAGTTAGTATTTTGTTTTCCATTTTCATTAATAAAACTGATACCATGATCCATGCCCATAGATCAGAGAAATAAAAAACACGTGAAGCCCGCACTTTGTAGTGTGCCTCTGATGCTGGCACTTAACAAAAGAATCTTAAAAATGCAGATTTCAGCTGCACAAATGGTTTTTGAAAGTAGCTCAAATCAACCCCTCAATTAAAATGATTAATGTCGGTGCCCTGAATCATGGTGAGGCTTTCGGCGTTTTTCATTAATACCTTTACATGATCTATGTATTTACAGTCCTTCGCATTATAGGACTTGTATGGAATTCATACACAATAATAGCATAGTCACTAACATCGTCTGTGCATCTTACAATTAAAAAATGTTTTAAAACTTGGTGCACATGGAGAAGTAATGGTCAGAGTATGTAAAAGTGAATTACTGTTTCTAGTGCTCTCTGCTTCCTCTGTTTGTGGGTGTATTTGTTTAGGGTGGGTTTTAAAGAAAATACTGCACAGTCTTCAGGCAGAACAGAATGGAGGAGTCAGTTTAAATGCCATCGGAAAAGCAAGATATATCTCAGATGACATAAAGAAACTGCACCCAAAGCATAGAAAATAATCAGTTCAAACGATTTTACCTTTTTCATGAATTGACATTTAACTTTGTACAATGATAGTTTGCAGGAAATGGTTTTATAGGTCAGGCGTAATGGCAGGAGCCCTGTGTGCCTGCCACTGGGGATGGCCAGGCTAGTGACTTCCTCAGTTAGACGGTTCAACTCCCAAGGCAATGATGCTGTCACAATATAAACTTTTTTTCAATCTTTCAAGAAAAAGATATCTGTGATTTTTCAATAAAAGCTTTCCTGTCCTTGTGTGAATGCGCAATACTTCTGTCTTGAAAACCAGGAGCCCCATGTACTAAACACAAACTCTGTGATCTGCAAAATCACAGGGTTTGCGACCCAGAAAGATTGTTTTGCGATATACTAAACTTTTGTTGTAAGTTGGAAATGTCTTTCTAACTCGGGGTTGTTGTGGGGCTGATTACGAATCACAATTAGGAGGTGGCATTCAGTTGTTGATCACAGTGACTAGTAACAAGGGTTTGTAGCTGCCTTTCAGGTCGCAAACCATCCATCAGATACGACCCCCCAGTTGGAGTGGTATCTGATTCACAAAGGGCATATGGGACAGCTTCCCCTCTGTGAATCGAGTCAGGCACCCTTGGGGGAGAAGAACGTGGTGCGCTGCCCCGATGTGTTCCCAAGTATACAACTTTTTTTAATGCAACATATGTCTCTTTGTGGACTGTTTTTAAGTGTTTTGTTTATGTATGCGAACGCAGGGGTGGAGGTCTGCTATCCATTGCCGACCATTATCTTACATTCATAGAAGTTTGCATTTGGTCTCCCATAGCAACTTTCTCTATTGCTATTTATGAAGTAGGTGGTTTTGCGGCCTCTTGCGAATGGGCAATTTGCAATGCCTCCTCTTTGTACACAGGTCATATTGCACTTTGCAAACCTGTTGTCAAACTAGTCGGTCTGCAACTTGCATAAACTAGTTGTTTGTATGCAAAAAGAATAATTGATGGACAGAATGCAGATCAATGTCATACATTCACCCCAGTACAGAGATCTGGGCCTAAAGCTATAGTTTTTTTGGTACCCATGCCATTCCAGTTTGGACACATATGCAAATCAGTCTTGTTCCTGTTCCTCATGGGGACAGTCCAGCCCGAACTGCCAGGCCAGGTCCTCCCTGCACTGGAAACAAGCATCGTAGGACCGGTTTCAGGCTTTCAGACCTCGCTAGCCAGGATAGCTTGACTCCAGTGGCATGGAGAGCACAGGACCCACGTCTGGACATACCCGTCCCACTCAGGATGACTAATGCAAAAAGAACAATTGATGGACAGAATGCAGAACAATATCATACATTCACCCTAGTACAGAGATCTGGGCGTAAATCCATAGTTATTTTGCTCCCCATGCCATTCCAGTTTGGACCCAGCCATATGCAAATCAGTCTTGTTCCTGTTCCTCATGGGAACAGTCCAGCTCGAACTGCCAGGCCAGGTCCTCCCTGCACTGGAAACAAGCATTTTAGGACTGTTTTCGGGGTTTCAGCCCTCATCAGCCAGACTAGCGTAAATCCATTGTCTTTTTGCTTCCCATGCTATTCCAGTTTGAACCCAGCCATATGCAAATCAGTCTTGACCTGCATATGGCTGGGTGTTAACTGGGGTGGCATGGTTAACAAAAGAACAATGGATTTCACCCACGGCGGCACGAGTTTTGGGGGCAGCACGGCTTACCCACGCACTCTTACCTGCGCCTCGCAGGAATCACTAGCAACCCCCAGCCCCACCCCCACTGTTACATTCGGCTACCCGCGGGTGGCAAACCAAGTGACCGTCACAGCAGCCAAAGGCGTAGCTACGCTACTGGCCCTAGTTACACAGCACTGGATCGCTGTACAAAGTGGGGGAATTCCCTGTATTCCTGCCTGCATTATTTCCCTCTTCCACCTCTGTACACTCCCTTTTACCTTTTAGTCACCCATTCCCTTACAGCAGTGATACTCAAAGTATGACTCGGGCAGCTTGCAGCCCTCTTGACCTTCACATGCAGCCCCTGGTGAACAGGAGCACAAGCTGCTGTTTAGTTGCTGAGCACTAATATTCAGAAAAAAATGTCAAATAAACGGACAAGCATTTATTAACCTGTGAATATATGCTTGCCTATTTATTTAACTTTTTTAGAGCTCCTAACACAATTCTTGACTCTCTCAGATCCCCTACCACCTGCTGGCATCAGTGTGGGCCTCGGTCACACCACAGACCGTAGTTTGTGGCCCCTCTGCAAATGTTTGCGAATACCCATGCCTTACAGACTGAGTATTGGATCTGCCTCACTTTTGGACCCATTTTCTTGTCAAAATTAGGCTTGGGCCTTCATTTTCAGATTCAGATCCTCTCTGAAGGACCATCTTATCTCTTGAGTCTAGTGCTTCATTTGTAAAAAAAACATGTCAGAGCTCTAGTCAGCAGGCCAATTCCTCTTGCACTGCCCATTGCCACTGTCAAATACAGTAACAGCATTGCTAATAAGTCACACTCCTACAAGTGTAACAATTATGACATTTTCAGGATCCCAAAGTTAAAAGAATGGTTTTGGTAGCAGGTATTAGTCATTCTTAATGTATATTGAATTACTAAACAACAGTTGTGCTCATCTCTGAACTAAAAAAAGAGCACTACTTTGTGGCAGACTGTCATAGGTACCAGTGCAGACAATTAAGTGCTGGTGCTGAGCACTGGAATCCACCAGCTCAAATTAAGCACAGCTTGAGTCTGCTTATCTTTCTAGAGATGGGCCACGTAACAGTGTCATACAAGTAAATTCATCAGGTACACAAGTGAAATCTAAGTTTTCTTTGCTCAAGCCTATCCAGATTTAAAGTCTAAAATACTTCAGTAAAGGAGGTGAAATGTCATTCAAATCCTATTTGCTAGTACATCAATACGCATTCCTATGTTATGTTATGTTATGTTATGTTATGTTATGTTATGTTATGTTTTGTCGTAAGGTTTTTACATTCAAGGCACCTGACAAGTACATGGTCCCTAAGGGCTCTTTGATGCAGACATATGTGTCTGTGGTCCGCGGTGCTAGATTTATTTCTTCTTTGATTCGTTAAGAGACTGACATAAGAGATGAAAGCAGAATTTCTTTTGGAGACATACCTGCTTCTGGTGAAATTTTGTTAATGGTGTAGTGAGAGGTCTTACTCAATATGCCTCTATTTGGAGTCATTTTTTGTGTTTTGTAGCGCAGGGATTGTGAGAGATCGATGAACGTTATGAGCAATGTTTGTTTGGTTTGGGTGATCAGAAACAAACATATGGAGAAGTGAGGTCTTGTTATTTATGATATAAGTGGCTAGATCTGTGGTGGCTTGTGGAACTGTCTTCAGTATATCAGTTTTACTAAGTCTCCACTCCCATACAAGTTAAGTTATGTTATGTTAGGAACACTTAAACAGCGCAACGGTTACCCTGGGGTGTCCTGGTGCTTGCTGCAGTCCCCCCACCTTTCACAGATTGCTGCCAGAGTGTTGTTCAGAACAACAATGTTTTCAACGCCTTCCTAACGGCCAATAGATCATTAGAATTTCTCAGATAACTGTGGAAAATGACAATGTTAATGCACATAAGCGGCGTTCATTTGCTTTCATCATACCCTCACTGTAAGCAGAATGAATACCGTGGAGCGTTGACCGCATCATCTCGCCAGCATAGACCCATGCACGCACACACACAAACAGCCATTTTAGACACCATGGCCTCTCTGCCCATTTGTTTAACTCCCGGCACCCCTCCTCCGCGCACTCTGGCTGCCCCCGCTCTCTCCTGCACGGGTCATAAGACCTCTCCTTCTGTGCGACTCTGCCCCTGGGAATCACACCCCGCGCCTGACCAACACCTCCCTTCCTTTCTTGAATACCCCTCCTTTGATGACCCCTTCCACTGAGCCCGACTGTCTGCACGGACCGCTGGTCATCCCTTAGCCTGAGGATACAGTTTACTGCCCGCTACTGTATGCACTCGCCCCTCTTCAAAGGAGCTACTATTGATCATGACCTCCCCACCCCCTGAGATCCGATCAGGCGCACACATTCCAAAGGAATCAGCGGAACGCTCTGCTGCATTGTAGTCCCCATCTATTGTATGGGGGGGGGGGTGAGGACCTCATGCTGTAGCCACGTGTTGGAATAAACTGGAACGGGGGGCGGGGGAGGGGGTACTGGGGATGTCTTTTCCTTGCTTCACAATGTCTTTATTGTAATAAGGAATGTTTATGCATCATCAACTTGTGTATAAAAGACGCAGTCTCAGAGAACTTGTTAGAGCACCTCCCGAAGACACCGTGTTTCGTGTCTGAAATGACAGGCTCTCCTCATGAGTAATAAAACTCTGTTCTTGTGTCCCTGTTTCCAGCGCCCGTCTCTTTGTTTGGTAACTATTCAAAATGGGAACTAAGAGGCGCCTTGCGCCAGCAGCCTGGGCATCGGTAGTAGTTTGGGCTGATTTTCCTCAATTGGCGCCCAATGTGGGGCCCATCAGCGACATAAGGTCCGGTAAGAGAGGTCCAGACGATGGGGTGAACGTCGAAACGATTGGAGTATACCTGCCTTGAGAGGGCCCTCGCCCGGCTGCCGATTGAATGAACTTCACCGATTCTGAACGGACCTCTCTCAGGTGACCTACTGTCCTGACTGGAACCCCACAGGAATGCTGCGGTAAATAATAAAGTAAGAGAACGATCGGGCGCTGGAAGGAGGAAGGCGAAGAACTGTCCACACGGTCCGGTCCGGGTAAGGTTAAGTAGGACGTCTTTACGTCTGATTGGTAGGATGGCTTTACCCATCTGATTGATTGATTGATTGTTTGTATTGGAATCGGTATTTAAATACTGATATTGCTCATTGATTGGTTCATTTAGCTTTGGTTGCTACTTGAAGTATTGGTTCTCCTTGAGACATTCTCTGTTTGCAAACAGCGACGAATAGGAACGTTCCTCTCTCTTTGCAAATAGTGAAGGATAGGTAATGCAGACTTTTGTCCCCATTGTAATCCGTCATGCCTATCTTTCTCCCCACTGATTGTTTGTTATCGATTTTATCGATTATTGTTCTTTTGAGATATTCCCTGTCTACAAATAGAGTGGAATAGGAATATTCTGTCTCCCTTTGCAGATAGCGAAGGACAGGTAATGCAGACTTTTGTCCCCGTTGTAATCCGTCATGCCTGTTTTTCTCCCCACTGATTGATTGATTGTCTGGACATTTACTGTTCAAAGAATAGTTCGTTTGAGGTATTCTCTGTTTGCAAATAACGTAGAATAGAAATATTCTGTCTAGTCTTTGCAAGTAGTGAAGGGTAGGTAATGCGGACCTTTGTCCCCGTTGTAACCTGTCATGCCTATCCACTCCCCACTGATTGATTAACTAGTTCCACCCGGACCATTTATTAGAGATGGATCGTCTGGCTTAACCGGTGGACACCCACCCTAGTAAAAAGGACATATGTAAAATATGAAGTAAACACCATATCCTGTTAACAGAAACTTTAGCATGAAACACATTAGGAAAGGAAGGAAAAAGAAGTCGAGCGAAATCAGTAGGCCACTGATGAGCTTTCGACTTCGCTAAAAATAAGAAATTTTAGAAATAACCCGCAATAAGAAACATAAAAATGGCGAGGGAAGCCAAGCTTGACACCAAGGCAGACACAAGGTAGTTAGGCTTCACCGCCCCTCACTGCTCCAAACATGTCTGTCCCACCGCCCGCCACACCCAATAACAATAAAATGAAATAGATACAAATCAGCAGACACCTACCCCCATTCCGGAAGCTCCCGAAGTGCAACAGGTCCACGGCTACGCCCATCCGGAAGGCGAGGCCTCGACACGTGCAGAGCAGGGCCCGGCTGACTGCCATCGGAAGGAGAGGCCGTGGGGCGGATGGCCCGAAAATGTACTGGTCTCCCCATTCCCTTCTTCTGCCGCCCTGCAGGCCACGGGGGGGGATGTCTTGCCTCTGCCTCCGACCCCCCCCCCCTCTATCGCCTGATCCGGCCATCATCAAATACCGGAGCCAAGGCCGAGGGGGTCCCTTGTCGGCAGCACTTCTTTCTTCAATAATGGCTGTGACAACACTTCTTTCTTCAATAATGGCTTTGACAACGCTGGATTGTTGCCTGCGACCACACTTCCAATGATGACTGCGACAATGGAGGGGGGGGGATGTCTTGCATATGCCACCGACCCCCCCCCCTCTTCCTTGCCTGGTACGGCCATCCTGAAATGCTGGAGCCGAGAAACGGCGTGGGGTCGCTGGGAGGAGGAGGCGGCGCAAACGAGCCTCTCCCACCTCCCCAGGTGGAGGCTTCCAGCGACACCCCAAAGCTCCATTTGAAGGGTCCCTATCAAAAAGCGGCGCTTTTGCCCAGGACCGGCGCATGTCCTGTGCTCTTCTCCTCGACCTTGAAGATTCTATAAGAGCTGGGGGCCCCGACCCCTCCACGTGGGCGCCCCCGTCCCCCGATGGGAACCACGAGACGTCGGCGCACTCATGCCGGCACCAGCCTCAGTCTTGAAATGCCCAAAATCCTGCAAGACTGCCAACGTGATCAGTTCCGGTGGGACACCAGTATGACCCGGTAGGAAAGATTGTTGCCTCCCTCCCACCTTGACTGATGGTTCATATCGCCAGTCCCTTCTGTTACCCCTTTCCCGAAACTGTTTGGACTTCCGAAAGAGGTTCTGGCCCGACCATGGGTTGAGGGAGACATCTTGACCATACTCGGATATGCCTGACCTCACCCAAAATGGCGCCGGTACAACTGAAACTTTCAGCTCCTTGTTGTACCCCGATTGCTCAGCCTTGATGTTATGAGATATGAATGTAGTTTTTGGTCAATGAATGGATATAAGATGGGTACTGATTATGTAGTTGGTCAATGAATGGATATAAGATGGGTACTGATTATGTGTTAGTACAATGAATTGATATGAGAATGGGTACTGATTGAACATTCGGACAATGAATTGATGTTAAGTTTTGATGCACCATGGTTACTGAAAGTTTGAATTCCAACACTTATGATATTTGCTCACAAATGAAGTTTCGATATGATTTTATTGCACTTGTCGCACTTTCCATTATGAAATCAATGACCGCCGACTCCGTTCCCCTCATGCACAGTTCCGGTCTGCTCCGTGGCCGACCCACGGGGTTGTAGGCCCGTATTTGTGCACCAACATTTTTAATTAAAGGTTTTTTAAAGGAGCAAGTATAACTGTAGTGTTTGCGTTGATGAGCTTCGAATGTATGGCTACTGTCTCCGATATAAGTGAAATATAGGTGGATGAAAGCAGCTCGATTAAGGTTGAAGGTTAAAAGCGTAGTGCGCAGAAGCAGCGAAGATGGATGTTCCAGGTTTTGATATATGTATTTTTTCTTCTTCGTTCAGCATAAAGTGATCAATAAAGGCCCTGGTACTTAGCTCCTACTTTAAGTGCCGCATGTATCAAGGAAGTTGTTCTAAAATGTCCTAAACCACTCCGAAGGAAATGCCACCTAGCCCCTTTAGTTTCCGTGCCTGACAGACAAAAAAAAACGAACTTAGACCACTGTGGACCATCCCTTTTCCTCAGTCCATCAATAATTATCTCTCCCACGCAACCGGTCCCTCTGGGCTTAAACGCCGAGATGGTAGAGACCGCATCCTGTGGAGATAGGCCGAGTATGTGGTAGGTAAAAACATTTTCAGGTTTATGCACGCTGATGTGTTTTAAAACGCTGCCCCCACCCCTTTCTTTTTCCCTTCTTTCTGCAGGTCATGTCAGGACGTCGACTAAAGTATGGAGAAGAGCTAAGCAACACGCCCTGGTCCCGCGCGAAAGTCAGGCTAGCACTGTGAAGAATCGTGATTGTCTGAGGGGACAGCCCCTGAGAGTGTGACGATTTTTGTGTGATATGAACACACGTGTGCATGCCCTGATGTGTATAGCTCGACTAAATATACGTTGCACACATTTGGATGGATGGGAGAATTATTTTGTGCGTGACTTAAGTAATGACGAACGACCGATGGGGGGGGGGGAAAGGGAACTGGACATGGTACCTATACACGACGGACAAACAAAGATATAGCATTCCCTTACTTACAAGTGACTCTCTCTGAACCCAGCAACTGGAGGAGTGGTCCGAAGTAGAAACTTGACGGGGTATTACAGTATGGCAAAATATGACTTCGCCTGATACCCCAAGTAATACAACCAAGCAAGGACGCGCACCAATGAGTAGACGCTGCCCCGTTGCCCTCCCGGTTGATGCCCCTCTGTCGCTTCAGCCTGGAAAATCATTTGTTAGAAAAGAAAAAGAGAGATAATTCAAAGGCCCCACTGTGAGTATTAGCCCGACTAGATTAATTCCCGACCAATTGGCAGAGGTGTAGAGAAGTAAAAAGGTAAAAAGCTCAACGCCCAGGTGAATTAAGTAGGATACTAAGAATGCGCAGCATGCAGGAAGAAATATTTTTGGCCAGAAAACTGTTCTATGTTCTGTCTTGGATCATTTGTGTGTAAATACATGTATTGTCACCTCCACCTGAATTCGTGTGTACGTAATTTATGGATCTATGTTGCCCTTCTGCCTGTGTTTCTATATTACTTCCCCTGCTGTTCTGTGTTGTGTGCGCACTAAATGGCCTATTATTGTACACGTTTCTTTCTCTCTCTCTCTCTCTCTTTCTCTCTCTCTCTCTCTCTCTCCCTCTCTCTGTCTTGCGTGTACCAAGTGGTTCATTTAGAATGCGGACGACTCTCACTCTCTATGAGAGTCCCTCTACTCCCTCTTCCTTTATGTAGTAACGTTGTGCCCCGCCGGCACGAGCCTAATTGGGTCTTTTTGAACACAAAGGTGTTCGGCAAAATTGACAGGAACTCAAACGATTGTGACTCGCCATGTTACTACCTCTCCTTTCTGCAAAATGAAGGAACTTGAATTGGCTAAGAAGGAAAGGACAGGTGAGACGACTGATCTCCCCATATCTGGCCTTTTGTAGGGGGACTATACGTCAATGGCCTTCTATTCTCAGTCCTTAGAAAAACAACCCCCAATGCCCAGATTGTCCCACCCCTCAGCGCCCAAGTGCAGATGTCCAAAGCGTCCTCGCCTCTCCCGATTGACCCCAGCTCCATAACTGTTGCCCCCGAATTATAACTGATGACCCTGATTAACCATTGCTCTCCGGGAAAAGAATGTTTAGCCTCTGTCCCTTTCTCATGATGTTATTAGTTAGTACACCCACCTGTTCGCTAGAATTAGCCGACTCTGGAGGGAAATGTAAGACTGCTAGGACTTGGGTTAGTAAACGGGTCTTTCCCGAAGGATCCGATTCCGAGTTTGATAAGAATACACAGTCGATAGGAGCCTGACTTCTCTCCATACATGCCATGAATGAATGCCAAATAAGACTTAGTACAAACTCAGTAGAAATGCCTGCATACATACTACATAGTGATGACTTCTGACTGTGACTAATGAACAAGTCCCTAGCCACTTAGGATTGAGGACGGGATTGAAATGTATAAATATCCTCTGTTGACCGGTTCTCTAAAAACTTGTTTTGTACCCATTCAAGGATACACAATCACCGGAGGAGAGGGGCCGGACGTGACACTCAGCCTGGCCGCAGATCATGAAGCACGTATGACCTGGACCAAAGGTGGAGCCGCAGAGCAACGAGACGCGGGACGAGGCACCCCTTTCAAACACGGAAAATGAAAGAATGAAGGGCTGCCCTGAAGCCTCTGTTTGCTGACCAACCTGTGCCAGAAGTCCCCCGCCCCTCTGAGCCCGATCAATGGGCCTGCCTGCTTGTTATCATTTGCTCCCTGGGTCTGCTTCAGAGAATCTGACTCCACTCCGCCCTCTCTTCCCTCGATTACCCAACGACACCCCCATTCTAACCCCTGGATTTTGACTCAGAAAAAGGAACGACATTTAGGAAGAATAGGGTTTTGCCACGGAAGGAAAAGGAAATGCAGGTGCCGAGCGTGAGGCACCCCTAAAATGATTAGTTAGAAAACAGGACTGTGATCTAACAGCAGAGGACAGATCGCACCCTGCAACGTGTAAAGTCGGATCCGAGCTGGACTCATAGCTCCACCGCCGGTGCTCAACAGCGCCAACGAAAGAAGACGGACTAGAGCCTACCAGTGATGGCTCGCTGCTAAAAGACACTGTGACGAAGATATCATTCCCCTTTCCCTTGACTGATTGCTTGTACTGAACTGAATTCCTCCCTCAACCACTTTGTATTGTTTTCAAAATGTTTATCGGTCACTTTTACTTTACATTGATACCGCCGAAGAGAAAGTCAGAACGTCTGTAGTATGTAGTATGCTGATCCCTAGATGAATAACCCACCAAATGTAAATTCATATGTACTGTATTCTGCCACCCGTATCGACTGATCATGGTTATACACAATCTGCTAGTATGGACAAACGCTATCTCATTGACCACACGCGACTATATGTACGCCCATCAATTGGGAAGAACAGGAAAATGAACTAGCTTATGTTAAAAAGCGGCGACTGTGGAAAATGACAATGTTAATGCACATAAGCGGCGTTCATTTGCTTTCATCATACCCTCACTGTAAGCAGAATGAATACCGTGGAGCGTTGACCGCATCATCTCGCCAGCATAGACCAATGCACGCACACACACAAACAGCCATTTTAGACACCATGGCCTCTCTGCCCATTTGTTTAACTCCCGGCACCCTTCCTCCGCGCACTCTGGCTGCCCCCGCTCTCTCCTGCACGGGTCATAAGACCTCTCCTTCTGTGCGACTCTGCCCCTGGGAATCACACCCCGCGCCTGACCAACACCTCCCTTCCTTTCTTGAATACCCCTCCTTTGATGACCCCTTCCACTGAGCCCGACTGTCTGCACGGACCGCTGGTCATCCCTTAGCCTGAGGATACAGTTTACTGCCCGCTACTGTATGCACTCGCCCCTCTTCAAAGGAGCTACTATTGATCATGACCTCCCCACCCCCTGAGATCCGATCAGGCGCACACATTCCAAAGGAATCAGCGGAACGCTCTGCTGCATTGTAGTCCCCTCCTATTGTATGGGGGGGGGGGTGAGGACCTCATGCTGTAGCCACGTGTTGGAATAAACCGGAACGGGGGGAGGGGGAGGGGGGTACTGGGGATGTCTTTTCCTTGCTTCACAATGTCTTTATTGTAATAAGGAATGTTTATGCATCCTCAACTTGTGTATAAAAGACGCAGTCTCAGAGAACTTGTTAGAGCACCTCCCGAAGACACCGTGTTTCGTGTCTGAAATGACAGGCTCTCCTCATGAGTAATAAAACTCTGTTCTTGTGTCCCTGTTTCCAGCCCCCGTCTCTTTGTTTGGTAACTATTCAAAATGGGAACTAAGAGGCGCCTTGCGCCAGCAGCCTGGGCATCGGTAGTAGTTTGGGCTGATTTTCCTCATAGAAAGGGAGCTCATTCCAAGCCTTTGCTGCACCAGCGACAAAACTTTTGCCTCCCCATCTAAATTTTTTTATAGGTGGTACTATTACTAATTTGGCTCCTGAAAAACGTAAGGATCTTTTGGGCACATACCACTGGAATTGTTGTTTCAAGTGAGCTGGGCCTGTACCTTGAAGAGCTCGGAAGACTAAGCGGAGGGTTTTAAATTGGACCCGTTTTTTAACGGGCAGCCAATGAAGTTTTTTGATTGCACTAGAGATCAATGCAAATTTCGGGGTTCCAGTAAGCAATCTGGCTGCTGCATTTTGCAACATCTGTAGTTTTTGCATAAAGTGACATGTGGTCCATGGAATAGGATTTGGATGACAGTGGTTGGTTGTTTTTTCAAACTCGCAAGAGGTTGCTAGGTGCAAGATGAATGATGGGTGTGAGTATGTTACAGTAATGAAGGGCACTGGTGTTGGGAAGGTAAGGTATGAGGTAGGAGTTAGAAGGTTGAGATGGTTGAGACAGTCAGGAGGCGTAGTTTGGAGGGGGTGTAGTGTGTGAGGTGTTAAGGATGTAGGGGGAAAGATGGTAGGGATTATAAGAGAGGGTGTGGACACATGACGAGGCGGGTGCGAGCTGATGGAAAGACATATTATGGGAAGATGAGGTGTGAGGTGGAGGACTAATATGCTGTGTGGTCTATGCGCACACCGGCTCTTTTTCAAGTTGCCCAAAGACTGCACATCAGAAAACAGAGATTGTGGCTTGATTGATTCCGTCACGGTTGTGCTAGATTTATCCTCCTGTTATTCTTTCTCCTCAGTCGAGAAACAAAATGACATCTATTACTGTTGGGTGCAGCGGAGCTTAACCCCTTGCCTGCATAGGGCCAACATAGGGCTGCTTAAGCCCAGTTTTTCAGTTTTCTCCAGTGGCGTCCTCTATTAATATGTTGAAGACCATCCAATAACCAATGAAGCAGGAATATGCACTGTAGGGCCTGGAAATCATGTTTTTTTTCTACATGAATCGAGGCAGAGGCATGATATCTATCATAAATCTAAAGGTCAAACCCCATTATCAATCAAGGAAAGAGGGATATTAGCCTCAACCCATTTCTGTGAATGTTGCATCTATAACTTGCTGAAGAGCTTCCCTTCAATGTCAACCAGGATGATGAGATGGTAATTCTCAAGGTCATGTATTTCCCCAAAGGGCAAAGGATTATCCATTTCAAGACAGGAGTATAACTTCATGATTAACTACATTGTTAAACAGAGGAGTAAATAACGACTCCCAATGAGTAAGATCTATATTAATGAAGCCCAGTAGCATGCCATTTGGTCAGAAACTACGCCAGTTTCTAAAGGTCAGTCTTCTTCCCCCTCAAAAATTATTCATAGGTATGTCCCAGGGAGGAACACCAATTTTCAGGCAAATCCCAAACTTCTATACTGCCAGAATTTGCCACATATCGGAAACCTTTAAATCCTTGATTTTATGTTTCAAATGTTATCTATTGGTCGCGTTTTAGTTCCTACAAACTATACCTGTATTTTTAATATTTAGTTCAGATTTTTTCTTTAAAACTTCTGCCAAATCAAACAAATTATTGGAGCCTTTGTTTTTATGAAGTTGTTGAATTGTTGAGTGTAGAATTCATGTTTTCACTTTGTACAGATTGCTTAAATCAGAGTGGCCCATTGGTAAGCATAAGGATAGAACCGGTACTGTGTAACGTATTCATTCAGGATTGAAGTAGTAGTATGCATTGCAGTCATTGCTTTAAATGGGCCGGTACTCACCGGTACTGAGTACCGGCACTTCTCATTTTTACCGCTCTGAGTACCGGAACTTCTCTGCTGCCAAGGAGAGTACCGGTACTCATCAAAGGTAGGCTCATTGTTGCTTTGGCTCACGTGCGCACGAACAAGGCTGTCTGTCAGCCAAAGCGCCTCTAGTCCAAGCTGAACCACCTCTAAACATTTCAGCAGGGCTCATCTGCATAATGTCCGGTGTTCACTGTCACGCTGTGTTTGACAGAGCAGGGTCCATTCAGGCCCTGCGCTGTCAATCACATTCACACCATGGTGTGCATTTGTGCACACACTCGAATCCAGACATCCTGCTAACTGCAGCAATTAGGAAATCCACCGGAGATAAGGGGTGTAAAATGGCCTTTATCCCAACTGAGTCTTTTGTGTGAGTGCCTGTCTGCTTCTGTCTGGGTGTTTGCCTGCTTGTGTGCGCATGTTTGTGTGCGTGTGTGTGTGAGAGAGAGAAAAGCGAGTTAAAGAGGGAGAGAATCTAGGCACTAGGCGGGTATTTTAAAGGACATTCTTGGAATGCTTGTGTGAGCATTGATGCTTGTTTATGTGAGTGCGCATTCGAGAACATATAAATATTTGCCACATACTAGAAGTCTCTTATATGTCTTGTCCTTAGCCCCGCCCCTAGCCCCCCCCACTTGCTATCAATCAATCAATTTAAGAGTATCTGCATTTATTTTTTTCCAATTTAAAGCACTGATTGCAGTAGTACGTCAGAGTACAACTGATGGTAAGCTTTAGGACAGCACACCCTAGAACAACAGTAGTAAGCAGTTTAAGCATTAGGGTAGAGCACTGAGTGCAGTCAATAGTGAACATTAGGGTAGCCCATCAGAGACCAGTTAGTTGTAAGTATTAGGGTAGTGCATCAGAATGCAATAATTCATAACCATTAGGGTGGATCACACACAGTGGAACGAGCTGTACGCATTAGGGTTAACGCACAGAGTAAGGTCTGAAGGAAGCACCAGGACTGGTGATAAAAAGTAAAATGAGGATTAACCACATGGGAGAGCACAAAAGGAAAACTTATGGTAAGTATTTGGGAGGAGGATACAGGTTACAAACTAAAGTAGCCATTAGGGAGAGGCATACATGATGTCAGCACCAGCGGCGGCCAACACAGGTAAAGGGCGGTAGGCAGGGCAGGGCCGGCAGGGGTGGTAGGGGGAAGTCGACAGATGACAGAATGGGTGTAGTTAAAAAAAAAATACTTATTCCATCGTCTGTCGGCTTCCCCCTTGCCACGCCCTGCTCCGCCACGCCACGCTTACCTGAGCCCGACGCCCCTGGTCAGCACTAGTAAACTTTGGGGTAGGGCATACAGAAAAGTGTTGCTAACGCCTTATTTGGTAGACTTCGGGTAGGAAGCATGAGCTGATATTGCGGAAATGTGTTTAACTCTTCCCTGAATTCGAGAATAAAGTGGAAAGCATTGGGCACAATGGAAAGTTGTTGTGGAGCTTGGGTGCATAGCTTGAGAACCCTTACATCGAAGACCTCGCTTCGATGTCTCTTGGGATGTCTAAGCAGATTATGCAAAGGTTGTGGCTGCTCTCTTACCTTTGGAGACCACAAGCTTCTTATGAGTCAGACTAGCAAGTTTTTAAAGCTTTGTAAGCAATACAACTCTTAAACTTGATTTTGACCCTGACTGTGGGGGAGGGGATATAATCGTCTGTCTATTACTGGTGTGGTTAGCAGGCAGCGATATTGTACACTGCCTTCATGGAAGTAAGGGCGGAGTCTAGGTAGAATCTGGCAGCAAACTGAGTAGTGCTTTGCCTCTGACACTAGTCTACAGTCTACCACCAGAGACATCCATTTCTTGATAAAAAAGTTTCCTATGTCTATTGGCAGTCTTCTCAAGTGACGTAGCAAGTGTGCAGTGTGCTCTAATGCTAGCATTGAAACTGGCCCTATAAACCCTTTTGGATGGTAAAAACATGTGTAATCAGAGTACAGGGTTCCCCTCACAGCCATGAATCTCGATGCCACAGCAACTGCTGCACCTTTGATAGAAGCACCAGTTGTGCTGCGTACCGGCCCTGTCAGTACCGACACCGGTGGGGCGATTATTACCGGCATGCTTAGGGGGCCCTGAAATAATAACACGGAGCCGGGGATGTGGTTTAATGGGTCTCGCTGCACTAGCCTAAAACTGGCGTATGTGCGTGCGAGCCCGTTTTTAGGTCGAGGACCGTCGCACTGCGTAGCAGTGGGCGGAGCCTGAGATTTAATGTTTCTTAGAGGGGGCTTGGAACCCGCAACTCTTCTCCATTGGCTGGCCTAGTAAATGCTGGCCAGCCATTGAAGGAGAGGGGTGTCACTCCCTTTAAGCCCCGTCTTTTTCAGATTCGGGGGCGTGCTTTTTAGGTTCTTTC